>NC_080651.1:8126399-8426707 GCF_027579445.1 Ammospiza nelsoni | reverse complement strand
GTGTGAGTCAGAATCACTTGATTCCTGCCTTAAGTGGTGCTTTCCGTGATCAGAGGAGGAGAAAATAAGCATCTTCTGGCCTTTTGTGCCACCTTTGATCTAAACTTTTCCAATTGCTTTTTGGAACACCAAGGAAAGCTACACAACTCTGCTGAGAGGGAACAAGAGAGTGCTGAGCAACCACTCTGCCAGAGAAGTGGTGTAGCAGAGAGCAGCAGCTGCTTAACAGCACACCCCCATGGTTCGTGACAGAAAGGAAAATTGCTGCATGCAATTAAAATGGATGAGGAAGAGTATGATGTCACAGGAAATAGTCCTTAATTTCAGAATTTGGCAAAATCAGTGACATTACTCAGCTCACAGCATTAAGATAATAAGGGCACAGCTTGTCAACTGTGTGGTTGCACGCTGAATTTGAAAGCTGGCATTTAGACACGTGCAGTTCCATCAGATCTGGCCTGGCTTCTCACTGGAATAACACTTCAGAAGGGTTATAACCTGCTGTTATAAACAGGGAGGGGCCACTTGAAGCACAAATTCAAGGATTTTCAGAGCTCGAGCTCCCCACAGGAAGGATTCAGCATCTTCCCTTTCCTACAGCAACTGAGACCTTCTGGAAGGCCCCTGAAAGCCCGGAGGGACTTTGCTCACACGTTAACAGCCTGCACCCTCACTCACACAGGGAGTGACTGCGTCCTTGGACTCCTCAGCCCTCCCCTCAGGTTTCTGGGATGGCTCCTGACAGCTTTTGCTCTCCAGTGACCACCAAGGGGCTGAGGTGGCTTCCTCAGCCAGGACCAGGGACAAAGCAGTTCATTTCTCAAGCAGGAATGCCAAAGGTTTGGCTCTCTTGGCTCACACCAAAGTCAGACTTTGCCATCCCAAGCCCTGCCTGACAGGGAGAGCAGTTTCCAACCACCCAAGCAGAGATCACCCAGCTTTTTACCAAGGCTCTCTGGCCAGAGTGGGAATGAAGTGTTCATTTCCAACACAGCGTGGGAATGAAGCAAAACCCGACAAATGTCCTTTTAGATTGACCTGGCTTCACCTGTGTGACCTTCCAGCTCCTTTCCCAGCCCCTCTGAGGCACTGTCCTTGGAGGGTGTTCCTGCACAACCACCACCAGACACGTTTGACAACAGCTGGTAAATGAGTCATCCTGCCTTGAGTATTGTACCCATCCCTCTGGCTACAAATCACAAATATTTACCTGTTCCCTGTTAGAAATTAAGGGCACCAGATGGCACAGTTTGCCTCTGACAGCTCTGGGTTTTTTCCTTCAAGCACTTTGTTTCCAGCTGAGTTTGGACAAGGGCAGTGGAGCAGAACTCCGGGATTCTGAAGCTCAATTAAAGCGAAGGGAGGAGCCCTCTGTGGCCCTGGGCTGCTCAGCTGCAGCCAGGGCAGAGAACCATCCATGTCCAGGACTTGCTCCCTCCAGAGGATTGAGTTCCCTGACTTTAAACGCATTATCTGGATGGAACTCGGCTCAGATCAGTCACACAGTCTGCATCGGCTTCTGAACACCCATTTTGGCTTCATCCACAGTTTTAAATACGAGATTGTCAGCTCCTGTCAAAACACCAGAGCAAATGACAGCCCATCCCTGCCTATGCATTTTCCTGCTGCCAGGAATAGCAATCCCTGCCCCTCTGGAACGCAAACCCTTCTTGCCAAGCCAGCCTGGCAGCTCCAACAAGAGCAAAAGCTGAAGGATTTCCACAACTGCTTCACTCCCCTGCATCCTACATCCACCGCTGCTATGTCAGCATTCAAAGAAATAATTGCGTATATATACGTGTGTGTTTGCATGTAACTCTTTAGCGCTCTTGAGAGGATAAAAATGTGAAAACTGAAGCACTCCAGGTGCAAAAATGACACAAAACATTAAAAAGCGGGATGTATTTTCATTTTCAGCGCTGGCCACCGCGCAGGTCTGGGGCGCACAGACCCCACAGGCACCCCTGACCTCCCTCACGGCCCCGCGGTGCCCCCAGGACACCCCGCATCCCCCTCTCCTGGCACCCCCCATTAGTGCTGCAGACCCCTCCCCACCCCACAGACCCCCAGCACGGACACCACACGCTCAAGCTCCATCCCACAGCCCCAAAAGAGCCCCTTTATCCCCCTAAATCGCGCCCTCGCTCCCTCCGCCCCGCCCCGGAACGCAGCGCGCGGCCGCCGTTTCCGCGGGGACGCCGGACGGGAGAGCACCGCGGCGGCCAACATGGCGGCGCACACGCTGCGGGGCCTGTGTCGGCCGCGGGCGGGGCTGGCGCTGCTGTGTGCCCGGTTCTCGCAGCGGCCCGCCGCCGGCACCGAGTACCGGAGCTCCCACAGCCTGGACAAGCTGTACCCTCCGCAGCAGGACGGAACCGCCGCCCGCACGACGGTCAGAGGGGCGGGGGGAAAGAGGAAGAGGGCGAGGGACGGCGTCTGGGCGGGGTTTAGTTTCGATTGACAGCTGCCGGCGTGGTTTATTTCATCGGATGGGCGGGGTCTTGAAAGGGGCGGTGCCTGTTTGGTGGGCGTGGTTACATTGGGGGCGGGGCTTTTAGGGCTGCCTTGGCCGTGGTGGAAGCGTGGGGGGGCGGAGTGGGTGGGGCCGCCGGCGGTGTCCCCGGCGGTGTCCCCGGGGCCCGGTCAGCCGAGGGGCCGCAGGGACCCCGGGATGCCCCCAGACCCCCGGGCCTCCCGACACCGCCCCCGTTGTCTCTTCCAGGAGGAGCCGCAGCCGCCCGCCCTCGACATCCCCATGGGTGAGGCCCCCCCGCCCCGCACACCCGTGCCGGGAGCCGGGCACCCCCCCGGGCACCGAGTCCGTGCTCCGAGCTCGGCCCCGTCCCGGCTCGGCCCCGTCCCGGCTCAGCCCCTGCCCCTCTCTTGCAGCTCGCCTGACCGTGTCCTACAGCCGGAGCAGCGGCCCCGGCGGGCAGAACGTTAATAAAGGTGAGGAACAGCTTCTCTCTTAGAAAAATCACCATTTTCGGTTGTTTTTCTGTACCATGTGGCAAAATATTGAACACAGCTTCTGAGTCTTCAGAGTGCTGGAGACCAGAGATAACACATTGGATGCTCCTAGGAACACTTACAGGGATCATTCCTGCTACAGATGCCACAAGGGACACCATCTCTATCCATAGATCAAATATAACAGCCAACTGGATTCTGAAAGTTCACTCTGCAATAAATTCTCAGCTTAATTCAAATAAACATAAAATACTGCCTGTTCTGCCATTAAAAATGAGGTAGGCAGCGGCTGGCAATAAATTCTGTGGTATCTAGAAAGGCAAATACCACGACAGGTACAAGTTTGTCTTGTAGAGTGATGTATAAAAACACAGCAAGAAAAGAATTGTGACCTTTCAGGAAATTCATCATGGAATCATCCCATGTTGAAAGCCAGCAGAGATCAGGCTGAATTACCTCATAGATCTGAGGAAGGCAGGCTGTGACATGGAAACAAAGACCCTGTTTTTCCTCCCAGTGAATTCCAAGGCAGAGGTTCGGTTCCACCTGGCATCGGCCGACTGGATTCCCGAAGCTGTGAGACAAAAAATGGCTCTGATGGTACCAACCCTCCCCTTCCATGGTTTCACTGTCTCAGTGTCAGAACGTGGCAGTTCCAGCGAGGTTTCAGTGCTCACGTTGTGTTTTCCCATCCCTCAGCACAGGAATAAGATAAACCGGGCTGGTGAGCTGATTGTGACCTCGGAGGAGAGTCGCTACCAGATGAGGAATCTGGCGATTTGTCTGGAGAAAATCCGGGCCATGGTCACGGAGGCCATCGAGAAACCCAGGGTGGTGTCTAAGGAGACAGCACAGAAACTCATAGAGAGGTATCTTTAAATGAGGTATCATTAAAATGCTCTTTATTTGGGTTTGGGCTATCACATTGCACAATTTAGTTTGTAGGATTTTTCAACCATTTTAAAGGTCATACTCCTTTAAATCTCCTTTTTTAAGGAGTATCACTGATCCATTAGATTTTAACTGCTTAGATTTTAACAGTCCCAGAACAGGGACTGTTTTTTTTTTTCTATCTGTTTTTTTTTTCTATCTGAGGATGTTTGTTGGCTCATCAGATCTCAAAAGTTGAATATTTAAATGCTTTCTTTGTACACGGAGGGATCTTTTGGTTTTGTTTTAGGGTGGAAAAAATGAACCGTGAACGGCTACGACAGAAAAAAATACACTCAACTATAAAACAGAGCAGGAAGGCAGATTTCGACTGAGAACAGCAGAGATCCAAGCCCTTGGCATTCCATCTTCCTAAAGAAGTGGTGTTGGCAGCTGTTAATGATGCTGAACTCATGAGCTGGATTGAATAAAAATGGCCTGAAAGTGTAAATAAACATATTTAACATCTTCTTTTGTAGCCAGTGACACACTGTGATGGCTTGTGAATAATTTTTCAGAATAACTATTGTTCACATTTGAGAGGACCTAAAACTTCTGATTTTTGTCAGCCACTCCTGTTTTTAAACATTCTTCGTGTTCTTCAAGCAGCCTTTGCTCCATCAGAGCACCCTCTTCTGCTGAGCACAAAGCTACTCTAGATTTTTGGGGAAAGAAAGGGAAGAGAAAAAGTAGTCTCAACAACACATCTACATAGAAAGTAGAATCTTAAAGCATTAAGTTTGGAAAAGACCTCAAGGATCATTAAGTCTATCCCTTAGAGTATCCCCTGTTTCTTTCCTTCTATTTCCTTCCTTTCATCTTTATTCCTTTTGTTGATTTTTGTCTAACCAAAGTACATAATTTAGTTAAGCTAAAGCCACATCAGGAATTTGGCAGAAATCTCAACAGTAGGAGACAGAACCCACCTGTGAGTGCAGGAAGCTTCTGGCCTTTGAAGTGGGACACCAGAATCCTTTGGATGAATCCTCCAGGCGCCTTAGTGGACCCTGTTTAAGGAGAATGAAGCTCTGTGGTGTGATGTGTTCACCACTGCCAAATGCAATTACTGTGCGGCTCAAAGAAATCAAAATTATCCCTTTTTTGATGTTTTGCTGGGCCCCAGTGGCCTAATGGATAAGGCACTGGCCTTCTAAGTCAGGGATTGTGGGTTCGAGTCCCACCTGGGGTGGGGAGCAGTGAATCTATTTTGGGAAAACCCCAAATAAGAGAGGGAAGTCATCCCTAAGGTTAATGTTGGGCACATGGAGGTATCACGGCTCTGCTGCATTGCCTTTGGAAGTGGAGCTTTGAGCTCCCCCTGACAGAATATTTCCATCTGCAAACAGCATTCAAAGTGCAGATCCTCCCCAAAATGCAATGGTGGGGGGGATGCAGGAGCACTCCCAATGCATTCTGACATGCCAGGAAGCCCTGCCCTGGTCTCTGCACCCCTGCTCAGCACCAGGAGCATTTCACACTTCACCTCCTCTCACATTTTCCCCCACTGCAAGCTTTTCTGCAAGGGATCACTGAATCATTCAGGGTGGAAAGAACCTCTAAGATTAATCCAGTCCAACCCAGTACTGCCAGTTTCACCATCAAACCATGTCCCCAAATACCACATCCACACCCGGTTTGAGCACTTCCAGGGATGGTGAATCCCCTTCTTCCCTGAGCGTGGGAGGGGGTCCCTGCCAGCGCCCCTCTCACAGGTGCAGGTGTCTGAAGCTCCGTGCTGTGCCCTCCCTTTACAAACACGGGGATGTCGCTGACTCCGATGTTTTTGTGACACTGAACGTCCTCCCACCATCACCATCCAGGACAGAACCAGCCTCAGCCCAGCCTCCCCATCCCCAGGAGACCTTGCAGCCACGATCACCCGCTGCTTGGGGCTCTTTTCCCACCGATTTCAAGAACTTTGGTTCAAGCACAGGCATGAAGCCCTGAACGAGCAGGTGGCACCGGGGCGAGGAGGAGGCGGGAATTTCAGGGATTAAAAGCAGAGTGCGAGGCTGCGGCTGGTTTAAGACCACGAAAAACGTCTGACCGACCCCAAGAGGGGCAAGATGGAGAGCAGGGAACCCCCGCCCGGGCTGCGGGGAGAGAGCATCACGCGCCCCCCGCGGAAGAACCGAGGGATGCGGAGTTTCCGCGGGAGAGCCCCGGCCCCGCCGCAGCGAAAAGAGTCACCCCAGATGGGACTCGAACCCACAATCCCTGGCTTAGGAGGCCAGTGCCTTATCCATTAGGCCACTGGGGCCGTGCAATACAGCGATCTGGCTGCCGTCACTTAACTCTCTGCTGGCCAGGCGGGCGTGCGGCTGCTGTGGGTGGGGACGGGGGGTTCCGTTCGGGATTTCCGGGATCACCCCGGTCCAAACAGTCCCCACAGCGAGGCCCCGCTCCCCGCCCCCCCCATCTCCCGCAGCTCCCGGCGCGGCTCAGAAACGCCACCGCGAGGTGGGGATGTGGCGGGATGAGATCCCCGCGCGGCGCCCTCGGCCCCCGGGAGCTGGCGGGGCCGGTTTGGGGCCCCGAACCCGCCCGGACCCCGCGGAGGCGGCGCGGGAAGCCGAGCGCGACGCAGCTGCTGTGGCCGAGTGGACAAAGCGGTGGTTTTGTAACGAGGGGTCCCCGAAAACATGGTGGGTTCGAGTCCCGGTTGAGTTAATAGAGATTTAAACGCCTACTACTCCTGCTGGATCCCACGGCGCCCTGCACTCACAAGGGTGGGCACTGGGTTGATATTTCCCACCGAAACACTCACCGAAGTGATAATCCTCCCCCGAGCCCCCCATTAACTCTCCTACCAGTACGAGAAAACAGCCTTTCTCGTCTCAGCCCTTCCATCTTCACAAGAACCGACCGTAGGTGGCCTCAAACCCCACCGGCAGCCTGTTCCAAGCCGCAGTTCATCCTCCCCCGACAGGTATAAATTCCCCCCTATTCCCGGAGAAAATTTCACTTTAAATCACCTCAATCTGGCTCTTCTACAGGCACATTTTCTGGCGCTTTAGCCAGCTCAATCCCCACGCCGGCGAGCCGCGCAAAATCCCCCACCGTGAAATTGAATTATGTATCGAGTACAGCCGGTGGCTCTAAAACCACCACAAAGGGACTCAAACCCTCAATCTTCGGATCCGAAGTCAGACGCCTTATCCATCAGGCCACGTGCTCACCGACCGAAGGGGGTCTCTAGTAGTGTCACGCGCTGGGGGCTCCCCGGGTGTCCCCCGGCACCCCCTGGGCATCCCCCACATTCACCCAGGGCATCCCCCACTCTCCACCGCTCCTGGAAGCGCGGCTGGCTCTACCGACCCACCCCTGGTGATAGAGGCCCCTCTCCTCTGCGACCCCGTGTGCCAACAGGTCACTGTCACTGTAGATGTGACGGTCACAGCGTCTGTGCCACCAGTGACAGGCACCACTAGAGCAGAACGCTGTAACAATACTGGAAAAAACACCACGGGCCTCATTAACCCCCTGTTTGTCCTCCTCCTGCTGCAGCCACTCTCCCCAAAACCTGTGTTTCTCATCTAATCCCGAAAAAGTTTCCCGAAGCCCACCCCAGGAAGGTATTTTAATTGGTGATCAGTGCCCAGGGCTTGGGTAGGTTCGTTGCTTTCCAGGCAGCAGAGCCTCCCAAACCTAAGAGAGAAAAACAACTTAAAAAGAAACTTCACTTTGTGTTTTACTGGTGTGGCATCACCCTGACCACAGCTGCTTTTAATATGCATTAACTCCACAGGAAAAGACCCTCCAGGGAGATTTTTAATGCCACAAATCTGAGAGGGCATTATCCCAAAGGCATTATTACCAAAGGGGAGGACTTTGGTCCCAGGGCAGCACAGCCGAGCGCTGTGACCCCCCTGCCCAGCCCCTCATGCAGACGTGGTTTCTGGTGGAGTAAAGATTCCCAACATCCCAGCTTGTTCTGCTCCGGGAAGAGGCTCCCCACACAAGGTGGACGTGAACCAGCATCAATGGGATTTTTGCTGGGGCTCGGGTGCAGCTGATTATACAGGAAGGAGAGAAAAATGTAGCTGAAATTCCCTAAAAACAAGGGAAAATGCAGCTGAAATTCAAGAAAAACCCAGCTCTGCCCAGACAAAGGTAATTAAACAACTGCAACTGCTCTGCTTTGGTGCCCTCCGGGACACCTTGAAGGATGTCCATGACCTGGCCAGTGCCATCCTTTGGCTAATCCCTACAAAAATCAGCCTTTCATTAACACCTCTTCTCTCACCCTCGGGTCCTGGTTGTTATCCCCTTGATCACAGCCTCACCTGAGCTCTGGGACCACACAACTTATCGCACAAAGCATCCACCTTTGCACCCACGCCTGGTGCAGTTTGTAGCAGCTCCTCGTTGTTTCCCTTTTCTGTGAAATCTAAACAGGGGCCACAGGCCGGGAACAGAGTCACAGCATCCCATCAACAGCGGCTCCTGGCCCACGGAGAGAGCCCGGAGCTGCCACGGGGACTTCGCTGGCCCAAAACACATCATGGACCAGTCCGACCTCGCTCTTTGGTCTTTCTCCACATCAGGTTCCGTGTCCCGGGCCGTGCTCGGGCAGGGCGTTGGGGAACATCTTCCCACCAAGCGGCAACAGCCAGCGGCCGCAGAGGGAGGAGGAGGAGGAGACGCGGCGGCGCTGAAACGGGGAGAAAGAGCAAGGAAACGGGGCTAGCAGGGGCAAAACGGAGAGCTCACCCCAGGTGGGACTCGAACCCACAATCCCTGGCTTAGGAGGCCAGTGCCTTATCCATTAGGCCACTGGGGCTGCGCAGGGCGCGCGCCCCGGCCCGCGGGAACGGCCCCGACCCCGCGCTGAGGGGGCGGCCCAGGGACCCTCGGGCCGGGCCGGGGGCACCGCGGGGCTGGGCCGGGGCCGCTCCGGCAGCGCCGCACCCAGCCCGAGCTCGCGTGTTCCCTCCGCCCCTCGAGGGGCAAAGATGCGAGCGGAGAAACGGGAAAAGGATGATTTAAAAGAGGAGGGCGGGAGGGGGGGAAAAAGGCCGACCACGAAGGGACTCGAACCCTCAATCTTCTGATCCGAAGTCAGACGCCTTATCCATTAGGCCACGCGGTCACTGCGCTAGAAGCCCCCAGTGATGCTGCCAACCACCAGCAGGGCCCCCGTGCCCCTCCCGAGCACCGCCGGAGCCCCGGGCAGAGACCGTGGGGGACGCGGCACCGGGGAAATACACACCGGGCAAATACACACCGGGGACACGGCACCGGGCAAATACACACCGGGGACACACCGCGCCGGACACGGCACCGGGCAAATACACACCGGGCAAATACACACGGCACCGGGCAAATACACACCGGGGACACACCGGGAGACACGGCACCGGGGAAATACACACCGGGCAAATACACACCGGGGACACGGCACCGGGCAAATACACACCGGGGGACACGGGACCGGCGAGACACCGGGGGACACCGAGGGGGACAGGGGACCGGGGAAATACACACCGGGGAACACACCGCGGGACACGTGACCGGGGAAATACACACCGGGGGACACCGTGGGGGACAGGGGACCGGGGACACACCGGGGAACACCGCGGGGGACACCGGCATGCGAGGGGGACAGGGAACATGGCAGGGGACACGGCTGGGAGGGACCATCCGCTGCCATGGGGAATTCTGCTGCCAGAGGGGGAATCAAGTGTGGGAATTACTGATTGCAGTTGCTGCCCTGGAGCCATTTACAGGATCACAGAATCATGGAATATCCTGGGTTGGAAGAGACCCACAAGGATCACTGGGATGACAGCAGAAAAAAAAAAAAAAAAAGGCAGAGATGGAGAGGAGGGCAGCAGAGGAATACACAGATACATTAAAAAACCCCAGAAGTCTCTGAGCCCTTCATCTTAACTGTGAGGACTCAGAAAAGAACAAAAGGAGCATGGGAGATCAGCAAGGAGGCAGAAGCAGAAAATCCATGGAGAGCTCAGTGGGAAATGACACAGTGTGGTCTACTGGAAAGCAGGACAGGGCTCCAAGGAGCGCAGCCTCTCCCACAGCCCTCAGTCACACAACCACTCATCCCTGGTCCTTTCCTGGGGTTGCAGCAAACCCTCAGCCCTGTAAATGAGACTAAATTTGCTACTGAGTAGCTCTGGCTCTTTGCCTTTTCTTTGTGGGGATCGGCCCTTTCTTTTCCTCTCCCTCAAATTGTTGGATTCTTTTTTTTAATGACCTTATTTTCCCTTGACCACAACTAAAGGCTACTCCCAAGAGCCAGCTGAGTGCATCAAACCATTAGCAAATTCTTCCCCCTAGCAGATAAAATGTGTTTACAAAAATCCATCCCTCATTAATAAATATCAAATCAAGTTCCACATAACAAATGACGTGTCCTGGACCGGCTCATAAGACTCACGGCACCACTCTCCTCCTAAATTGGAAGCAGGAGATGATGCAGGGAGTTTTTGTAGCCATCCTCACCTTTTCTCTTGGGACAGGTAAGTGCAAGGGGAATTGAAAACCTTCGAGGAGTTCTGTTCTCATCTGTGTGAGAAGGGATTTTTGTGTGTTAATGATGTTTTTCACATCCACAGCTCCACACCCTTTCTTTTTTGATGCATCCTCACAGGTTGCCTGATGTTTTTGTGTTTCAAGTGGGATTTTGTTTCCAGCAGGGGCTGCCCCAAAGTACCTCTGCACCTACTATGACATTGTTGACTACCTGAACATCTCCTCTCATGACAAGCTGCACACGTACATCCTGCCCAAGATAAACCTGAAGGAGCCTGTGGAAGTGAAGGTGGATTTCTTTCTGGTGTCAATTCTCTCTGTGGTAAGGACCCAAAATGAGTTTTTACAACAGGAAACTGGGCTATTACTAGACCAGGGTTTGAGTCTTCTGACAGCAAGTCCACAGGGGTGAGAATCAGCCCCTTCCACTTCAGCTTTCTGCTGTTGGAAAGCACTTTTGGAAGATGTGGAGTATTTTCTCCCACTCCTTCCAGAAGTCACATCCAGACAAGCAGCCTGCTTAGCAGGAGGCTGCAAACACCCTGCAGTGCCTGAACTGGGCAGTGCATTTGCAGTACACTGCCATGGAAATGTTAACAATTATCTATTATTTTTCCTAACCATTGCACTTTGTGCTCCCACCCTTCAGCCGTAGGACCAAGAGCCATGAGCTCTCTTCCCAAGCCCCATTACTGCAGTCTGTGCTCAGGGAAGAGCTTCTGCATTGGATACATCTAAGAAAATCAGCTAAACATCTTTGTTTCTCCAGGTGGAAAAGCTGCAGACAGTCAGTTTTTACTTCGTCCTGAACCTGGTAGGTCTCTCAAGAGCATTTCTCTCCTGATGCCCAACACAAAGTCTGGTGCCCAGCCCAGAGCTCATCTCTCTCCTGCAACTTCTTCCCTCAGGAATGGCAGAACCCTTTTGCAACCTGGGACCCCTGGGATTTCTGTAACATCTCTGAAATTGTTCTGCCCATGGATACGTATTGGTCGCCCCCCATCTTCATCTTGGAGCGGTACGTCCCCCTCTCATTTTTATCCACTGGCTTCACAGAAATACAGAGGATGCAAACTGTTGGTTGTATTATAGGAAATGGGATAAACTCAGAGGGCTAAAAGTTGTTCCCTTGAGCTCTCTGTAACCGAGAGCCTCCTAATTTAGATTAATGGTGATGACCACAGTTTATACAAAGCACTTAGTGGCTCTGTAATACTGTAACAGCCCCTGAAATTTCCCATCTGGGCTGCAGCTAAAACTGAGGGAGCAGCAGAAACCAGCACTGCTGTGGAATAAAGTGACCTTTAGTAGTATGTGGAGAGATACAGGGCAGAGCACTGAGGGTCTGACAGAGGGATGGGCACCTCCACCAGCTCTCCAGAGGGAGAGAGGAGTGGGAGGCAGGGCTAGGAATGGGCCCCTGCCCTGGTGAGGGCACAAAGCAGAGGACAGAGAGGCAGGAGGTGCTCAGGAGGGGCAGAGCTACAGCAGACCTTGATCCCAAAGGGCTCAGGAACCCTTCTCCCAGACATGGTTTCCTCTCTTGCTGCTGCATCTCCCACGGCTGGGTGATGGCTCAGAGCCCCCCAACAGGGTGTTCCCATCCTGGTTTTATGGGGCTGAGGCACAGGCAGCATCTCAGGCTCAGTTACTCTCCCTGTCTGCTCCCTGCAGAGTGAACGGGCAGGACCCAGAGCTGAATTACGTGGTGCTCATGCACAACGGCACCTTCAACTCCACCCGGCCCTACCAAGTCACCCTCACGTGCAGTCTGGTGATCTTCAAGTTCCCCTTCGACACCCAGATGTGCAACCTGAGCATAGCTTCATTCCTCTACCCAGGTACAGCTGCAGGCTGAGCTTGACCACCTCTGGGCTGAATTTGGAGGAGGAGGACTGGGTGAAATGGGCCCTGGTAACTCCTGGGCTCCTGAGCAGCCCCTAATGCTCACAGCAGGGTTGAGGTCATATGAGACCAGGGAAAATGAGTTAAAATGCTGCCATTCTGTCCTTGCACATTTCCCAGCAACATCTCTGGAACAATCCAGATGTTCTGTGGCAAGTCCCTCCCAGGACTGGTTTCTACAAACCAAGAGACCTGAGACAAGGAGGCTTCCTGCAAAACTGCCACTTGTTCACATAGAATTTTGCAGGACTGATCTTTAAACACACCTGAAAGCTACAGAAATGGGAGGAAATTAATAATAGAATTCTAAGATTGGAAAAGATTTCCAAGGGAATCAAATGCAACCATTAAAAGGACAGTTTCAGGGATTCAAACTGCAGTTAGAGTTCATCCCACAGGGAGGGCTGAAATCTAAGCAGAGGTGCCACAAAATCTCCCCGGTTCCATCCACAAAGGACAACTGCTCTAATTCAACAGATGTTTCCCCTCTGATCCACATTCCCAGAGGTCCAGTGAAGCCTCTTCACAGAGACCTTTTTAATTTCTCCCTCATGGGCTGAGAAACTTGAGCAGTGCATGAAACCTTCCCCCTTCCTGTCTGCATACACCCTCAGCTGGGTGGGAAATGGAGAGGAATAACTGACCTCTAACAAATTCCTGAATTCTTCAACTTCCCTCCCCCTGTGCCTCCTGCCCAAGCAGTAACAGACTTTGTCATGAAGACGAGACGGACACCAGCTGAGATTGTAAGAGACAGCAAGAGCTTAATCCTAACTGATGGAGAATGGAAGTTTACCAACGTGAGCATCATGGAATTCACGGAAATGATGGATGACAAAGGATTTTCTGTGGTCACCTATGTGGTATGGCAGCGCTTCCATATTATATTGCACTGATTTGGCACCAAAAAACCCCCAGTATAAAACAGGACAATTTTTTACATTAGGGGACCAGCATTTGTCAACACATTGAGTCATCTCCTGTTCATCAAATTTTGCTCATCTTCCTCAACAGATTTCCATGGATAGACGACCCACTCTCTACATTCTGAACTTGATCCTCCCAACGTGTGCCCTGTACTTGCTGGACATGGCTGTGCTGTTTGGTCCCAGCTCTCTCGAGGAGAAAATCAACTTCCAGATTGCCATCATCCTTGGCAGCTCCATGCTGGCTGTGATTCTCAACAACAGCCTCCCAACTTCCTCCAACAAACCACCCATCATAGGTACCCACCTTTATCAAATAAACCCCGATTTTCACCCAGGTACCAGCCCTAAGGGGGGGTTTTGGGTGTTGATAGACACATTCATGAACACTGAAGTCATGAACAGCTAAGCTTGTTTAGCTTGCTGGAGTTAGGCTTTCCCTGTTCCCCACCAGGCAATGGAATGTAAGAAAATGCCAATTCTCCAGAGCTTTCTCTGTTTTCCTGTTGCTCTGCAGTGGTGTTTTTCCTGGGCACCTTCCTGCTCATGATCATGGCTGTGTTGGACACCTTCTTCCTGTTGTACCAGCAGCGCAAATCCGGGCGCTTGGACAAGGTCCTCAGGAGCTTCCAGCAAGGTAAAACAGCCCAGAACACCTTCAACAGAGGAGGTTTGGGGCATTTTCCTGCATGTTGGGTGGAGCCAGGGTGGGTTTCCTCGGGGACAAACTGTGCCCCAGGCAGTGTGAGCCATGGTGGCCCCACAGGGCTGACCCTGCCCCTTGCTCCTGCAGACCCACACGAGCTGCCCAAGGCACCCCCAGACAATCTGGCCAAGGGGGGTCCCCAGCTGCTGCTCCCTCCCAAGATGGCCCAAGGGCAGCCCACCAAGCGCCTCTGGCAGCTGCAGGAGCTGGATCAGTTTCTTCCAGTTCTGGAGAAGGTGCTTCTCTTCAGCCACCTCTTCCTGTCCCTGTTCTTTTTTGCTGTGATTTTTGTAAAATGGAGCAGCTGAAGATCAGCTCTGCCCAGTGCCAGATCAGTTGTTCTCTACTGTGTTGCTTCTGACTCCCTGCTGTCATTTGTTCCTGGTCAATTCATAGAGCTGCAGTTCAGTTGCCTGAATAAAATAAAATTAAATTAAAATCCAAAGCCACAGGACCCAAGATCTGCATGTGTAGTGCTTTGTACTCTGGTTCAGTAGAACGGCAGATGTTCTTGAAGTATTCTGTGAGCTACTAAGGTATTTGAATAAAATAGTTGTAAAATCTGGGGATTAACACCTTCATTCTACCTATCTGTAATTCTGACCTCAAACATGACCAAAAAAGAAAAGGAGCTGATTGTCTTCTCTTAGATGAGAGAAGGCAATCAGCCATCTTGAGTAAACACCTTCCATCTTGAGGGGAGGTGTTTAAGAATTCCACCTCACATTATTAAATAAAACAGTGCAAGTCTTTACTATTGTTTCTGTGAGTTGCAGTGAGATCAGCACCATTCAGAAATCCAGGGCAAAGAGAAAAGGAGCACCATGATTGTTTTAAAAAAAATTTTAAAATAATTTTTTATGTGCATCTCAACACACCAATACTTCTTTACCTCCTCTTGGAAGTGGCTTTTTCCTAAACAATCACAATTAGCCCAGAAAACAGCCCCAGACCTGTGGCTGTAGAAGCCCTGAGACACTCCAGACACCTACAAATCACTGCCAAACACACTCCAGCATCTCAAAGGGCTACACACATTCAACTTCTGAGCAAGCGTCTGCCTGCAAGGGCAGGAGAACTCCATCCCCTGCCCCTCGTGGCAACAGAGAGGGATTGGAGGTTCATTTGCATTTCACAGGGTTCAGTTTGATCAGCAGGACAGGGAGCTTGGTCCTGCTACCAAAACAAGCTCATGGGTAGAAAACACAAAATCCAGAAAAAGTGGAATGTTTGCAAGTTACTGTATTGTTCCACGTCTGTATTACTCAGAATTTATGTCTAAGATCTAAGCCACAGACAGAGAAAGCTCTTTATTTATAAGGTCATGGAGTCTGACAGTCATTAAACTGTTCCCTGAACTGCTCCCAGTTTACAGATCAGCAATTGGCTTGTGGGGCCAGTATGGATATTTCTGCTTGTTCAGTTTGGTTTCAGGGAAGGCTTCACTCAAGTCTTCAAAGGTCATCTGTTCAAAGGGAATCATGTTCTGGAGCTTCTGGAGCTGTGGAAGCAGGGACAGACAATAATCACAAGTCAGAGGTCAGCAAGAAGGAGCAAGGCACAGCCAGGAGAGCGGGGTGTGCTCCAGACCATGCTCCCCAAGCAGGGGCAGCCTCACCTCCTGCTCGTACTGCGCGATGCGCGCCTTGGAAGCCTCGATGTACTCAGCAGTGCTCTTGGCCTGGGGAGAGCAGAGAATGTGGGCACAGTGGTTATGACAAACACACTGCCCCAGAGTGAACCTGCACACACCCCCAGGCTTTCAGCTGGCATTAAAATCCATCACTGTTACACTGGGAAACTGATGCAACCTCCAGCAGACCCCAGCCAGCCAAAGCCTGCCCCGGGCAGGGATCCCCTTACTCGGAAAGCCAGGCACGTGTGTGCAGGGGCACATCCACAACATCCCCTCCCTCTCACCCCTTCCCATCCCCACAGAAGGCAGGGACAGCCCCAGCAGGGAGTGGTTCACTTACAGCTTCCTTCTCCTGGGCATCAATCTTGGCAGTTTGTGTATCCACTGGCTCTGGAACCTTCAGTGCACTGAACTGTAAATTGCAAGACAAGTATTTTTAAGGTTTGTTTGACTGAAACAATCCTTCACATCGAGGTCACCTTCCCTAGCAGCAGGGCAGCATTCTCTCCTGTCTTCCTAGGATTTGCTCACAACCATGTACATTAATGAGCCAAAAGTGATCAGTGCAGCTGTCCCCTGTCCCTCCCAAGCAGCACTTGCTCACCCAGGAGCTTCCAGACATCTCCTCTGTCCTGCCCACCACCCCCAGGACACACACACACCACCCGTTCCCCACAGCACTGGAAGGCAGCTGGAAGGTCCCACACCACAGACTGACCCCATGACAGAGTTACTGCCCCACACAAAGCTCCCAGCCCCATCTGAGCTCAGTGGGTGCCTCCAGTCCTGGGAGGCAAATTTCCATACTGACACAACCAAGCTCCTCTGCTGATCCCAGTGTTTTCCTCTCAGTGCCCCAATTAAACTCCAAAGAGCAATACCCAGCTGGCAAGGAGACTGACCTTCTTCTGGAACTCATCCACCATTCCAGCCTTGGCAACATGAGCTTTGTAGAAAGCCCAGTCGATGGCCGGGGGCTTCTCTGGCAGCGCAGCCAACCTGAAAGGATGGAGCACAGCAGACATGAGCAGCAGCCTGAGCACCAGCACAGCCTGCTCTGCTCAGTTTAGCTGCTCTCCAGTTTGAAACAAGCCATTTCTGCAAATCCCTGTGCCCCTGGAACAGGCTCCTCAGGACAGACAAGCAGAGCTGAGCTTCACTCAGGCCCTCTGGGCACAGCCCTTAAGGAAGGACGAGGCTGTTCCACAACACTGAGCCAGAGGCAACCAGCAGGACTCCCTGCAGCTGCCAGCACTTGCATCAGGCACAGGATGCTAAAGGATTTGAGAACCAAGATGAATTTGTAGAGCATTTAACAGTGACAAAGCTCATGCCAAAGCAAGGTGCGCTCGCAGAGCTGCAGCTACGGGTTTACTCTGGGGAAGATTAACTAAAGGTGATTTGCCAAAAAAAGCCACCAGCTGCCTCAAGGTGACCCGCTTTAATACCTGCGAGGCCACTCCTGCGGGACCGCAGAGGGACAGACAGACAGACAGACAGACAGACAGCGGCACTCGCAGCGGGCTGTGAGCGGGCACTCACCGGGCCGTCAGCGCATCGTTGCGGGTCTTCAGCGCGTTGAACATGGCTCGCTGGCTCGGCGGCACCCGCTCGGCGAACGCCGCCCAGTCCACGGCCTTCAGGGCAGCCCTGCGTCCCGCCATGGCTCCGCCTGGCCCGGACACACCGGTGGGTCACGGCGGGCGGGGACCGCGGAGCGCGGCTCGAGCCGGGAACGCGGCATGAGGGGCGGGATGGGGCGGGACACGGGGCCGGGGACACGGAACGGGGACACTGGGGATCGGGGCACGGAAAGGGTGCGGGCACGGGGATCGGGGCACGGAGGGAAGGCGGGCACCGGGGATCTGGGCACGGGGATCGGGGCACGGAGGGAAGGCGGGCACCGGGGATCGGGACACGGGGATCCGGACACAGGGGTCGCTCCTGAGCCCCGCCGCGACCTCACGCTGGCCCCCGTCCGCTCCCACCGGCCTCCCAACACCGAGCACGTCCCCAGCCTGTGCAGTCCCCCACCCTCGGGACTCGAGATCCCCCGCCCGGCTCCCCCTTCCCGCTCCCGCGCCCCGGGCCCCCTCTCACCTTCACTGACCGACACCGCCGTCCCCGCCGCGGGAAGTACCGCCCCCTCGGCTCCCGCCGCCCAATCAGAACGCGGACTGACCGGACGTCATCATCCCCGGAAGCGGCGCGGGCCGGAAGCGGCGATGGCGGCTATGGCGGCGGGCGGGCGCTGAGGCTCCGCCATGGCCGAGGGGCCGCCGAGGGGCCGCACGCCCAGCCCGGGCCCCGGGGGGGCGCCGGGGCCGCCCAGTCCCCGCGCGGCCGGAGCGGCGGCGGGGGCCGCCGGGGCGCTGTCCCCGCCCGCCGCCGCCTCCAAGTGGGTGCGGCTGAACGTGGGCGGCACGTACTTCGTGAGCACCCGGCAGACGCTGTGCCGGGAGCCCAAGTCCTTCCTGTGCCGTCTGTGCTGCCAGGACGGGCCCGAGCTCGGCTCCGACAAGGTGAGGCCGCGGCGGGGCCGGGCCCCATCCCGGGACAGCCCCTCCCCGTGTCGCCGCCGGTGCCACCGGCGTGCCCAGAGCTGGCCCCGAGCCTCCCGTACGGCCCCGGGCTGTGCCTGGGCCGGTGTGCCGCGGTTTGGGGCTCGTCACTGTGACACATCACCGGCTTGTCCCTCGTGCCCCACGGGCAGGGAGAGGAACGGGGCACCCAGAGGATGCCGCAGCTCCGATCCCTGCACCGCCCTGGGCTGCGCTCAAGGAGCCGCCCGCACTCCCCCGGTGCTTACAGCGGGGAGGGAAGGAAGGAAACTCCTCGAAACAGGAATCTTACAATTTCTCACCCTGAGCATGTTTGCTGCTTTTAATATATTTCCCTTCACTCTCATTCATAAAAGATGATGGTGCGCTTTGCTTGCATGGCTGGACAGTTTTGAAGTCACTGCAGTTTGTTGTAAGGATTTTACAAGCAATTATTCTTGCAGATTTTCCACGGGATCAGGTGCACAAGGTGTTGTAAATGTGTTGTGAGTGGGTTAGCCAGAATCAGTCGAGTCTGTTGCTGCTCCATTCAGAGTTTAATCTCAGGATAAATCCTGATTATGATTGAAATATCAGTCAGCAGCTTCAGTGAGGAGAGGAGAGATTTCTGAGTGGGTTTGCACGGTTTCTTATTGCTTTAGAGTAGATTGGCAGGAGAAACAATGCTTTAAAGTCCTTAAGAGAGGGATGTGAGAGTTCTGCAGAGGGCTTGGCAATGCTGCAAAGCTGCTCAAGAGGTGCTTTTGGCTGTCAGTTGTTGGTTATTTAATGCCAATAGTTGTTGTATTGCTGGACACGTGGCAGGAGCGTTGCAATGTGTGTTTGCAGTAGTGGAAAGGGGAAAAAAAAGAGAACAGTTTTGGCTGTGGAGAAAGTTTGGCTGTTTTAGAAGTGGAGATCCCATCTTCCTCCACAGCCTCCTAGTTAAACTGGTTTGGAGAACAGGCTTAGCCAGAGCAGAAGTGCCAGGTTTTGGTTCTCACTGTAGTGAAAAAACCCTCCTAATCCCAGCTTTCCTCTCCAGGCCCATAAACTGTGCACAAGTGCTTCATGTAAGGCACCTGCCAGCATTGCTGGGGCTGCAATGTCCATAGATCAGACCCTGAAAAAGAAAAATGGTTTAAAAATGTAGCACATCTCTACACAGGCAAATGAATCCATGTTCTCAAAGAGAAACTGTGGCATTTATTGTGTTAGATTGACATTCTTGTTTGCTGGCCCCACTGAGCCGTGCCTGTTTTGCTGTCAGGATGAGACTGGGGCGTATCTCATCGACAGAGACCCCACGTACTTCGGGCCCATACTGAACTACCTCCGGCACGGCAAGCTCATCATCAACAAGGAGCTCGCAGAGGAAGGTGAGAGAAAAGCACAGGGGAGGCTGGAATTCCTGTTTGACAGCGCATCCAGAGCCCTCACCATCAACTGTGTGAGCAAGTTTCCCAGGAGTGCTGTTAGTACTGTTAATTGCTCATCAGCAGGGATGAAGTCAGCTCACAGCACGCCCTGGCACTGTGCTGAGCCCAAGGTCTGGTGCAGCCCATCTGCCCCTCACAGACCATGGTTCTCCCCAAACAGGCAGCTCTAAGGGCTTTCCCTTGATGGGGCTGGGTGAAGAAATGGACATTGTACCATGAGATTTTTGATAATCCCAGGGAAAGGGGAATAATCTTTCTTAAAGATCCTCTTAAGTCACAAGAGGAGGTGACAGCTAGTCAGGCATTTTCTCCTAGCCTCAGAGCAGGAGGTGGGTGGCACATTTGGGATTCTGACATCTGGGCTAGATTTGGAGTCAGCAGCAGGGCTGAATCCTTGTGACAGAATCATCTTCATGCTATCCTGTGCAAAGTAACAGAATCTGTGCTTTGGTTCCTCGTCAGGGGTGCTGGAAGAGGCTGAGTTCTACAACATCGCGTCCCTGGTGCGGCTGGTGAAGGAGCGGATACGGGACAACGAGAACAGAACCTCTCAAGTAATGCACCCCTGGGTCATGGAGGCTGTTCTGGGCCTCAGGAGGACAGGCATGGCTGCAGCCCTTGCAGCAGCACTTCTTTGGTTCAGCAGCAACAGAGGAATAAATGCTGTTAGGTGGATTGAGGGCATGGCGAGCAAAGAGTCCTCAGTGTGGCTTTATAAAGCACAGACCACTGAGTCATCTCAGCCCTGCAGGGAATGGCAAGGGACACTTACAGGAGAGGGGCCAGGAGCAGGCATGGGTGATTATAAAGCAAAACATACTGCTTTGGCAAAGAACAGCTCAAACTCTTCCTTCTCTAAACCATTTCTTCCCTTTGTCTCTCTGTGACATGTTTCCCATTGATGATATCAGCACATCCAGTAGATTCAATTTCAGAAATGTTTTCAAAAAGCAGCAAATGGCTTTGAAAGCTAAGGAAGTTTTGGTTTCACTGTAGCTGAGACACCTAGAAAGCTTTTAAGAGAAGAATACCAGGCACAGGGTTCTGTTTTGGAATCAGTGAGATAGAAGAGCCCTTAGAAAGCCTGGGGGGCTCTGACTTCCTAAGATGAGAGCAGGAGCAGCTTATTAATTTTTTAGCATGATCCTAGTAATTATATCATGCTAATTTTCTAGCATGATACTAGTAAAGCAATTACTAAACCCAGGCATTGTTCTCTGTGCCCCAGGGACCTGTGAAACACGTGTACAGAGTGCTGCAGTGCCAAGAGGAAGAGCTCACACAGATGGTGTCCACCATGTCCGACGGATGGAAATTTGAACAGGTACCATTACCAAAGAGTGGCAGAATCCTTTTGAAGAGTGGATGTTGAATAAGTAGAGTTGCCTGTTGAGTTGCTTTTCACACTGCTCTGCTCTTCTGAATAAGCAGCCTGACCTGAGCAGCAATCCACTTGTGTCCAGTTACTGACAGGGGAGAGCAGAAGTCACTCAAGCTCCCAGAGAGATTTCATTTTCTCTCAGGGCTTCTTTTCTCCTCGTCAAATCCCAGGGCAGTTCTTTCCTTCTCCTGCATTTCATCACATACACCAGGCCACAGTATAACAGTTCTATCCAGGAAAATTACCGGAGCCATGAAAAAACAGAGCACAACTTTCTTGGAACCTCAAAGCCACAACTGCTGCATTTGCTGAAGAGGCTCTGAGTGACAGGAGAACTCTCTGCAGATGTCTTTGCAGTGCAGCTGGCTCCAGGGCTGTCACTGCAGATACACAGGGCATTGGGTCCACGTTTGGTTTCTGGAATCAAACACAGTTCTCTTATTTCTGGGGAGGGAGAACTGGAGCCAGCTGGCCTGTGTGTTATGTTATATTAAGAAACTACAGAATAGGGTCTGTGGATTTACAGCAGTGTCTTCCCATTTAGTCCAGCTTCAGAACAGGTGGATGCTGTGGGAAGTGTGCTGACATGAAGTGAGGCAGAGGATTAGGAACAGCACTTCCCATCAGTTGTTCCTTTGGATCTGTTCTTTAATGCCTGAAAACTATCTCAGAGTGGAGAGGCAGCCAAAAACCTGCCCCTGGAAGGAAATAGTGAAATCTTGTGACCAAGAACCACTCATTGCTCCATGAAAATGCAGTTCTCCAACACCCAGGTTTTGCTGTCCAACAGTTTACAGAATCTGCCTTTCACACGTCCATATCTATACCCCCAAAACCTTGAGGCTACAGGCAGTGCCTTTCATGGGAACCTGCACCCTTAGATCTCTCCTAATCTTCCTTTTTAAATCTATGATCTATAAATATGGAGCTGGCTCTTCCAAAATCTGTTTGGACATGGAAGTTAAGGTGCATGCTGCACATTAAAGTTTCCTGGACACACACAGTTGGTAAGAGTCACAATGCTTTCTTCAGATGACTTGGATTTATTTTCTGGAAAGCAGAACTGAGTTGTAAATGACAAATTAGCTCTGTACTCCAGGATGTCCTTTTAATGTAATAATGATGAATGAGACAGATGGCATTTCTTGGATTGAGTCCAGACCCCCTCAACACAACAGTAATAGAATATAATCCTGTTTACACAGATACCAGACTCCATTTTGGCAGCATCCACATAAAGGACAGTGTCTGTTTGCCACATGTCCCCAGCTAATCCAACATCTGCCTGGGGTAAAGAATTCCCATTTCCACATCAGTCACAAGGCAGTTGAGAGCTGAGTTCAGCAAGGACCAGGCAATTTGCAATGCCTGCCCACGTCTGAGTGAACTGGATATTATGTATTGCACAATCTGTTTTCCCTTTCCCACCCCCAGAAGCTGGGCAATGTTCTGCTGTGTTCAGCATTAGTTTCAAGCTGGAATTCCTTCCTGGGGCTCCAGGTGCCACTAGAGGGCTGTGGAGCTCGGATGTGTCCCTGCCTTACACACACACACACAGGAGGCTGCAGGGGACACTTCATCCAGAACAGATCTGGGATAGTCCTCTCTCACAGCAACTGCAGGAATAAAATCAAGGCTCACTGATTGTTACCTTGGCTGTCTCCTGTTGCACAGCTGATCAGCATTGGATCTTCCTATAACTATGGAAATGAAGACCAGGCAGAATTCCTCTGTGTTGTGTCCAGGGAGCTCAACAATTCTACCAATGGCATTGTCAAGGAGCCAAGTGAGAAGGCCAAGGTAAGGCACCTGCTCAGATGTATCAGTTTGAATTCCCCTAGAAAGAAAAACCTTTCCTGCACCAAGCTGCACCAGTCGTTCTGTGGATCAGCTTTCCATTGCCTTCTCCATCCCCTCTTGGAAGATTTCATGATTTACTGTAGGACAAGAGCTAAGGCTCTTTGTGAACTTCAAATTAAGATCAAAATACGAAATAAGATCAAATGAAGGAAAGAATAACTTGAAGAGGGAGAACAGAGTAGCAAGGACCTTTGAGGTTAGGTTTTGTGGTTGAAGGATGTTGCAGGGAGAAACAAGATTTTTCTTCTCTTTCAACCCTCCCCATCCCTGGAAGTGTTCAAGGCCAGGTTGGATGGGGCTCTGAGCAGCCTGGTCTAGTGGAAGGTGTCCTTGCCCATGGCAGAGAACAAGATAAGCTTTAAGGTCCCTAGGTCCCTTCCAAACCATTCCATGAATCCACTTTTTTTGTTGGTTGTTTTTTTTTTTTTTCCCAGAATTAAAACAGAAGGCAACATCTTTACCTCCTGGCAAGCAGCTAAGCAGGATTTCTAGAGAAGGGGCTCACTTACCCTTAACCAGCCTATCATTTGTTTTGGTGGCATAAAAGCCTGCAAGCTGCTCTCACATTAGTCCATGCTTCCTTTCTCTGCAAAACCCAAGGACTCTGAACAGGAACTTGTGCACTTAAACTTGTCTGAGGTTTTCACAGAAGGTCTCTTCTGTTTCAGATTCTTCAGGAGCGAGGATCCCGGATGTAATTCAAGTGTCCACTCCATTAAACTCCCAGATGTCACAGGGCAGTCCAGCTGGGCAGAGCATCTCTCCACAGAGCAACCCAGCCCTTGTACAATAACCAAGCTAATGCAAAGCAAAGCCAAGCCTGTTCTGCCAATGGCAAATAATTCTGGTCATAACCAAAGGCTTTTCTCTTACCCTGGAAACCGAGAAAGGAAAAGACTCTTCCAGTTGGACAGTCCTTTCCACAAGTATTTGTTTGATTTCCTTGGCCAGCGCTGTATTGAATTTTTCCGACAATGGCTGGGCCGGATTCCCAGTCGGAGCCTTTGTGAAGGTTGCTCAGGTCCTCAGGCCCTTGTAATCAATCCCACCTTCCACAGGCTGCTGTGGGTGGGAAGCTCCATATTTGAGCTGTGCCATTGCTTGCACCCAGGTCTGCTCCAGAAAAGTGCAGGGACCTTGCAGTGCTCCCCCTTCTCCCCCAGATCTGAAGAACAGGGCTTTAAAAGGAGGAACAAAACAACCACTCCTAAAAATCCCACACAAACTTTTCTATCCTTGCTTTGTATCTGTTCCTTGTTCAATTCCTAAGAGCTGAGTTTAGATCTGAGGGGAGGGGAGTTGTGTATCCATCTGACACAGGTCTCACTGGTAACACTATTCCACATGGGCTCCTGGTATTTTCCAAAGCCCATCACTTTGTATGCATAAACAAAGAGACCTGTGTTCACCCAAAATAGTGATAGAGTGATAATCCCATCCTTTACACTTCTCCACAGAGGAAGAGTGGTGACATCTTCCCTCCCCAGTACCCTGTCATGGCCATATCTTAGCCTGGTGCAAAGTCATAAGGTTTAGGGACTTGCTGCTGCCAAGTTCAGCTTTGCCTTGTTTGTCTCCAGCAGTGTGGGCTCTGTCTCCTTCCCTCTCACCAGGGAGGGCTTGAGGCAGAATTTCTTTTCTACTGTAGCAAGCAGGCAGGTTTGTCTGACCCCACGAGATCCTTTGCAGAGGAGATCCCTGATTTACACACAGTGACCTGCAGCCCCCTCATGTCCCCACCTTTAAGAGATCACCTCAAATTACAGAGGGACGTCACAGAGCTGGGGTGGGGGGGGTTTGGTGAAAAGTTGCCAAACTATTGTAATGTTTCTTGTCCAAAGTGATGTGTCAAGTTTTGTGACTTTTCTTTCCTTTTTTTTTTTTTTTTTTTTTGGAATGCCTTGGATGGATGTGCAAAATGTTTGTTTGTGCCTCTCTTGAATTCTTATCTTAGCCAAACTGCAGTCACTGGTTCCCCTCTGTTACTCTGTGCCACCCCTAACCAAGGGCATGTCCCTCCTAGTCTGGTAAATGGAATTTCATAGGAATTTGCTGCATGTTTTTCCCCTTTCATCCTGGCTTTGTTCTTTGTAGCCTGAGTGTTCTGGCACTTGGGTCATTTTCAGTCCCAAACTGACATTACAGCAAAGCTTAGGAGATGCTGGAATTCAGACATTGACAAGCTCAGAGCAGATGTTTCTCAATAAGCTACCAGAAAATTCCTCACCTGGACTGAGGGGTTGGGCTCCTTTTTGGAGGGCTTCAGCTACCCATGTTCTCCTGAAAGTTTTGGCTCAGAATTAGGCAGGTTTTCCATCTTAACCACTTGTTGCTGAGAGGGTCCTACCAACAGTCCAACAACCAGTTCAGTGCCCAAGATGTGCAGCAGAGACACTGAGTGGCACCGCTGTGCTCTGCCTCTCTGCAGTCCTTCTGCATGTCCTCCTGCCTGTCCTCCATCCTGCTTTGCCAGTGTACCTCCTGCAGTGGAGCCCTTGCCTCATTCTCAAGACAGACTGCTTAATTGTCTGTGCTAGATTAGTCCTGGTAACAACAGGCTGTGCCAAATGTCTTTGAATTCACATTGTGTCAGTGACAGGCTGTTGAATCACAGCTGGCTTTCCATCACACTGAAGAACCCAGCTCTGCTTCCCTCCATCTGCCCTGTTTATAACATGGTGAGCTGGTGTTGGTGTGATCCGACTACACACCTTGGCTGGGCCTGAACAACACTGTGATGTGTACAGATCTCCCTCCTCTGTCCCTATGCTGTAGCCTCAGCCACTGTCTGTGCTCATAGCTAAGAAATCAAGCACATGTATGCAAGTTAGCAGCCTGAAAAGCCCTTTGACACTCATTTGTCTTATTGCCTTCCTCAGAGGAGGGAGTTTTTGGGAACTGGTCAAGAAATACCAAACTAAAGGCAAGAGGAACTGGTCAGGCTGTGTTTGCCACATTGATGCCACCTGAGCACCTTGTTAAACCATGGAGCTCAAAGCAACCCTGGCTGCAGAGGGAGACTTTGTGTCCTGTACAGCTCCAGCAGACAAGAATAACAAACCCTTCCCTGGCTGCTTTGTGTCACACGTGCTGAAGCCCAGGGAGGGTTGCCTGATGCAGTGATGCCATGGCTGTCCCCTGTGAGCCACAGAGAGCCTAAAAGTGACCATTAGCAGGTGAATGGCACAGCTGCTTAACTGATGAGCACAAGAAAGAGCCAAGTTGCATCTTGGTTTTCCCTTTCATGCTACTTTTGGCAGTGATAAGGTGCCAGGGGACCATGGACTCTTTGAGTTCCATTGCAGGGTCTGTTGAATTTCAGCAGAACAAATTTATGGTACAAAATCAATCATTGGTACTGGATGCTCAAGTTTTTGGGTGATGTTTAGGACCAGGCATGAAGTCCATCCAGAGCAGGTACATTCCAAGTGAAGGATTTCTCCTTCCCTGACTCTGCTAAGTCACCTTTACCCTGAGACAGGGCAGGTCTCAGCATTATGCACCAGTTGCATCCCTTCTGTGCTCAAACAGGGCTTTTCCTTCCATTGCCTTTCACTCAGTCACAACTATATCAAAATTAGTGCTGAATTAAGATGAAATTTGTCCCATTCACTCTAAAAAAGTGTAGCATGTTGTGGTGAGTAGAGTAGGAGAGCAGGGGTAGATCTACTGGCTGTCCAAGAGTGCTTATGCCTCTTGGGAAGGTTCACTTTAAAGCATTGATCCTGGGAATGGAGTGTATGACACTTTAGATTTTTTTTTTTAAACTTTCCCAGTGGCCTAAATTGTTCCATTATGGCAAGACTGGAAATATCCTCTTGAAGTGTCTTTGTTTCTGCACATTTTTAAAAACTGATTTTTCTCAGGGGTGACTGAGTGGGCTGAGGCGAAGGGGGCCTGGTTGGCTGCGGGGCAGGGCCGGGGTAGCCGGGCCTGGGCTCCTACCCGGAGGTTTTGTACAGTTTGTCACATGTCAGTGCCCTTTGCTACTGTTTCTCTTTGTTTATTAAATGTGTTTGAATAACAGTTGAGATGCTGTGAATTTGTTTTTCCCAATAAAGATTCTGAAATGGGTTTGAAAAGTTTGAAAGGCAGTCTGCAGCCTGCTGCTTTGCCTGCAGCACACAGACACTGCATTATGGGGGATGAAATGTGCAGATTGGGCACTTGCTTCTGGCTTCACTTCTAACAATCATTTGCCAAAAGGAGAATCTGGAGTCCTCCTAGGCTGCTTTCAGGGATAAAGGTACAACTGAAGCTTGTTTCTGATGTTTTAGTCTATAAAATAATCTCAAATTTATCCTAACCATTTCCACTGATAACCACAAGCAAGCAGAACATGAATACACTAAATGTGAGTAGCTAAAACGGGAAGAGGATTTTTTTTTCTTGGCAGTTGTCATTTGCTAAACCCCTACTCAACACTGGACCACAGGAGGAAGGGTCTGACTCTTTCAGCTTTGGTGCTGCCAGAAGTTGGATGACATTGGCAGTTCAGGCCCAACACAATGAAAAGGAAGAGCAAGGACACAAGTGAAGAATGAGAAGTCTTGAGTTAATCCTACTCTTGATTGCAAGTGGCTGTTGCCTCCTGTGGGTACTCTGAAGGCTGCCAGTCTCCATCCTCAGTGCCACAAGACCCTCAAAGCCACAGAGCAGGGAAGGGCTGACACATCCCCAAACCAGGGTTTAACACCAGCACAGTGGAAGAGGATGAGACTCTCTCTCCCCACACAGGGAGCTCACCAGAAACCATGGCTAAGCCAAGTCACCACCCAGCATGAGTTGATTTAAGATAGTATTTTCAAACTTCTAGACCCATTTATCCCAATTCACTGCACTGCCAGTGAATTTGCCCAAAGCAAAGCCACACTTCAAGTGCTAGCAGAGTCTTGGGCAGAGGTGGAAACTGCAGTGCTGGCACTGCTGACACCACACACATATCTGTTCATCAGGGAGGGCTTGTCAGCAGAAATTCAGGTTACAGCCAGCATTTACAGAATGCCATAACCTCCCTGCTACCCCACCTTAGGGCTGTCTGATAAGGCCACATAAGGTGGAAAAAGCTTTGCAGGACCTTTAACCAGCTCCAGGTGTGCCAGGCAGGTGGCTCCTCTAACACAATGCCATGGCACCATGCAGGAGACACAAACATTGCTCTGTGTTCCTACAGGAACCAGGAGCTGGGGCTGCCAGGTCTTTGCACCGTCCCTCACTTTCCCATCCAAGGCTTTGGAACCCATTAACTCCTTTAAAAATGAGTTTTTTTACTTGCTGCAGGAAACAGGTGATGCCTCAGCATTACCAAGTGATGAGAGGTTGTGCAGGATTGGCAGCATGTGTTAACTTACCCAAAGTGAAAATCAACCCCGTGGGTCAGCTCTTAATGTGCTGGTCCTGCTGCTGCCAGGAGCCCAAAGCTCAGCTCTCCCCCTTGCCAAACCCAGGCTGCTCTGGAGCTGCTGCAGCAGCAGAAGGGAAAGGGGGATGGTTTGCAGCAGAAGTGACCTCAGCAGAGGGTTATGGGCCCTGACTCTTGTCTGGGTTGATCAGAGCACCCCAGGCTGCCTCCCAGCGCTGTTGCCCCAGGAAGAGGTGGGATACCCAGTGAGGGCACATCCCCAGGCACAAGCAGCTCCTGTGAGTGAGGGGCTCTGTCCACGGGGCTGTGCCACCACCAAGGCAGGAGGTGAACGGCACCACAAAAACACCCAAGGGATTTTGTACCTGCCCATAGCAGGATTTGGTCCCTCCTACCCCCAGAGACAACCAGGGGGAAAAAATTCTCCAGGTGGCTTTGCCAGGTGCCTGGGGGAAAGATGAGTGATGAAACATCACATTTTCTGACAGCCAGAGTAAAGTCAGTAGGTAGGCATGCACTAAGCTATGGCAGAGGGACTTGAAAATCCCCTCATCAGACTTTTCTGCATTGGAAAGCACTTAAAAAGAGAAATTTTACATCCTCCTCTGGAAAGAGAGGCTCAGGGCCCCTCTTGTCCTCCAGGCTGTGTCCAGGGCCCACCAGGCTCCCTGGAGCTGGTGCTCACCTCCCCACAACACTCACATTAGTCACCCCAGCTGGCAGCTCACCTTGCCCCTGACAGTTTTGCCTGGAACACAATTAATTAATTAATTGGTTTTTCTGGCCTGCCTGTTCTTGTCTGTGGACAAAGAGGAAATAGTAATTGACATTAAAGATAGAAAATGGTTTTAGCAGTGTCAGGCACCCATCAGCATCCAACTGCTTGGCCTGGGGCTCCAGCAAAATGCAGTGGAAACTGAGGCTGCATTTGCCCTCTGCACACGTGGGAGGGTGAAACACAGCGATGCAGAGGTCCTGCCACAGCCATGCTTGCATCTTGCACAACCCCTTCACATGCTCTGCCTCAGGCTCTCACACAGACGAAGGTCAATTCCTCACTGACCCGCCCACCCTCACCCGGAACAAAGTAATCAAGCCAGATCTGTCTGCAGACGGGAAGCCTGCAGATATTTTCAACTCAGCTTTCGAACTTGTTTGGGAAACAAGGACCTTGGCCATGTCCTTCTACCTAGACCTGGCTCTGAGGCAGTTATTGACGGTTTAACCCAACTTTCACATGGTTAAATAACTGCCTCATACCCTCTTGCTTTCCAGGCTGGAGAAACACATTGGTTACTCCAAACCACAGTGAAGAAAGAATTGCAATGCCCTAGTAATTACCTTCAGATTGTGGTGTAACAGATGAGCAAAGGCTTATCTCAAAAGATAAGCTTTTTTGACCTTCTGGTAATATTCCCTGTTAGAGGCCTCCATCCCTCCTAGGTGTTTCCCCGTGTGAAGTGCACAGAGTCCTCAGGTTTTATCAGTGGGCTGAGAACTCCACTGGTCTCTGTGTCACCAAGAATATCCTTGAGCTCAGGGCCATCTAGGCAGCAGGTCCTTTACCACAGCCAGGAAAACATGCATCAGTGATCTTGATGAATTCAAATGACAGCATCTAAAAATGAGGAAAACCATTTGGGCAACCAAGCAAGGAGACAGGCCTTTAACCTGAGCACTGAGTTCAAGATGTCCTAGAAAAGCAGGCAGATTCAACACTAAACAGATAGAAAACATCTAATAAATTGTCACCCTTAACCTAATGTTCCAGTGTGTTTTTATCTAAAACTTTAATACAAAGAAACATGTGAAAAGTAAGAAGAGGAGGGACATATTTGCCAAATCAATGGGGATTTGTCCATGAAACAAAGGCTCAAGGCCACATTTTGCTGTTTCCACACCCCTCTGAAAATATGACCCTAAGGCACACAGGAACCTGCACTTCCCACTGGGATAAAGAGTTCCTGCCTTTCCTTTTCCAGAAATCACAAAACTAAACATTGTAATCCCTCTGGGTATGAGCCTCAGTGTCAGCACTAAGTTGCTGTATCTTCTCCTCTACCCTGTTATGACCTGTAAGCATCACCCATATTTTCCTCAGAGCAGGACATATTCCTTGGACAGGAGAGCTGGGCAGGGCCTGGCTGGGATGGCATCTGCCCAGAGCTAAAGAGCCAAAGCTGAATAGCTGGAGCCCAAAACCAGCTGGCTTCCTAAAAACCATGCTCCAAAATTTCTGGCTGAACACCTTCAACCCCACACAACCTCCTCCAGCTGCTCCACAGATCCAGCAGTCAGACACAAGGAAACATTCCTTTTGATCTTACTCCCAATGAGTCCCTTATTCCTTATTAATAAAAGCCAATTTAAATCATAATTAAGAGCTTGTTAGAGGGAACTTTCAGCCACTGCTCAGGATCAAAATATCAATCTATGAAAGAGATGCCCTACAGCAGGGCTAGGCTACCCACAGCAGCATCACATCCCATTTCTCCCTCTGCCACATCCTCACCTGCGGGAGTTTTCTTGCAGCTAATGACAAGGTAACTTCATTTCTTGAGAAGCCTCATTTTCCTAGGAACACACCCTGCCCTCACCTTCCCAATTGCTGGAAGAAAAGCACCCACAGCTTCCAGATATCCTCAGTAACCTCAGCCAGGTTCCCAGCAAGGACCTCCATCTGTTCAGGTCCTCCATGGTCCCTCTCTCTGTCCACTCCCAGGGCAGTGTGGCAGGTTAGGGTGTCACACAGCACGAACCACAGCTGCTCCCAAAACCACCTTCACCATGAATTTATGCAATTTCTTCCACAGACTCATCTCCAGATCCCCATTGCCTCAGGGAATGTTGTCCTTCTTGGCACCACACTGCACACAAAGCACAGGCTCTGGGACAGCTGGGGACCAGAGGGGATGGTGGCAGTCAGGAGGGCAAGGGCCAGCATGCACACAAACCATCTGCAGTCACCCACCAGGCAGAGATCCACCACAGGGATAAAGAGCAGGGACAAGCCACAGCTTGCTGAATTCCTGCAGGCCAACGGGAGCTGTCAGTGCATGCTCTGGTGCCAGCTGCCTCCTCAGCTCTCATTTCCCATCTCCAGGCTAAGCCATTTTATCCCAGCACTGGCTAATGGCCATTAAACCTAGTCCCAAAAGGGGGATTTCTCACCTGGTTTTACAGCCACATTATCAGTGATTAACGAGCACAAAGCAGACAAGCAGACCCCAAGTTAACCCAGGAGAGCAGAAAGCAGTGGTGAAACTGAGCAAAAAGTGATCCATGCAAGGATCTGGACATAAATGCAGCTGGGGAACAAACAGGATGGAGGGGGTGTAGGAGGAGGATACAGATGAGGCTGGTTGGGCTAATTAAGACCTGTTAGTGCAGGAAGGACCCTGATCCCTTTTGCAGGGGGAGGATGTGGGAGTGATGCTATGGGAACTGCTTGGGAAAGTCAGGATAAACCAGCACTTCCTCCATGCTTGGCACAGCACCATTTTCTCAGTACTAGCAGAGCTGGTCTGAAGGGGTTTTGCCAGGGTTGTTCAGATCCTGTCCCAGCCTCAGGAACCTGTTTTCAGGTGCTCTGAGACCTTGGTTTCTGTTGGGTCTGTCTACATTCCAGGGATGGATCAGAGCAAGAGTTTAATTTGTGACTGAACCTGGGGCAGGAGCAGCTCCCTGCCACAAAGCACTCTGCAATCCCATAGCTGAAATGTCCCTTCATTTCCCTGGCTTTAAACAAAAAAAACAAAACCCAAACCAAACAACCCCCCACACTTCCTCTGCAAGAATTAATCTGCCAGAGGATTTGCTAATCTGGATCTCTGGGACAAATTCAACTGGTCTTTCTCAAGTGTGATTTGCAAGCTCGGAGGCGTTTGCACTTTGGTATCCAACCCCAAAGAACCACAGAACCATTTCCAACTAAAGGTTGGAAAATACCTTTAAGATTATTGAATTCAGCTGTTAACCCAGCACTGCTAAGACCACCACTAAACCCAGTTTTTAAGCCCCAAAGCTGCTGCTGAGGCTCCTGAGCTCAGGGCTGGTTTACCAAGCTGTAACATGCTGGCAAGGACAGGGAGAGAGCAGGGGACTTGCAGCCACTGCCACCATGCCCAGCCTGTCCCCTGAGGGCTGCAAGCAACTGCTGACAAGTGACATCCAGCAGAGAGAAGCCACAGCACTGGGCCAGCTTGCACCACTTGGGCTGGTGCTTTAATCAGAGCTAAATCTGGATTCTCTGCTGTCACCTCACTGGATGACCTTGGAAAAGTCAACTGGTATACAAGATTAGCTACATGGGAGAGGATGGCAAAGCAAGCCATGGTCTCAGGATGAAAAGGTACTACTTTAAAAGTCACTTATAAAGGTATTTACCAAGACAAGTGCTTGGCTCTCCTACCCTCAATAGACATTGAGTGACCCCAAAAAGCAGTTTACCACCCTGCTCAGTTTACAGTAAACATCTTGCTTCTGTACATGCAGCTTATTTTACACATTCATAAAATGTGTCCAGTGCATGCCAGGGCTGAGCTTGATGGCAGGATGGTGCAAGAAACCTTCTTCTCCAATCCCATTCCTGCTCTCAAGCTGCAGGCATTGTCCAGTCTCTGAGCACCCCTCCAAGCCCCATTGCTTTGGGCAGCAGTTCTTTGTCCCCCCAGCCACACTCCTGACTTTCCTGCTGGACCCTGTGCCTGGGTCTCCCTCCTCAGTGACTCCAGAGAAGAAGTGGGCTGCTCATCTCCCTGCAGAGGTGCCCCAGCTACAAGCTCATACTGAAGACTATAAATACCATTATTTGCATAACATAAACCTGTATTTGTGAAATATAAACATCTTCCTTTGAGGTGAGCTACATAAATGCCCCAGGCTCTTGTGTCTCTTGGCATAAAGGGACACAACACTCCCTGTTCTTGGAGGGAGCAGCCAGGACCCCTCATGCCAGCAGCTGTTTTTTCCCCATCGGAGCTGAGAGAAACTGAGGCACAGAAGAAGGACTCCTGGTCTGCTGTCATAAACAACAGCTACCAGGGCTGCTCTGCAACAGCTAGGGAAATCCCAGGTTTGGAGGCTGATGTCTCAGGGATCGCTGGAAGAAGAAACAACACTCAGACACGAACAGGAGAGAATTAGCTTATCAGGGCAGACAGTGACTGCCAGAGGCTGGAAAGACAGACTGGAACAGGCAGTTGTTCCCTGTGTCCCATCCAGGGCACCCGTGTGTCCTCAGGTGCTCCACAGGCTGGTAGAGAGAAGCACCTTTGCACTCTTCACCTGCTCCCAACAAAAGCACACTGTTTGCAGCAGGCACCCAGGTGTGGCTATTGCTCTGAACTCCAATCCTATTCCCAGCCCTACTAAGAAGGGATGATCACGTGCGTGTGAAAATCTGCCCATGTTTCACAGGCGTCCCAGTCCTGTCATGTTCACTGCTCAACACCAGGAGCAGTTTGCTTAAGAGCACCAAGCCCGGAGGAGCAGGACAACACACACCAGCCCTCCACTTTCACACCGTCCGTCCTATCTCGGTACCTTGGAAGGGTTAACCCGCGGCTTTGCGCGGCGCTGCTGCTGCTCGGTGTGGCGCAGCCCGCTAAACCAGAGCTGGAATAATCTTGTTCCTTTACCTTTGTAAAGGAGGCTGCGAGGAGGTCGTGTGGCACCTGATGCCCAGGGTCCTTGCAGCGACTGTGCAGGTCGGGCTGCCCAGGGGAAAAGGTGTCCTGCAGCCTGGGGCAGCAGGTGGACGAAAGCCATGGGGTCTGCAGCCCCACCGGAGAGTCCTCCCCCGTAGGCAGGCACCCAGGGAGATGTGAGGGGAGCCAGGAATCTGCTGGACAAACTCAAAAGTTGGACAGAGTAGCTGGGAACAGAGAAGAGCTGTGCTTCTGCCTTTTTTTGCAGGTTTGCTGTTGCCGGGGAGAGGTTTTAGGCTGTTATCCAGCTAATTCACACCACAGAGACAAGCACTTGAATTAGTTGCATTATCTGCGCCCAGCTAAATTGGACAAAGGATTAAAGTGTGCTGAGCACCACCACCGTGATTTGCATCTCAGAGCCCCTTCCCACGGGCCCCCTCTGCTCCCAGCCTTTTTTTTTTTTTTTTTTTTCACTCTCTGGCTGTGAGCCAGGCAGCATAAGAGCCCTGTTTACAGAAATGATGCCTAGGTTAATATTGCAAAAGACTTCATCAAAGGCTGTAGTCGCTACTGAAGCCGAAGGGTCTGACCGTGGGCCATGAGCTGACCGGGCTGCGCGCACAGGGGATGAGCCGCAGCCACGCGGCACCGCCCTCCGTTTGACAAATTCGGGTCTCAGCCTGAGGTATGAAACTAACCTTCTGCCACCATAGCATATTTGAAATAACGAGCAAAATCAAACTATTATTCATCTCTAAAGCTGCACACAAAACCTCAATGCAGCTGTTGTTTTAGGGAAAAAACACTATTGGAGTGCTAAGAAAATATTGCGCTGTGCATTGACCTTATAGGCACTTTCTCTGAGCTCATCCAGCTGCCAGAGATTATTATTTTATGCATGTTTATTCATGTGGAGAGGATGCAGAATACTATTGCTATATGTTTCTGTCAGTCTCAGAGAAATCCAAACTGGGATCTCTCAGAAGCAGCTCTAGATCTAGAGAGGTAAAGCAAAAGCCTATCTGCCATCACTGGATTCTAGTTAATTAATGGCCTTTAAAATATTTTTTCACCACCAGCACTTTGTACGTAGGTGTAGTTCTCCTGAAAGGTTCACACTGAACCCTGCTGTGACACAGAACCTTTATAGGTTTCTATTTTGCTTGGCATTTGCAGTTTTTCCTCCTCGGCACGGGGACTGAGTGACCTTAGCAATTGCCAGCAAGGGGACTCCATATGATGAAAGCAGGTGAAAGGGAAAATAAGGGCGGAACTAGGTAAAGCCAATTCATACCTCAGAGGAGGTGTGGTCCTGTCCTCTACCTGGCTGTGGTCACAGTCTTGTGAAATATAAAAGGAGAAGGCAGCGGTTTCTAAAACAATCTGGTGCCAGGATCCTGTAGTGAGAAGGAAGGGAGGTGCTGGAAGAAATGCAGAGCAAGAAGTCAAGAGTGTCAGCTGGGAAAGGTGTGGGACTCACCGGTGCTCTGAGCCTCAGGAACACCATCAGCTCTTCCCTGAAGGCCTGTTCACTGGGCTGAGGGTTGTGTGGTAGCTGCACTCCCTTCCCCAGCAGACTGGCTGAGAGGAGAACGGAGCTATCATGTCCCAAGGAGAAGCAGCAGGACGTGGCACTGCCAAGCCCCAGGACCAGGGATGGGCATGGATGGTCCTGCTGGCCGCAGTGGTGCTGCAGGGGCTGACGCTGGGCTTCCCCGCCTGCATCGGGATCTTCTTCACGGACCTCCAGCACGAGTTCCAGGCCAGCAACAGCGAGACATCGTGGTTCCCGTCCATCATGGTGGCCGTGCTGCACGGAGGGGGTGAGTGATGGCAGGGAATGGCCTCTTCCACCTGCTGCCCTTGTGCTGTTGGTGGGGGGATGTAATTCAGCGTTTCATTAAGGCGGGTGGTGGAAGGGACTGGCTGTTGGGCAGTACACAGCATTTCCAAGACACTTGGATCCCACAGTCCAAAGCTAAATGTCCACAGATTCCACGCTCCCTTTTGTCACTCTCAGAGTCAGCCAAGACCCTTGGTCAAAGAAGGCAAATCCCTTTCTCAGCCCAGTTTTTCCACATCAGCAAAAACACAGTTATTTCTCACAGAAGCTCTTTGAATAAGCCAGCACATAGTGCTGGAGCTCTGCGGTGCTTTCTTGGTTCATCTTGTCCACGAGAGCACATCTCCTTCCAAATGCCACATGACAGCTCTGTTCTTTGTGGCTGAAGAGATGCCAAAAGCTGAGCTCCTCAGTGCTGCCAGCTGAGGCAAAGCCTTAAAAGCAGCTCCTTGGGCGGTGGCACGGAGCGCACACCTACGCAGGCATCAGGGTGGATGTGAGCAGGGCTGGATCGGTGCAGAATGTGGGTCAGGCAGCACCTACGGCTGCAGGGCTGCAAGGAGCATTGTGCTCTGTGGATACTGGAGTGAATCACTGGTTTTCCCCTCACAAAAAACATGGGAGCAGCGCAGGGCAGTGGTCCCAGATTCCACACAGAGATGTGGGGATTCTTTTTCTGCAGAGAGAAAACCAAATCCCCAGCAGTTCAAGGACTTCCCAATGAGTGGTCTGTGCTTCATGACCCATGCAAATTCTGTGCTTATTTGATAAACAGACAACCCAAACCCTACCAGGCAACAGAAGGAAAATTCCCGGTGTTGCCCATGTTTCCAAGCTTCTCCTTGAGTTCATTCCTGCTCCCTTCCAATGCTGGTGAAAGTTGATACTACATTATAAAGCAAAAAAACAACCCCAGAGCCCTGAGTCACGCTGATGTGAAGGCTATGGCAGGTTCAGTCTGTACCATGCAGGATATGGCTAGCAGCCACCTGCATGGAACTGAGAGTTTGAACCTTAGCAGAAACAGCTGGGTCCAGAATATCAAGATGCAGATGGAAAGAGATGTCGAGGAAAGCGACAAGGGGAGGAATCACCACTGAGAGTAGGCAGAAATAAAGCAGTATCCTCGGGGCTTGGAATTTGGAAGCTGTTGGGCATTCCCCATCCTGTTTTCCAGCCCCTGTGATCCTTCTGTCATTAGTGGGGAGGACCCAACTGGGACCTGCTGGCTCTGGGAAACGGTCTCAGAAGCAGCTTGGTCCCAGCATGTCCAGGAAGGACAACTCTGGCAGTATCCACAAGAATGTCAATTATCCTGTTGTTTTTAATGAAGTAATTGTTGTGTAGGAGGCTAGAACCACTATAAAAGGTAATACAATGACAGCCAATGCATAGATCCAAAAGTTGTAAATTAGATAAGGAAAGAATAGCTTTGTGTTGATATTCACAATAGAATTTGTCAGGCCACAGCCAGAAAGTTGTACTTTGCTTGCCAGTTATGTCTCCTATTGCAGGGTGTTAGAGCACAGGAGGATTTATGCTTTTCCCCAGTAGAAGGAGGCAGCAGTAACATAAACCAGAAGACAAAAAACCCCAAAATAAACAGAGATCAAAGCTTCCCTCTCAGGCCAAGCACATATGGCTTTTGCTGCAACTTCTGACCTCCTTTGGAGAGGGCCAGGCTTTACTTGATTCAAGTTCTCCAGTTACATTTCAGCACTTAAATCTTTCCCAAAATTGCATGCTGTTGTCACTAGTATCCCTTAAAGGTGCCACTCGCTTTTCTTCACATTTATTCCTTTTAATTCAGAGGAACTGAAGGGGAAAAAAATTTATTTGTTGCAAAAATTGGAAGAGAAAGGGAAATGGGCAGAGCAGCCTGTTCCCAGAGCAGTCAGTACTGGGAGAAGGTTCCATGCAGGAGAGCCATGGAAGGAAATGGGGAAGGGCACAGGGCAAACAATAGCTCATAACTCAGCCAAACATATTCCATTATCAGTGCTACGTTCCTAGGTAAAAGCCATTAGTGATTATTCTAAGATAATTTGAGAGACCTAGGGTGCTACATCTGTGTCCAAAAGGGAATTTCAGGCCATTACAGGTTCCTGCTCTTAGATATCCATGCACACGGAACACTCTGCACTAACTCATATAAATGCGGCAATTTTGTTGATATTATTGCAAAAGAAAGCACAAAAGCCCCAGGCAAGTGAGAAATAACATTTGAAACCCAGACAACAAGTAACCAGGAACTAATCATGACAAACCCTTATGGTTTTTAGAGTCAACCTCATTATTTTATAGTGTTCAATTTATGCCTTCTTGGGCTAGTTAAACAGCAGTACCATCCTTAATGTCTTCAGCAGGAGGAAAAAATAATCCAGTCACATTTGCTGGACACTTTTTCAGAGGCCACTGAAGTCTAAGGTGAAAATCTCCCAAGCAGATCAAAATACAGACAGCTGCACTCCTAATTTTAATAATGTTCCACTGTTCACTTGACTGTGTGGATTGTATTTCAAACCAGATGTTGATTTAGGTCACAAATATGCCACAGGTTATATTCCCTACACTGACTGACTCCTAATTCTGCAGCTTACAGTAATTTTGCATTTGCTTCCATAACCTTAAGTGTTCAGAATTGGGAAAAATGTTAATAAAACCTGGAAAACCTTGAGGATTCTTGAGGGAACAGGAAAAGAAACTACCTTCAGATCTTCTTCTCCCAGAGAATGCAGAGAGAAGCACCTTCCCCACTGGCAGGCTGCAGATGTGATCTAATCTTTCCCTGCCCCAAAATGAAGGATGTTAATGTCATTAACAAACAAGTAATTTCTCATAATCTCATGGAATTCACCAGAAGTCCCGTTCCAAGGGTTTTAATGAAAATCCATCACATCCTACTTGATGGTCAAAATCCCAGCAGATGACAGTCGTCACCTCAGCCAACAAGCTGGCCAAGCACTTGGGAGGATCACAGAAAATATTTTCTCTTCCTGTCTCCCCCACTACATTAAGCTGCTGGGAAAACCTTCAGGGTCTCTAGACTACATAATTTGATAATTGCAGCAGCCCAGCAGGTACAAAATACTTCCTTTATCCCTAACTGCTTCCCTTTTCCTTCTCTACTTCCAGGGCCCCTGTGCAGCATCCTGGTGAAGCGGTTTGGCTGCAGGTTCGTGGTGATGCTGGGAGGGCTGCTCAGCGGGCTGGGAATGGTATCCAGCTCCTTCTGCAAGTCCATCAGCCAGCTGTACCTCACAGCTGGCCTCATCACTGGTACGTACTGGAGAGCAGGGAAACTCAGCTGCTGTGCTGGAGATGGGAAGTGGGAGAGCCCCAGCTAAGTGGTCACATTTTTCCACTCATCTGTGAAACAGGAGAACTCAACAGCCTCCCAGCACAGCAGAAATCCCACTAGACTTGGCCTTCACATCCCTTTAGCATACACCTCACCCACTCAAGCTCACTGGGAAGTGCTTCTCTCTGGAAAAAGCTACAGATCTCCAGAGGGTAAAAGATGAAAAAGATGAAAAAGAGAAAAAGGATGTCTGTTCTTTTTAGTAGCTTCTCAGCCTTTTGTCTTTCAAGAAGGGAGGGGTTTTGTTGTTTTTCCAATCTTGGAACATAATGTGTTGCGATAATGTCCTTCTCAGGTTCCCTGAGCTTGTATTTCACCACTCCCAAACTGGGGGAGAACGGAGACATCTTTTTCTAACAAAAGACCCTGTTGGTTTTGAACAGAAGTAACAGATGGGAACTCTTCCTTTCCAAATATTTCTCCTATGTAACTGACATTCAACTCTTGGTTTTTAATAACACAGAGAAATTAATTCCTTACTCTGTAACCATTCCTGCTGGATCTTGCAAGTTAAGCAGTGGCCACTGCTTTGAGAAAAAAACAAGCAACTCCCTGAGCCCTGATGAAAGCATCAGGAAAGCAGCACTGCTCATTGCATGTGGAATAAAATCCAAGCTTTTAATGAACAATTCCATAGCAACTTAAGAATTGCACCGTGTCCCAGAAAAACATCAGTTTAGATCAGTATATTTACTATACCCAAGAACACAAATAGTTTAATTTACACATAACAACCTTCTTCATCCTGGTGTGGGGTTTCTGAGTATTAATCAATCCCTGGGGGCTATGTGGCCTGGCAGGTCAGAAAATGCTTCAATGGCAGATGAAATCATCTGTGGGTACACCGTGAATTTGGGCTCTTTTTCCCCTTTAAGACAACAAAGAAAGATCATTTATTCTCATCTTTAGGTCTGGGATCATGTTTCAGCTTCCAGGCAGGAGTGACTGTGCTGGGCTATTACTTTGTGCGGTGGCGAACACTGGCCAATGCCGTGGCCTCCACCGGGGTCTCCCTCGGCTTCACGCTGTGGCCGCTGCTGTCTCAATACTTGCTGGATGAGATGGGCTGGAGAAACACCTTCCTCATCTTTGGAGGAATACTGCTGAACGGCTGTGTTTGTGGAGCCATCATGAGACCCATTCAGCTGGCATCAGGGTCACTTCCACAGTCTGCCAAGCCCGAAGAGGAGCCAGGGAGCAGAGCAGAAGAGACACAGCTGTCCAATGGAGCATCTTCTCACCACCCCACACTCCAGCAGCACACCAAAAGGACAAAATGCTTCCAGATGCTGCAGAAGTACCTGGCTTTTGACATCTTCTGTCAAAACAAAGGTTACCAGATTTACACTATTGGAGTAACCTGGATGATGATGGGGTTTGCCTTACCCCATGTCTACCTTGTGCCTTATGCCATCCACAACGGGGTGGAGGAGCGCAAGGCAGCCCTCCTCATCTCCGTCATCGGGCTCATCAACATCTTCATCCGCCCTTTCACAGGGCTGCTCTCAGGACACAGAGTCTTCACGGGAAGGCGCATCTACCTGTTCAGCCTGGCCGTGCTCCTCTGCGGGCTCAGCAACTTCATCTGTGTCATCTCAGCTGAGTTCAGTGTGCTCATCCTCTACTGCGTCATCCTCAGCATAGCCATGAGCGGCGTCGGGGCGCTCACCTTCCAGGTGCTGATGGATGTGGTGGAGATGGACAGGTTCTCCAGTGCTCTAGGGCTCTTCACCATCCTAGAGAGCACCACCCTCCTCATCGGGGCCCCGCTCACAGGTGAGAGAGGCTATGAAGCCTGGCTGGGGGAAAGGTGGTGGTTTGGAAACTGGTGGCAAGTGCTTGGGAGCATCAAGAAGAGGAATTAGGGAGTTTCCAGACCCTTGGTGTAGGTGAGTTATGCAAAGGGAGCAGTATAAAAGGTACGGTTGGAAAAGAATCATCAGCCTCTTTTGACAGCTGGAAAGTAATTTCAACAGCTGCATCGAGATCACAGTGAAAAAGTTACTCACTTGGTATGTGATCTGATACATATGGGAGCAATGACAGCTTTTTTCCAGTGGCAAGAAGCCAACAGGAATAACTATGAACTTTTTCACCTTTTTACCAGTTTGCATTGCTTTATCCATGAAGTCTCAAGAAATTGTGAACTTCCCATTAAATGAATTATTTGTGTTCACAATTATTACCACTCCTACATTATTCAAAAGCCCCACAGTAAAAGCTTCTGTTCAGTCTTCTTTCCAAGTTCTGGAGCATATTAATTTTTCTCTGGAGACAAGAAAGGAGCTAGTTAAGACTCTCAGTCTAATAAATTATTCACAGTTCACTCCAAATGGCACTAAGTGACCTGTCCAAGACACACCTGCTCCTGCAGTCAATTGAAGAGACCAACAAATAACAAATGTCAACCTGAGCATGTCAGCCTCAGTTCATGCTTTAGTTCTCTTCTCCAGACAATGAATTGTGGCTACTCAGTAGGAAAATTGTGTCTGGCTCAATAATGTGGTGGTAACATGCAGTGTATTTCATGGTACTCCCTGCCATTAGCGTGTCAGTCGCTTTTCTCTAAGAGCAAAAAGGTCCCTTCTTGGTCATCTCTGACAGGAGCAGCAGATGGGCAAAAAAAAGCACAGTAAAAGCAGCTCCATTTCTGTTCACAGTCCTAAAATCTGCTATAGAAAAGTACACCATGGAAAGAAACATCACCAATTTTGACTGAAAAATACAAGCAAATAAACATTATTCCAGTATTTCCATATTGATAAGCAGCCTTATGATGATGGAAGGCATCGTGTATTTGGCCTAAGTATCACTTTTCCATCTCTAATATTAGTGTTAAATGACTCCCTCTATATCTCATGTTTCTAAATGGTTTATACTGAGGTCACTTTATGTTAGTCATAATCTTGCTGTGCTGTGAATTTCCTTATCCTTCATTAAACAGGATTAGAGACAAATGTTCAGTTTGGAGACCTTACTATGTAAGTTTCTGAGCTACTTCTCTATCTAGTTGTTCTATTTTCTGCCCCAGGACATAATAGGGTCACTCATTCCAAAAGCCACTGAGTGGCAGTGGCACAAGGGTTCTCTGCTGAGCAAATGAAATGAAGCAGCAGGTTGGGGAAAAATTACAATTTCCTTTCTTTCCTGATTTCTGTGTGTATTGAGAAATACTTTCTACAGAAGTATCACCTGACTTGTGACTACAAATAAAAACTAAACAACCACTTGAATCCAGAGAAGAGAACTTAACTCATGAGAGAATTCTTGTCTTTTGTATATGGCAGTTTGCTGAACGATTCAGGTTTAACGTGCATGTAAATGAATGCCTTCAGTGCCTCTTCTCTTTGGCTAAGCTTTCATTTCTATTCCAGGTCTCCTGGTAGACATAACCAGTGATTTCCACTACGTCTTCTACACCTCCAGCTTCTTCCTGATATCAGCTGCATTATTTATGGGGCTCAGCTTCTGTGCTCTGGAAAAAAAAAACAAATTGAGAGAGGCTTCTAAAGCACATTTGGACAATCCCTCCAGATATCAGTACAGTGAAATGTCAACAGAACCAAAGGCTGTAAGTCAATCCCCTCCAGCAGTTGAGTACATCACGAGCATATGAAAATAAAAACGGGGGGAAAAGTGCAACACCATGAAGTGGTCTGTACAAACCAACACATGGCCCAACACTGATGGCAGATCAGAAAAAACCAGTCTGCTTTTCACTACTGTCATCCTCCTTCTGCACTTGCATTCCATAGGGCCTTGTCAGACCCCAAGGCAGAGATCCAGACCACGGGCCCAGCACAGAACCCAGCATCAGCCAAGGAGATGAAGCACAAAGAGACGTGAGCTCTCCTAAAGCAAACCAAAGGATAACAGCCATGGGACCCAGCACCAGGACACAAAAGCTGGCATAGTTCAATTGGGTTAAGTCACCACCTTTAAGAAGTCCCTGGAATTTCACAAGCACATTCCAGTTGGAAGTGCTGGATAACACATATTAATGGGTAGTTCTTCCCAAAGAAATATTGTTGCCTCTTCTGAATATGCAATTTTGGTGCACAGGCTTCCTGTTTGCTTCCCATGCTGGGGGTGGCAAGTCAAACATTTCCACAGGAAGTGTGTTATTATTTTCCACATCTCTAAATGTTATACAAAAGCAGCTGGATGGGTTGTAGAACTCAGACAAATCTCTAGTAAGATCAACTATTTTCTCCTATGAAGCATACAGAGGAGCTCTTCATGCCAAGGACAGTTTCAAAGCCTCAAAATTTAACTCCAGAGCCTCAAAAAAAAAACCCCAAAAAAACAACCCACCATGCCTTGGAGTGCCTACGTTGTATAACTACTGATATCTCAAGTTTAATATATCATAAAAGAGAATTCATGGCTCATGTAAGCACACTTCAGCATTAACTGGAACCCATTTGGGACAGGGAGAGTGATATTAGACCTAAGAAAAAGGATATGCATCCTTTTATAGGGCAAAATACAAAGCAATTGTAGTTCCTCTTTGTGGAGATCAGTTCAACTCTTAAGTCTTACACTTTTGAGCCCAATTACACCAGCATTCTCATTATAGAAAACTTTGTACAAACATAACTTATATTTCTTACAAGCACAAGCAGAACTTAAAAAGAAATCCATGGGGAAAGCATACAGAGAAAAGCCAGTGTTGCTGACTTTCTATCCATACAGCCTTGACTGTAAGTGGCATTCTCTGCCACATCCCCAGGATTTGGACTTGTCCCTGTCAATGGCTGCAGCAGGAGCTCAATCTGTGTCATCCCTGATCCAACAGATGTGGGTAACAGCTCGTGAAGCATGTGGATAAGGACAACCCAACACATCAGAACAATCAAAAAGATGGAAGCACAAAATGGGAGTGAAACAGAAGTAACAGCTTTCAATAATGCAGTGCCTGTGTAAGAACTGTTATATCAAACTCAGCTGCAGTGCTTCTCTGGAGAACTGACCTATCACATTCCCAGTGACAAACCCCCAGCTGTCATTATAGCTCCCCAGACAAAACAAACAAACCAATTTAAAAAACCCCACTCTGGATGACTCCAAGGTCTTCAGAGACTGTGATGGCTTCACAGGTGGCTTTTACTCAGAAGGGCTCCTGCTCCCACAGCTCAGGATCTTCTCAAGTACTGCCCTGGTATCACAGACCCAGGAGGATTTGCATTTCCTGATCAAACCTATACTTAAATAAGATGGTTAGGGGGAGATATACATATCTAACTCTCATCTCATGTGTTTATTAACTTATGTAATGCTTACATGGTTCATAACTATGAATAAATATGAAGTAAACAGAGATTGGTGCTTCTCAGTTTACCAAAAGAGACTGCTGTACATTCCTAGGAAAATGAGGGAGCTTTCTCACAAAAAAGCAATAAAAAGGGATTAAGTCCCAAATTTCTTCTAGCTATTGCAAATAAACAGCTAAGCAGCTGAACAGGCTGTCATTTTCTCTGTGTGTAATTCCTAAATTTTAAATTCTTTTCACCTTTCTATATTCCCTTTCTGTTTTCTTACAGAAATATGAGGTTATGTAGCCCCAGATCCTACCACTGCTTCAAATGTCCTGGGCAAAACAGGCAAGATATGGTGTAAGCTACAATCCATCAAAATTTCTCACAAGAAACAAAGGTTAGGTGAAGGAGCAATGGAAGGCACCTCCTGCATGGAGCCAATTGATCCACCTGTAATGCTTTTGCCTTGGCTGCTTCATAAAAAAGGAAATGTACAGGGCAAAACCAAAAAAATCTTCACCAACTGAAGCTGACACAGAGATCAGCTCCTCCTACACCAAGGCAAAGAAACCTGTTTTGATCATTTCTTGATTGTGCAAGATAATTTAGGATGGAAGGCAAGGACAGTGCTTTTCAGAAGGGCTTTTTGATACTCCCAGACTTATCACTGGGGTCACTGGGACTTATTCACAGGTGCAGAGGGAGGTTTCTGGGAAGAAAAACAACCAATTCACAACCCTGTTATTTTAACATTTCTCAAGTTGCTGACTGAAACCTTTCTAATAGAACTCAAGCCTGAAAACAGGGCTGTCCCCTTGGTTAATTTCCACAGACCCTTTAAAAGTAATCCACAACCCACAGGTTTGAAGCAAATCCTCAGCAGACAAGTAGTAACATTTTATGCTGTGTTTCCACAGGTGAATGGGATGTCTTAGTTCCCATAACAGAGAAACAGCCCCCTCCTCTCCTTTCCATGGATCTCCTCTCCCATGTGTGTCTCCAAGCTGAGCTCCAAGCTGCCCTGAGCAGGAGCTTGGCAAAGGATAACAGGAATGACCTGAGCATGCTACAGAACAATAAATATTCCCCCTCAGAGGGATCCTACAGGGGCAGCAACACTCAGTCCTCAGGAGTCTTGGGGACCCTCATTACTTTAATGCCTTTCCACACGGCAGCTGCAGCCTCACTGAAGCAGTTTCTTTAACATCTGCAGAGTTAAACAACCCTGGCTTTAATTTGGGACAAACACTAATAACTCAGCCAGGTTACAAATCTCTGAGAAATAGCAGAGCCACAAAAATTGACCAGAATGAAATGTTCCTTGCTCCCCATGTCCCCTCTTGCCCCTCCCCTGCTCCCTTTATCATTGAAGATATTCTGCAAGACCATTGCAAGATAAGCATTTTGGCAAGAAGCACCTTTCCTCACTGAAATGAAACATTCACAGTGGGAAATTCACACTGAAGTATTGCAAGATCATGATCCTTAAAAGCCTAAGATTCCCTGCCAGGGTAATACTTGGAAAATTCAATATTAATGATTTATATTTAATAGCAATAAACCCCAAATAAAGGTTACAGCAATCTTACACACTCTAAGACACCTCTGAAGTGCAAAATCACTTAATTTAAGAGCTTGGCTTGCTGTTTGCAGACACAGCTAGTAGCTATAAGAAAAGAAACAACTAAAAATTAAAATTTCCTGAATTCTGGCTTTGGTGTGCTATGGAAGTCACCAGAACAGCCCCTGGAGCTGTGACTACCCTGGCTAGACCAGCCCCTGCTCTGGCAAACAGCCAGTGCTTGGAGCACTCAGACCATTAAACTCTACAGCCAATATTGGGTGGGTAAATGCAGTTCTTACAAACAGAAGTAATCGCATTTTTCCTTTTTAAACACAGTTCTCCCCCCTTATTAGTCAATCCCAGCAGTGCTCTGTTTGTATGGACTAGCTGCCTGTGTTTGCTTTCTCTGCCCTGCTTTCCCACATTACTCATTCGCCTTCTATTTAATGACAGATGAGGCTTTAAACTATAGCAACACTTACCACTTACAAAGGCACACATTAGAAGATATTTCTTACTACAGTAGCAAAACATTCTAACATAGACACATTTTGTAGCACCTTTGCTGATCATTTTCAGATATACTCAAATATGCAGATAAAAATGCATGTATATATTTAGACATACACATAAATACATAACGACTTCAGTTGATAATCATGCTAAGAGCTGAAGTTATTACCACTTAGCCTGACTTAAACTTTTATACCAGGTAGAAATAAATATCTTCCCTTTCATGTTCTGTGTCTTCCCACACCATTACAATGTTAAAAAATTCAGCATTACTGCATTTAGTGAAGCTTCTTTGCTCATCCTTCTATTCAATGTAGTCATGGGCAGATATTTCAGTGCCCTCAGCTGTGTGGGTTATCAGCCCACCACTCTTGTCACTGGTGCCATGTGGATCAGTCCATGACTAATTTGCTTGATATGCAAATCAATTGTATTTGAGATAACACAAAAGACAACGTATTCTCACGGCCTGTTCCTTGCCTTATCCACACAAGAACAGCCATGCACGTAATTGCTTCAATAAAAGCAGTACAAATTTCTGCAGAGTCTACTCCCACAGTTTATGATCTTTATTAACCTTTACCTTGGATATTTACACAACATGCACCATAATTGAACCCTCTTGCAGCACGTAAAACTGTGGTGGTTTCATTGAGCTGTTACTTCAAGACAAGGGAATTGCTCTGCTCTGTGCCCAAAGCATTGTACAACCAAGATGGAATTGGGAGATGCAAAGCTGTGTTTTGTGTCAGGTACAAACAGGCGATGTGTGTATTTGTAAATGCGAAATGTGTGGACCCCGACAATGGGAGAGCTGTGAATTCTAATAATAACTGAGGAAAATAAAGCATGGAAAAAGGCCTTTGAACCTATCTTTTGTTTGCAATTAACCCTGGTTGATTTAGGAGCATTGGAATTAAGGTGTTAAAGATGTTGCTTTTTGCTTGCATTCAATCCATAAAAAAGCTCTGCAATAATAACCTTTTGAAGTATAATTTTAGAATATTACTTGTATCCTTGAAACTATAGCTTTGGAATATATATAAAGGAAATATGTTTATCTCACGCCTTATTGAAGCAGAGAAAAACAGCTTGAGAAAGGAAGATGAACATCACCTCAAGGGTTTATGGTTTCAACCAAAGGGAAGCTGGACATCACTGTTATGAGATTTATAGTCTCTGCAATTAAAAGGTGGACACACATCTGGGGAGCTGGACCCCATCAGATGGGATTCGTCTTTCTTCTTTCAGAAACTGGACCACCACCATCTGGGGATGCTCCTTTGAGATACATCCTGAGAAATTAAAATCACAATAGTGTATAGAATTGTGATGTAATAATTTGGAATAAAAATTGCTGATGAGTAAAAGACTGGAAATAGAAACTGCTGAAAAACAACTGATGAGTACCCCTATAAATACCTGTAACCATCAATTATCGGTGTGCAGTTGGAGGGAAAACTTCCCCCACTGTACTCAGCGCTGTATTGCTCATACTTTACCACATTAAATAATAAATTGATTGCTGCTTGAATATTGGCCTAGTCAAGCTTCTTATTCATAACAGAATCACCTGCTGCTCTTTTAATTCACTCCCTGGCTTTGTTTCATTTTTCCCCCCCAGATAATTTCCCTCATTGTGCAAGTATTGTGCCCTGTTTTTACCTTTTCTCCCTCAGCTTCATGTATTGCAATCCCGTTATTTAAACTGGAACTGATCCAGGAGCAGCACTGCAGCAAGGACAACAGCATTGGGATGGAACAGCAAAACATACACAGAGATGAAAATTATTTAAGTAATCAGTGGGGAAAGGTTAGCTGCTCTGCAAAACCAAGCATTTTAACAGCAAAGCACTGCCATATAATGAGACAGTCAAATATCTCAACACAGGCTCATTTATTTTTATATAAAGTATATAATTATATATCATGTATTTAGAAAGAGACAGAGACGCGGCGCAGGCTCCACCTCATCGTCTGAGAGTAGCGTTGCCCCCCGCCCACAAAATGGCGGCCGCTCCCGCGCCTCCTGAGGGGAGATGGCACCGCCCTGTCCCGCCCACAAAATGGCGGCGGGCGGGCTGTTCCGGCCGCGCGGAGGCGGCCTCTTCGTCTCCGTTCCTCGCTACACCCGGTCCCTGAGCCCACGCTGCCCGGGGGAACAGGCAGCCCGGTGCGGTGTTCCCCGATGGAACTGGGTCGGCTGGAGTATCTGCAGGCGCTTGTCACCGAGTTCCAGGTGACGGACAGCACAGGTAACAAACGCCGCTGCTCGCTGGCCCTCTCCGTGTCCAGCATTTCCTCACACCCCCAACCCTTTTCCTTTTCCCTTGCAGAGGCCAAGGAGCAGGTACTGGCGAACCTGGCCAACTTCGCCTACGATCCCAGCAACTACGAGTATCTGCGGCAGCTCCAGGTGCTGGACCTGTTCCTGGATATGCTGACCGAGGACAACGAGACCCTGGTGGAGTTTGCCATGGGTAAGGGCAGCCCCGAGCACCCTCCGCTGTCACCGGGGCAGGGACACCGGCCCCGCGCTCCGTTTGGTCCCTAACCCGCCCCAATGCTCCAAAAACAAACTCACACTGTGCTGATAAAGCCTCGTTTAGTGCAGAATGGGAAGGAAGTCAGAGGCAGGCGTGTCTTCCATGTCCGTACAGAGCTTAATGAAGACACTGTCTGGAAAGGATTTTAGTTTTTTATCCCAAACACTACCTGATTAACCTTTTACTGAAATCTCTCCTGTAGAGATGCAGTCATTAATACATAGATTATTCCATTATACAGGTCCATTCTGCTATTGGCAGCTGGTATTCTAGAATGCTTACTTGACAATTTTAATAAATCTTTTGAGGAACTGCCTTACCACGATTTTTCATGGTCTGAACATAAGCTAAGGGGCCAGATGCTGTGAGTGGTTCTGTGAGATGATACTAAATGGATTTGATTTTTAAGGTGTGTGGCTGCATCTCGAAGTTTCAAGTTTCAAACATTCTGTGCTTCTTGGCTACTAACTCTGTTACCTCCATTCTCTGGCTTTCTGTAGCACCTGCAATAAACTGCTGGCTTGTGTCTTCCAGTAGGGATGAGTGGGCATTCCTGGAATCATTCTGTGGAAGCAGTTATGTGCAGCAGTAACAGTGCCCTCTAATGACACGCTGGAGGAGTGTGCTCGTGGAAAATCGTCTGAAACAATCAAAAACACGCGGCCTAGGGAATCGTTAAGAATTTTCTATCCATACAGAAGATCTGGATGTTAGAAACAGCATGAGCGGTGAATTTGCATCACCTCAGACACTTTCCTCTTGCCGTTCCAGGTGGTCTTTGCAACCTGTGCTTGGATAAAACAAACAAAGAGTACATCCTGGAGGCCAACGGGGTGGAGCCCATCATCAACTGCCTGTCCAGCTCCAACGAGGAGACCGTGGTGTCGGCCGTGACCACGCTGATGTTCCTGACGACGCCGCGGTCGCGCGCGCAGACCACGGCGCTGCCCGTGGTGGAGTGCATGCTGCGCTTCTCGCTCTCGGCCAACACGCGCCTCAGCAACCTGGCCTCCATCTTCCTGCAGGACTACTGCAGCCCTGCGCAGGTGGAGGAGGCCAGGAGCCTCAGCAGGCACACGGCAGTGGGCATTCCTCTGCCCAAGGACTGAGCAGGGCTGTGGAGAGGGGAGCCTCCTGCTGTTCTCACTTTCTGCTCAGCAGGTCAAGAGCAGCATTAAAGAGGGGAGTTGGTCCCACCAGTGCTGGGGTTAACAAACAGGAAGGAACAGCACTAACACAGCAGCTGGGCCAAGCACCTAGCTAAGCCTGCAAATATTTAAAATAAATCAGGTCATGGCTGCACATTGGAAAGTGTTTCGCCAAGTGCAGCTCAGCACCCAGCTTGCACAAACAACCCTTCCCAGCAATGAGGGGTGTTCTGCTCAGGTTATTGGGTGGAATTATGTCCACTCCAGTTCCTGGCTAGTTGTGCTACACGTCTCCCCTTCAGTGCCCCTGACAAGTGATACTAAGTGTCAAGTCACTGAAATGTCACAGAAATGCATTCCTCCTGCAGAGAGAGGAGTTTCCCTGCCCTGGCAATTCACAATCTCTCCATCCCTGTGGCACTAGTTACGCCATCCTCTAATCATGGCACAGGTAGCCAGCAACACAATCACTACATAGGGCAGGCTGTAGCTACTCTATAAATGAAGAAGTGGAAAGTTTGTCTTTTATTACCACTGGTGAGAAAGGTGAAGTAATTAAAAAAAAAAAAAAAGGAAGGGGGTCATGGCAGTCCAGCTCATGAGAACAGCTGTCTTGTAAAAGCTTCTGTTAATAAAACATTAACTTAAATGCTGTGTAATCATTTCTGTGTGAGAAGCACACAGGCCAAGAAATCAAAGCCAGCCCTGTCTCTTTTCATTATCAGCCATGAGGCAAGAGAAAATCCAATAACCAGGGTGGCTAAATAGATAACATTTAAAAGATTTGACTGTTGAGCCCAGTGCTTCCTGTCAGACACCCACACTGGGTCTGCTCACGTGTCAGACCCTTCTTCCTCTTTTTCTCTCCCCTCTGCCCCCAGACAGCACAAAACAAACAGGAGGTTAAATACACACAAAAATCCAACCACAGCTGCTTGTAGTTTATAGTTTCTCTTCTCCAACAGCAAACATCCAAAACACTACGGAGATTAAAAGTGCAGAGCAGTCTTCCAGAAACCCAGAGCACTGTGTCTGACAGGAGCAGCTCTCTTCTTCTCTGGCTGATCCCTGCAGTGACAGTGCCTCCTGGGCATGGCAGGGGATGGGCTGGTTGTTTCCTGGCAGTGGGAAGAGCACAGCATTCCCTTCCTGGACTACTGCCTGCGCTTGCTTTCCAGGATGGCCTTCCAGTCGTCGGCCCAGGAGCGCAGGCGCCGGCGCGGGGCCGGCAGCTGGAGGTGCCGGTTGTGGCAGCAGGTGAACAGGATGTGCTCCCAGCTCGGCTTCGGCTCCGCGCCTGTGGGAAGGGGGCAAAGCTGGAATCAGCTGGAATCAGCTCCCCAGCCAGCAGCCAGCCATGGAAATGCTGTTCAAACCTTGGATGGTGTCCTTGTCATCAAACAGCAGGTCAGCAGCCACCACGGTCTTGTCTCGGGTCAGAATAATCCGCTCCACAAACTCGGGTCCCAAGTGTTTCTCTACCCACTTATACTGCAGAGACAAGGAACAGGAGAAAATCCTGCTGTGCTCTCAGTTTGCACATCACCCCTGTCAGACCAGCCCTAATAGAGCAATTTCTTCCCCCTGTAAACCTTATCTGTGTCTAGGAATCCCCACATGGAGACTGGCTGCGGCCCAGGGTGCTGATTAAACCTGTTTGTGTGACAGCCTTCACTCAGCACTGCCCTGGCTGTGCCCAGCTGGGGAGTTTGTGAGAAGCACTGGCTGCTTGCCCAGAGCACATGGGTTGTACCCATCTAAGTCGTTCCAGTGATCAAAGTCCCCCCTTCCATTCTGGTACCACAGAGTAAAAAGATTTATTCCAACACTACAGCCTCCTCCTCCACACAGCACTGACCTCTTCTGGGACATCTCAGGCTCCAGACTTAGACTGAAGTAGGTTTTGTTGGTTGGTGGTTCTCCAGAGTAGAATACCCTGGGAATACCCCATCCCTGTGGGTCACACTACAACAGTTCCTTTGCTGACACAGCTGGTCCCAGCCCAGCTCCAAGAGCCCAGGGCTCACATGCTCCACAGCAATTCTGGCACCATGTGGCACTTGGAGATTGCCTGTCCTGAGTTACTGCTCTGTGTGTGTGAGAACCTATCCCTCAGACAGGGACTGAGGGAAGCCTGGCAGCTGGAGCAGCTACTGTCTCTAGAAAGGAGTAGCTCCATCTTGGGTAGTATGAAACAGCAAGGCCTTGCAAAAGCAGCATTAAACTCAATAAAAACCATTCTCTCCCACCTTTTCCACGACGCAGTGCTCGTAATTCCGGAGAGGGCTCGTGCAAATGAAGACCTCAGTACTGAAAAGAAACAGCTTTTGTTAGCAGGCAAGTGAAAGTGTGTTAGATCCTGGAAAAGGGCTGCAGGGTGCAAAGTGTCCTTACTCCTGCATGTGGAACATCTCCTGCACAGCTTCCAGGGCTCCTGGAATTGGATCCAAGCTTAGGAAGAAGCCAGGCGACTCATAGACACAGGCTACCTTGGCCTGCAGGAGACAGAGGACCATGAGCAGTGGCTGTGCCCTGTCACATCACCCTCCAGTCACCCCCTGTGTAACAGCCTGGTGCTTCCCCCCAGCACTGAATTATAAAATGTCTCACCTTTGGGTTCTGAGAGAGGTCCAGCTTGGGCACACAAGAAGGAGAAGTTACTTTCTGGTGGCTCATGAGGAGGCAGAGCTGCCCCTGGCCTGGCTTTGCTCTCACAACCAGCCCCAACCCACTGCAGTCTCTGTGGGGGCTGAGGGAGGCAGAGCTCCCACCCCACCCCTTCCCAGCAGGTATCTTTCAGCTGGCTCTGATGAAAACCAAAGGAACAAAGTGGAGGCTTCTCCTCCTGTCACATTTGGCTGAGATTAGCTGAGGGCTCAGGAATTCACCGGGGAGGGCACACACAGGCACTGCCCATCAGCCTCCTTCTCCTTCAGAGCAAACAGGGTACAGAGGTGACCATGCCAATGGCCAGGCCAGCACAGCCACACCTGGGGGAATCCCTTCAGCAAGAGGGAGGGATGAGGATGAGAGTGCTGGGAAAACTCCATGTCTGTTGCTTCTTGATTTTCAACCACCCACTTCAAATATTGTTGAAGGAGCAGGCGGCCTTGGCTCCAGCCTGGATGGAGCTGTTCCCCTGAGGTCATGGGCTGGTGAAAATCTGCTCCAAAGAGTCTGAGACTGCAGCAGGAAGTTCACAGGTGATCCCTGTGCTTCCCCAAGAACTTTTGGCTCTGTGAGAGGCGATCTGTGCACCCCATGAGCCCCATCTGGGCTGGGTGTGAGGGTGCTGTGGGACACTGCTCCCCTCCCAGGCCCAGCACTGGGCTGAGCTCTGTGATCAAAAGGGATTTATCCCTTTTGGGTCTGCACCTGCTCTTGGTGTAAACCTGCCTTCCACACAGGCAGGTGGGATGCCACACCAACCAGACAGGAAATCAATGATAAACAAGTGGTGAAGGAGGTTAGCTTGAAAGGTAGAATCATTTTTAAGTGAGTGTAAATAGAAAAGAAACGAGATTTCTGGAGGAGTAATGTTATCCCAGGCTAATGTAGCCAAAAATGGGTCCAAAAGGTATTTAATAGGATACAGTACAGCGGTATCTTTAATCTCTGAAAGGAAGAGCAGTATTTCCAGGGCAATTTCCAGGTAGGACTGTCCCTTTTCTTCTTAATTTGCTGGTAAGACATTTTCACACCTTTTATTATTAGAAAATTTACTGGTTTGAATCCAGCTCTGGTTAGTTAATTTTAAGAATTGCTCCCTGGTGACTATTCAGTGGCCTGTGTTAAACGAGTGTTTCACAGCAGGTCACAGCTGAGGGGTTTTCCCATTCCTTATCCCACACCCATCATGGCAAAGGACCCACAGCAGCACCAGGGCTGAGGCCCCTTCCAGGCCTAAGTTTCACCTTCAGACAGAGAGGTTAAGCTTCCAGTATCTCTTTACCCTGAGACACACAAATCTTAACTTCCTTGGGGTCACATAGTGAACTTCAGAGGTGGCAAAGCAGCATTATTCCACAAGCATCAAAGTCATATATTCCCATGCCACTGAACTGTTTGGAAAACTTAATTCATGTTTAGTATTCTTCAAAGGCAGGCTGCAGCATTTGCTTAGAAGTATCCAGCTCTTTAGACTCCAGCTGAAGGTCTCCTTGCTCTACACCACCAGTGGAACATCAACAAAAACCCATTTCAATTAAGCAGCAGTGAGGAAGAGTGAGCATTAAGCCAGACTCCCAGATCCTGAAGCTCACTCAGTTATCATCACCTACAAATGCTCATAAATCAACAGCCAGGAAGTTGGGAGCACTGCCTGATTTCACACGCAGATCAGAAGAGGTGAAGCAGCCTGTCTAGGTTCAGACATGGCAATCAGATCTGCCTGGATCTCTGTTTCCATGCAAAGCCTCCCTGATCCCAGCAACAATTCCCTGGAGGTGTTCCAAGGAGACTGAATTACAGACTTGGGGCTCATGTCTGAAAGCTCTTTTATCCTTCAGCAAGACACCAGAAACTGGCAAGTTTCCACCACATCACAAAAAAGTCTGGCTTTGTTGGAGAAAGAAATTTGTTTTGATGGCTCTTGGAACCAGAAGCCATTTCCTCTCATAAAAAAGTGACTAGAAAAAGAAAGTAAAACCATTTCCTTTTCTCACGTTCATGCCACCAGTGCTTTCCTTGCATTAGTAAGATGACAATTTGGATACAAAACTGGCGGGACTACATCTGTCCCTATGCTTTCCCATTTGCAGGACTTCAAAATCATTCTATAAATTTTTAGATTTCCACTGGTGGAGATGTTGAATCCTTTTACATTCCCCACTGGTGGGGATGTTGAATCTTTTTCTTGAAACTGCCTGGGGCCAGGAAACGTGGGGACAAATCCCCACCAACAAAATGGCCACACACACAGGAGGGGAGGTAGGCAAGTGCAGTGAAAAACTCTTCAACAAAATAAAATGGATTAGAAGTCCTTCTAAATAAAACGGATTTACAGTGTGGAATCAATGATCAACTTGCAATCAAAACAGAAACAAAAACAAAGTAATGGCTCAAGTTTCAAGGGGCAGCTGCTCAGCACCAGCTAAGCATGAACACCACTCAGGAAGAGGCGATGCATAAATCATCATCCCAGCACCTCCCAGGCCCTGCCAGGAGAATATCCCACACCTTGGAAGTTCATGGACAGACACAGCTGACACCTGCCACAAAGAGACCCCCTGGTGTCCAGCTGATCCCTTCATGTCCAGCTGATCCCCTGGTGTCCAGCTGCCCCCCCTTGGTGTCCAGCTGATCCCTTCATGTCCAGCTGCCTCCCTGGTGTCCAGCTGATCCCCTGGTGTCCAGCTGCCCCCCCTTGGTGTCCAGCTGATCCCCTCATGTCCAGCTGATCCCCTGGTGTCCAGCTGATCCCCCGGTGTCCAGCTGCCCCCCTGGTGTCCAGCTGCCCCCCTCCTTTCAGCACTGACAAACTGCAGGGTGCATTTCCCTGCATGGCCCCACAAACTGCCCTGTGTGGGCTGCTGGCTCCTGCCAAAGCTTTCCCTACAGCTGGAGCCAAGGAGAGACATTCCACAGGGATTCTCCTGTCCCACAGACACTCTGTAGAGCCACAGCAGAACAAACAAGGACTCTGTTTTTTAATTAATGGATAGAATTTGCATAAACCCCAAAGGAGCCTTACATCTTTAAAACTATAAATTTACTGTTCTGCCAAAGATACCTGAACCAGCCCAAAGCCCCAGGAGATTACTGAAGGAGACAGACACACAGCACAGATCCATAAAACTTATTTCCTTAGGAAGTCAGGCTAGAACAGTAAGATAAGAGCTTTCTGTCACTGCTGGTGTGCTGGGATCCAAACCAGTTATCTGGTTATTTCATTGCCACACCTAAGGTCTGGGGAGGAACAGGATGAGCATGAACCAAATTAGGGCATGGGGATTCCAGAAATAGAACAAAGGGCAATTTTCTCATAGATCAGATTGTAGTCCTTCCAAAAAAGAAAAAAATAAAAATCATGACCCCTTGAATTACCTGCACCTTTTCTCCTTTTTTTTTTTTTTTTTTTTTTTTTTTGTTCACGGGATTCATTTAAGGAATACTCATTTAAACAAAAAATCATGTTTGTTTATGCTATGTAGTAGCCAAATTTATGTCTACTGACTAGCTTTTGACCATCAATAGTCATTGATCTGAACTTGGCAGTTTGGAGCCTGTGGAAATGCTGACTGGATCCAGCACTCCTGCCCCTTACTCTGATGCAGGAGCCCTTACCTCACTATGGAACAGGAGTGAAATGAATGTGAATTGTCATTTCTTAGCAGTAAAAAACTCCAAGGCCCAGTACAGGATCTTAAAATGAGCAATGAACTTCTCTGGGAAAGTGTTCAGCACAGCCTGGATCAGCAGTTTCCTTAGAGTCCTGTAAGGAACCAGACTGGCCTGTGGTGACCAGAAGGAAGGATGAAGTCTGGATTCACAATATTTCTAATTTTGTGTTTCATGCAGCCTTAATTTGTGCACTGATAATCAGGACAGCCAGCCCTTTACAGAGGGACGTGTGTGTGGGAATTCTGCCATCAAACCATTCACTGAACCATCTTCTTCTTTACCTACTCATGTTCTTGCTCTTGCTTTGCAGCAGAATAATAACTTAAAGCTCCCTGAGCGCTCTGCACACCCTAACACTGCTCCACAGCAGGACAAGAACTATGTCTGTTCTATCTGAGTTAGTACAGAACAAAATCCTGTAGCCATATTCCCTCTGCATGCCCTGACAAGCTGAGTGCACAGCAGGTAAGAGATCAGGAACAGCAGGAGAAAGCTGGTGGAACACCCTCCATCCATGCAAACCGCTGCTATTTTTAATGCTTGCTAATGACTGAATGAGTAACAGAGAGATCTGCAAGACAAAATTACAAATACTGTAAATCCAGACTTCACCCTTCCTTCTGGTCACCACAGGACAGTCGAGGACTCTGTAAGGAAATGGAACAGATGCTGATTCAGACTGTGCTGGACACTTTCCCCAAGTTTATTGCTCATTTTAAGATCATGTACTGAGCCCGCTGGTTTTTTACTGCTAAGAAATGACAATTTCATTTCCCTCCTGTCCTACAGAAAAGTGCAGGCTCCTGCCACTGGCTGATAGACAGGAATATGAATCCAGTCAGCATTTCCACAGGCTCCAAACTGCCAGAGTTCTGATCAATGACTATTGATGGTCAAAAGTTCCTGGAACCAGGAACCTGTAAATACAGTAAGTAGGCACGAATTCGGTTATTAATTACATAAACAAACACGACTTATTGTTTGAATATTCCTTAAACGAATCCCATCTAGACAAAAAAACCCTGCAGGTAATTTAAGGTTTTTGTAAAAATCTCTGTTCCCAGGCTGAGCCTTGCAGAGCCCGGCGGGCAGGGAGGCTGCGCTGGCCCGCACTCACCGCCAGGTCCTCCCGCAGGCTGCGGTACTGCTCCCGCACCGAGAAGCCGCGGCGCTGCTCCAGCTCCACGCGCGGCTCCGCCGGGAAGCGGGCGCGGAACTCCCGCAGCACGGCGCCCTCGAAGTCGGCCAGGACCCCGTCCATGTCCAGCAGCACCCGCAGCGGCGCGGCCGCGCTGCCCATGGCGAGCCCGGAGCGCCCCCGTCCCGGCACGGCGAGCGCGCTCATGCATATGCAGATATTTACATGAATATGCATCAAGGGGCGGGGCGGAACGCCCTGAGGGCAGCCCCGCGCGGGAACAGGGCCGGGCTCCAGCGGGAATGGAGCAAAAGCCACAAAGGCCACCCCCGCCACCCCTCGGGACCCCGCCAGGTCCCGGCCCGAGGAGAAAGGAGCACAGAGCCGCCTCAGCAGCACGGAACCATCTTCTGATCCATCGAGGAGCATTAACAAGCTCCCCTGGGCACGAGGCGTGCAAAGGAAATATTAATTTATGGATTAAATTAATATGCTCTCTGTGCAGGGCACGGTGTACATCAGGGAAGCCCCTCGATGGAGGAGCAGTCACAGCAAATCCAGTTCGGTAGGTTCAGCACCCCAGGGCAGGGCTTCTCCAGCAGGGATCTGGAAAGCCAGGGTGCTTTCAGGCTTTCAGGGTGCTTTCTTCCTGCAGAAGGGTGGGAAAAGCACCATAAAACACAGCAGCCCCATAGAGTTGCTCTGCTGTGGCTTATTGGGCAGCAAAGCCCTTCCAGAACAGCAGAGAACTTGATGGCTTGGTCCATCTTTAGGGTCTTCTGTTTGTTTTTTTTTTTTTTTTTTTTTTTTGTTTTTTTCTTTTTAATGAGGAAAATAAACTTTTCTCAGTTTCCCTTGAGGAAAAACAGTGTTTTGGGTAAACCATAATATATATCAAGCCATATTCCACAGTTCTCTGATCTAGAAGCCAAAAAAGAAGAGATAAGATTTTCTCTTGAGGGGAAGTCAGCATATATGGTGGTGACCTCAAGCCAGGTGTAAGAACTCTCCTCTGTTAGAGCAGGGAAGGTTGGCTGACACAAGGACAACTGAGAACAAAGCAAAACCAATCCCGTGAAATAAAACCCACACAGGAAACACTGCTTCAAAATTTCTATATTATTTACTTTTAAGCAACAATCCAGCTTTGTGAAATTACAACACACACTTTAAAGGATGAGATTTTCACCTCATGGTCAAGCACCAGCATGATCATGCACAGCATTGAGTCAGTTGTAAAAAAAAATGCCCTGTAATTCTTATTTATATGATCCACTCCACCTTCACTGAATAAAGTCTGAATCAGCCCCTTCCCAGCGCTAGGCCAGGTGGCTCTGGTCATCAGCCCTCTATTTGGCACAGACCCTGTGTCAGAGTAGTCCAGTATCAAGATTTCTTTTGTTTTTAAAGGCAGCATGGTGTACATTAACCACTTAATGATTTATATGGCACAGCAGGGCTCAAGGCATTTACCACATGCAGTCAATGAAGACTTTTAGATACCTAAATCCCACATGTGGAGGAAGGGACTGCTCTTGCTGATTGTTTGCTGGCCTGGTTAACCAGGATTCTAGACCCTTGTAAAGCTAAGGGGTTCTAAAAAAAACTCAGTACAAAAACCCTCTAAGCACACTTAGAACCAAGCTACTCTCCTTTGAATTACATTACAATACTTCATAAAGCTTTCCCTCAAGTCTATCACTAGAAAACACTCATGTCACTTCCAGTAGATCTGGGGGAAACACAGGACAGAAGTGGAAAAAAACCCTTTAATTTCAAAAAAAGATGGAGTACATAAAGTGCTTCTTTTTAATGAAAGAAATTTGAGATGTACAGTCAGGCTCAAGTTGTGCAGTTCACAAGCATGGGGGAAAGAAAACAGACACAAGTTCAAAACAGTCAGGAAGGGAAAGGTTTAACCGAGCACTAGGCTGGACTTGCCACCGGGTGGATTTCTCCTGGAGGGTGCAGGTGCTGGTGCTACTGGGCTAGGAACAGGTGCAGCAGGCAGGGACTTTTCTTCACTCTGACCTGGGGCAGCTTCTACATCAGCCTCAGTGTTTTCTAGAAGAAAAGAAGCTTTTAAAGTGTTTGATGTGGATGATGAGAGCCAGATGTTTGGCTGGCTCAGACGGAAGCTCAGCTCCTGTCAGGTTTCTCCAGGGGTACAGACACACTCCAGTGCTGTCACCCACTGGCAGGGCAGACTCAGCCCTCAGAAGTGTTTCTCAGATCAAATCTGAGGCCTTACAGCTCAGTCTCAGGCCCTCAGCAAGAGCCACATTCAAGCCAGCTGCAATTAGGGGACACCAGCAATCCATTTTTTAATGACAAGCAGCTGAAGGCATCCACATATAATCACTCAGTGTTGTGACTGTGGCATTGTCACTCAGGTCTGAGCAGGTGCTGGGAGCCACAGCAACACCAGCAAGAGCTCAAACTGCATCCCAAATTCCCTAACTGGAGGGGAAAGGATCTGACACACTTCTGAGGCTTCACACAGGACAAACCAGGGAACAGCCATGCATGGGGAGGCTCTGATTGTACACTCCCTGGAGAGATCATGATAGTTTATTTTAAATCCTTCTGAGCAAACCACAAGTAAAGACAGGGCACAGAAGGAATTCTTCACAGGAAGCACTTTAGATACTGGAGCAAACAATGTACCAACTAATTGTTGACAATTGAGTACAGCACCTCACATTTTTACAGATTAGCATGACCAGTTCTGAGCCAAAGGCCCAAATCAGCACCAAGCAATCCCTGATATTGGGAATGAAGATGAACCTCACTTGTTTTCAACAGATCCCTTTGTTTCCTCTCATGATCACTAATTCTGGGTTGGGAGAATTCAAAGAACTGCTGCACATTCAGCTTAAGCTTCATGATTTAGCAGACCTTGACCAATTTTCCTCTCCCAGCCTTCTCCTTCAAACTGAACGGGCACAACTACCCAATCTCCCCCCACAGAGCAGCCACTGCACCCCTTCATCTTCTCCTTCACCTTCCCTGTGACCTCCACTATAACCCCCTGCTCATCATGTGTCAAAGACTGTACACACAATCCAAGATATGGGGGTATTACCATTGTTTACAGGAAAAAGTAAGTAATTTTCCACCCTCTCCCTGATGACATTCAGTATTTTGCTGGCACCTCCAAACATCTCAAAGAATTTCAAGGGGAAGGACTCGAGGCAGATCCTGGGAGTGCCACAGCACAGAGCTGAACACAAGGCTGCCATGGTTTAGTTTTTGGGGGGTTGTCCCCCTCATCCCCCAGATTCATTCCTTTACACTTGCTTACACAGGGATTATCCTGCCTTTATACCTGCCTGCCTCATTTAGCTGAGTCCTTCTGGCAGTGAGATTTTCCCACCATCAGCACAATTTGACTACTTGAAAAAGGAAATATCACCAACAAAACTGGAGACTTCACTGCTCATTACCTTTTCCAGGTCACAGACAAAGGCACTGAATAAAACCACCTCCAGCATCATCTCCCATAGGTCATTTTTGCAACCTGAAAGGTAATTACTAAGTCCTACCCTTTGCCTCCTATTCTTCCTACCCCCAGCAGCAGCTTTCCTCACATCCTGTGTCAATTCTGGTTTTTTTCCAATGCAAAATGTTATCAGAAACACCAAAACCCAACTTTTGCCCACTGAACTCCCTCTGTATCCATGCTTATAATAATCTCAAAGAACTCCAGCATCTGAGCAGAGTCCCCATGCACGCAGAAATAATCTCCACTAGAGATCCTCTGCTGTGCTCATTAACTGTTTGTTTCAGCTGTGCTGGGTTAACAGCACATTTTAAGCCTGAAGCTCCTGCAGCTGCTGAGTCAGCAAGGGCTGAATGTCCCTGCCTGGGGACAGTCCCAGCACTGTGCAGGGCCCAGGCTCCACCTTCCTGTGGGTCATGTACACTCAGGCACTGCCTGATTCTCCTTGGCTGCTCGCATTCATTCAGCTCACACTGCCCCTGAATCACAAAGGAAACAAGAATTTCCAGCACAGGAGGCTTTGGGGAAAGTTTCTGTAGCTCCTTGTGTAGCTGATAAATGTTAGCACTTCCCACATAATCAAGGTAAGTTTGCCAGCCTGATGAGTGAAGTGGTAAAACCAACAGGATCAGATAAAATATTAAAGCTCCTCCCTTCTCAGAAAGGGTCTAATTCCTGAAATAGCTCCCTGCTCAGTGCACTCCAAGCCACTGAGAACTGATGCCCAGAAAGGAACTACAGCTTCCAAAGAGGAAACAAGAACCCTGCTGCAAAATAAATCAGTTTTTTAACCTAGACAAGCTTGATTAATAAATATACACATCCCACCTGACACATACTTGGGGTTTTATAATCAGTCACATAGAGAAAATAATTCCCATATTCAAAAGATTAACCATTTTTTTAACTACAGAAACCTACTAAGAATCTGGCTGTGCTGTGAAGTTGTCAGCAGACAGCTTTTGCTTGGAGGTGTTCATTGTTCCTTTCCCAGCCCCACAGACAGCCCTGCAAGGCCAGTACAAGTCCCAGGTGTGCCAGTGGGATGTTCAGCAGCCTAGGTCTGCCATCCCACAGCAGGAAAATCCAGGGGAGGAGGGACAGACAGACCAGACACACAGTCCACTCAGCTACAATACCCAAAGCAATCAATGCTAGGAATTCATTTAAAAATCCATTAGGATGTTCAGGTATCTGCCACAGACACCATTTCCAGGAGGCATTAATTTCTACTCCTTCCTAAGTACTATCAGTGAAAGTTTAACATTCAAACCTTTGCCTGCCATTTTTATTTAATCTTGGCCACCATCAAAAATTTAATTTTCAGTCATGGCCACAACAAGAAACAATCCCAGTTACTTTCCATAACAGTTGCTTTTTAACCACCTCCCAGCACAGCTTCCCCTGACCCTTGATAAGAACCTCCTTCACTGTCACTTGCCAGAAACAAACCAAAAGACAAATACAACACCTGTGAAAATGTGAACTTTTTAAAAAGTCAGGAATACCACTTTGCACTCTGAATTTCAGCCAGCCCTGTTTCTGCTTCCTGGCATCTCAGCCATTCTCACCTCCCTGCTGTTTGTGGGATCTCCTCTGCCCTGTGGGGAGCTGGTTTAAACAAACACCAGGAAAAGCAGCAGAGCCCTCAGAGCAGTTTTCTTCTATTAGCAAACCACATCCTCCTAGTCAAGGCATGAACACTGGATGCCTACAGTGCTAATTAAGATTGGACAGACATGGGAAAGAAATCCTAGAGCCTGTACAGTTGGATTAGAAGCAGCCTGCTAGAGAGGATACGCTTATTTTAGGCACAGAGGTAGAAGAAATGTTCTGGAAAAGCTCTCTCCCCTCCCAGCAAGTGTCCTTTCAGGACATGGAGGTGCTAATGGCCCCAGGGATGTCCCACCACTCCAAGGTGTTGAAAGAAGCACTTGGAAAGCAGCAGTCAACACACGAATTCCTGTCATCAGGAAGTCAGATATTCCTAAAGGGGATCTTGCAAAGGAGGCATTTCCAGCCTCAGAGCTAGAAAAAGCACTTCAAGGGGAAATGCCAGTTTACAGGAGATTTACAGTATGCAGATCAACTTCCTTGGCAAAAATCAGCATTTAAAAAGCAACAGGAAGTCAAGAGCTGGTTAACACAGACACTTGCAGAAGCAGTAGCTGGGTTTGATTCTTCCTGTGAATGTGGAGTTTGCTGTATCAGAGGACAATGGGAAAGAAGCAAACTGCTAAACTGAAGTCAATTATGTTGACTGTCCTATTTAATTATAAGCAACTCTAACAGCTGCCTGGCCTTTCAATCACTGAACTCTTTGCAGTAGTTTCCACCTTACCTTCCAGTACTCAGACAAATCTTGGCACCAACAGCTGCTAGCAAAATAAACCAACAGGACAGTTCTCCTTTTTAGCCTGATGAGCAACAGCATTCCACATTTCCCTCCATGCCCACACTCCAGTGAAGCAGCTGGTCACTTTGGTGATTTGATGGGTTCCAGGGACAACCCCAGGCTGCCTCTCTCCTAGTAAATGACCATTTATGGATCCTACATCTTCTTCTACTGCAAAGCCACCTGCAACAGGCTTTTACTAGAGGAGTCCAAGGAAGTTACTTACCAAAAATGTCACCACCAACATCTCCTCCCTAGAAAAGAGAGAGGAGGAACATGTTACTTCTCATGTTTCATAAAGCATTTTCCTATTCCATGGAGTGGATACTCCTCCATGGTGTGACCATGGTGTCTGGGCACACTGCTCTATGTGGCACTGCATTCTGAGCTACAGGCTAACGGAGGCACTTTTGGAACAGCAACAGGCTCTGAGGGACAGATCCCAGCAGATTCTGAGGGACAGATCCCGACAGGCTCCGAGGGACAGATCCCCACAACTCTGAGGGACAGATCCCCGCAGGCTCTGAGGGACAGATCCTCGCAGGCTCTGAGGGACAGATCCCCGCAGGCTCTGAGGGACAGATCCCCACAGGCTCTGAGGGACAGAACCCAAATGGCTCTGAGGGACAGAACCCAAATGGCTCTGAGGGACAGATCCCAGCAGGCTCTGAGGGACAGATCCCCACAGGCTCTGAGGGACAGATCCCCACAGGCTCTGAGGGACAGATCCCCACAGGCTCTGAGGGACAGATCCCCACAGGCTCTGAGGGACAGATCCTAAATGGCTCTGAGGGACAGATCCCCACAGGCTCCAAGGGACAGATCCCCACAGGCTCCAAGGGACAGATCCCACCAGGTTCCGAGGGACAGAACCCAGCAGGCTCTGAGGGACAGAACCCAAGATGCTCTGAGGGACAGAACCCAAATGGCTCTGAGGGACAGAGCCCAGAGTGGCACAGTGGGCTCTGCACTCATAATTCTGCAGATTGAAATCATGGATTTCAATTTCAATTTCTTAGAGACTGACTTATAATTTAACCAGTTCTTTATTTGTCTAACATACTTCTAGAAGTTGAAACAGATATTGGAGTAATCCTGATGACACATGGCACATTTGTTACTCCCACAGTGAAGGACAGAGCTGGGTAAGAACACTTTATTGCACAGAGCATCCCAAATCAAGCAGCATTGACAGGATCCAGAATATTCCCACTGCCCAGCAGCAAGGGCAAAAAAATTACACCAACAGCAACAAGCAAGAGTGGAGTATCCTCTGCTTTCTACTGAGCAACTCTTTGCATTTATCTGTTGGCAAGGCCAAGAGCATGTGTTCTTTCCAGGGTATTTAACTTCATTTGTGAAACACAGATCAGCTTTTTTCCCCTGATGAAGTTTCCTTCACTACATAACAGTTCAACATTCTTTAAATGCTGAATGTGTTTGCAGGCTGCAGCTTGACACAAAGATAGGGATTCTCCCAGCAGCAGGCCAAGGTTCTCCAATGGCATCAGATTTATCAACTTTCATAGATCTAACATTGCTAATTACACAGTGAAACTGCAGAAATTTGGATTAAAAAATAGCACAGAAACTGACACAAATGTATCACCTTAAGTCTCCAGCTGTTCGCACCCGAATTACTGCATAAAAGTAAAGTATTCCACATGGGAAGAATCTGTTTGCAAAGCTAACCACAGTATTTAAAACAATTTCGAAAAAATTAGACTAAACAGTTAAATTTAAAGCTGAAAATATACCACAGAAAATAAATTCCTTTATATTTGAAACAAGAGTCGCTAAATTGAAACAAGACATTTTTTATACCAAAGAACAGTTTTGTGACTTAAAGCTACAACTAGTAACAAAAATGGGTTGTGATGCTTGATATGAATTACCAAAATAAAACCTAAGATAAAAGATGTCGGCTACAACGTTTCAGATAATTGTTTATCCACCCAGTTCTTTTTAGAAAACCTAAGGCTGGAGAGTTTTAAATAAGATTTATTTTTTCCACTTTGTTCATGCAAATAGAGGCTATCCTACATTCCTAGGGATCTAAGTTCAGACAAATTACTGTTTTTTTACTGAATTTACTGTGTTTCAAAACAACCCTGTTTTTCCCATTAAATATAATTACATATCTAGCAAATTTTACTTAACACCACTACCACTATAAATTATGCTCCATATTGCTACTAGGTAAAGAGTTTATTTAGAAAATAACACACCTGATGGTATTATTAAAACAAAAAAAGCACTAAAACGACTGAGGTAAGAATTTGCTGGGATGTGAACCCAGGTTTGTTGTCAGACCCACACAGAGTCTGCTGTAGTAACTGTTGTTTGTGAGATGTTTAAACCCACAATCACACACAGAGCTTAAATTGGATTTCACATCACTTCATTACTGTCTCAGCAATGAGATGGGTTAAGAGCTCTACAAAGTGGTCCTTGTGAAAAATCCAGCCCTTTCTTTCTCAGCATACTGGAAGAGAATCAGATGGAAAGGGGAGCCTTCATGAAAAAAACAAATTTGAGAGAAAGGATTCAAATCCTACAATGCTTCCAACTGTGTGAACATCCGTGATAAATCAATCCCACACAGAGTGTGAATTGTCCATTATCAGGCTCTTTTGTAGTCAAGTACTGACCTTGGGATCTACATAGTCTCCACAGTTTGCTTCAGTTGAGTTTGTTCTTTGTGGTCCAGAGGATTCACAGCTGTCTCTGGTTTCACCTGGCTTAGCCCCTACAACCAGAGATTGAGTCTAATCAGGTTCCAAGATAAACTTAATGTGAAAGCAATCATAAATAGTCACAGGTTTGGGTACTTTGGGAGAGGTTTTTCTTTGAAATTAGGGCTTTACCAATCTAAAAAGTCCTGGTCCTTTAGACAATACCTCACAAATTATTGTCTTACAGCAGCACCCCATGCAGTGAGAGTGTAATTTAAACAGATTGAGTTTGGGGTCCCAAGGCCCCCCATACTGGCAGAAAGGGAAGCTTAAATCCAACTGTGAGAACATGAGGCTAAACTGCCTCTGAATAATCAAGAGCAAGCAGGGCTACTCCAAACAGTAAGGCTCAAGTCCACTTGTGTGACTGAACTTGGAGAAACTGCATTGAAAATACAATTCTCTGCTTGCCACATGCCTAGCACTCGCATAAAATAAACCCTTCTGGAAGAAATTAATGAGAAATAAACGATTCTCTGCAAGCAGACATCATTTATAACCCCAAAGTACCAAGAAGGAAGGGAACTCTGGTTTCCACACCAGCCACCAGCAGCATCAGGCTGAGCCACGAAATGAATCAATGCCCATCAGCAGATGTGGAAACAAAGCACTACAGCCTCACCTGCTTTAGCCCAGGAAGGGGGGTTCTCCTCAGGAGTTCCAAAGATGCTGGATGCCATTTTGTTCCTCCTCACGGGCTGTTCTTGGGGCTCATCAAAGCCCAGGGAGAAGTTGGAGCCGCCGCCGGGAGGACGCAGCACTCTGTGGAGAGAGGCAGCTTCACACCCTGTGCCAGCCCCAGCTGCACTCCAGCACATCACCTCAACCATCCAGGTAAGCTCCTGCCAGAATTCCAGCCTGGCACTGCATCTCCACTGCTCTTCAGTGGCACTTACAAAAATAAAACACTCTCATGCTCTGCTTGTGCCCTTGCTCCATCCAGTATCACGCCAAGGGCTGGTCCCACCACTCTGAGCCAAATCAAAAATAAAAATAACTATGTGGGCATGTCAAATTCCAGCTTTTTTAAGAGTACCCTGGGAAGGTTCATTTTTAATCATCAAACTGGCTGCACAGCAAAGACTGAAGCTTGAACCAAAGGACTGGTTGCACCACTGATGGCTAGGTGCTGCAGCCTTTATTTAGATTTGTTTCCTCAGGAAAAAACCCTCAAGTCTGCAGCATGCTGCTGGTCTAGAAGCAAAAGTTGAAATTAAACAGCTTGGAGTTGACTATTATTAGGAGAGACACGTGTACAAAGCTCCAGATATGTAACCTAAATCTAACAATCTGCTCTTAGACACAAAAGAAGCCTGCTCAGTACTTCAAGAGCTTGATTGCAGTCTGCTTTCCAACCTGCAGAACCCAACCAAAATCAACAGCTGCAGGAAAATAAATCTTGAAACATAAACTCCTCCTGATCTTATTTTCATAAGCAGGAGATCTTTTGTTAGCTGGAGAAGCCAGACAAGAGCCAGGAGAACAAAACTGTGTGTGAGAACTTTCAAAACTCCCAGGGATGTGAGGACACCAACTGAACCTGGGGCTTCTTGGGCTTTCAAGACCTCCAGTGCTCCAAAATGAACACCAGGGCAAATAAGGATGGTGCACGCTTCTTCTTCTTAACAAATAATTTAATAAATCAAAGTTAGAACATGAAGCAGTACTCAGCCTGTTAATGCTCCAAACCTGGGAATTCAACACAAAGAGCATGTCCAATTGTACAACTCACATCCCGGGAGAATTTGTGTCTGTTACATTCCAGTCCACAGAGCTCAAACACCCCAACGGCAAGGGAGAGTCCTAAAGGTGTGTGACGTGGATATTTACTGTTACATAACCAGAAAAATACTTTTCCTAATAAAATTCTTTTTCTAAGGATTACTAATGTTCAGCTGCTAATGGGAGGATCCCAGCACACTGGAGATCATGTTTTATTGTGACTTGTTTTGTCTCCTTTCTGAATCAAGATGCCCGTGTAATGGTCTTGAATTACTCCTTTATATTTTTTTTCTCTGAGGAAATGTATAGAAGGTTTATTTTTGTGGTTATAGCTGTTGCAGTCAATAATCTGAAGAACAGTCTGTTCAAAGCAGGGCTTGTTCCCAAACCTTAGATCCCCTCTTTTTAGCACAGCAGTGAAACCAGTACTCTCTTAAGGGCACCACAGTTTCCACTGACAGCCTTAATGACATTAACAGAATAGGCAACTGAAGGGGGAAAAATATCCATCACTCAAACTGTTAAAAATGAATAATCAATCCCTTTTACCAGCCTCAGGTAAAGGCTGACAGATTTTATTAGAAGCCTCTCACAGCCTCGAAATGCTGTAATCTGCTTTATGAAAGCCACGTTTAACACTTGAAGCAATGAAATGCTGTTAAAATTCCACCTGATACCCAGTGATGTCCACCGAAAATCCACCCACGCTCCAGGAAGAGCTCTGGCAAAAGGTTTGGAAACAAGCTCTGTAAAGATTTTTTTTTTTTTTTTCACTTTAAAAATCACCCTGGAACGCCAAAAGGGAACAGGAAGCATCCGCTTTGTCAGGCCAACACCTTACTGAAAAAAGCCACGATAGCGTGGAAAACGACACGATCCTCTCCAGCTGCGACTGCCGAGAGCGCGGGTGCCCGGCCCAGCGCGGTGCATCTCCTCCAGACCAACCTGCCAAGTTTTCTTTGTTTGCAGACGGGCTCCGCTTCGCCCCCGCCCCTTCCAGCCGCGGGTCGCCCCCGGGAGCGGGGCCGCGGCCCGAGGGAACGGGCGGCCCCGGCCCCGAGCACCGTCAGCTCGCGGACCGAACGGGCACGAACCCCCCCACGGCAGAGCGGGGCGGGCAGGGGGGCCGGGCAGCGCAGACAATGGAGCCCGCCCGGCCCCACCCAGCCCGCGGCGGCTTCGCGGGGCCGAGGGGCGCGGGGGCCGCGGCGATGGGGGGAGACAGGCGGCGGAGGGGCGCGGTGCCCCCCGCCCCCGCGCCGTGGCTGCGCGGCGAGGCGGGGAGTCGCCTCCCTTCTTTGTTCGGCGGCGGCGGCGGGGCCGCACCGAGCGGCCCGGGCGGGTCTCGGCAGCTCCCGCACCTCCCTCCCCCGGGCACGGCGCGGCCCCGGGATGCCCCCGCAGCCCACCCGGGTGGGCGCGGCCGCCCCCGCCTCCGGCCAGCCCGCCCGGCAGAGGCCGGGAGGAACCACATGCCGACAGCCCCGGCCTGGCCGGAGCCCCCGCCCCGGCACCGCGCCCCAGCACCGCTCCGGACACGCCTTCCCCGGGACCCCCAGCCCCACCGCCCTCTGGGTCCCAGCGATCCTCGAGGCCCCCGCAGACCTGGAGCTGTTCCTGCCATTGGGATCCATGCCCGAGAACGTGGCCGTGGTGGTCATGGCGGAAGGGTCGGAGCAAGGGAAGGGCTCTGTACAGTGACGGTCCCGGGGACAGAGCTGCTCCTGCCCACCGCCCCTGCCGCTACCGGTGACAACTGCGGCCGCCGCCCGCACCGCCCCAACTTTTATAGACACCGCAAGCCTTGCCCAGCTTCGGCCTTCTCATTGGGCGGTTCAAACGCAGTCGCGAGTTCTTATTGGACAGCGCCCTGCCATTCTCCCACTTGCCCCGCCTCTCCGTCTATTCCGAGGCGCCTTGCCTCACCGCTAAAAGCCCATTGGTGAAGCACTACGTCTGCTCTGCGGTGATTGGCTGTGGGCGGTGGCATTTGCTGTTGGTGATTGGCGGAAGAGCCGTCGTTCATCGCCGGCGAGCTGTGATTGGCTCAGCCGCACCTGAGGCCAGACAAAAGTCCCCGCGGCGCTGCCCCTGTGACGGGCCCCGGGAGGGGCCGGGCCGTGCCGGGCGGTGTGGGAGGTCCCGGAGGTCCGGGATGTGCGAGCGTCCCGTCGCTGCTTCCGCCGCCTCCGCAAGGCTCCTGTCCGCACACGCACCGCCCAGCACACGCCACCGAAGCGGCCGTCGCGCCACCAAATCCACCCCTGGCACCCCCTGGTCTCCCTCACACACAGTGCCGTGCCCGGCCCGCACAAGCCCCGCAGGTGCCTCAGAGCTGTCACGGAGCAGCTCCAAGGATGAACCGCAGCGAGGCCATGGCGGTGCGGGACGGGCTGGCACAGGGCTGTGGTGGCTTTAGATGTTGGATCTGACAAGGGCTGGGACACAGCCCAGGGCCTGCAGGGCACAGGCCTGGTGGGGAACGCCAACACTTCAAAAATCATGGCGGAATAAAATAATCTGCAATTTATTATTTTGGATTATTGCATGAAAATTGAGTTGCAGCACAGCCAGTGCAGCTGGAGTACAAGGCCCAGCACTGCTGCTCACAAGGCTGCACATTTTGGGTCGTGCATCTCCCTCCAGCCCCAGCACAAAGCTCACAGGACAGACTTTAAACCACCACAGGTTGGCTGCTGAGCCATCTGTCACATCCACCTTTGGCTTGGTGACTGGGGGCTCCCTGAAACTTCCAGACACAGATGCCTCCCTGATCACCTTCTACTCCAAACCTAAGCATCAGCAATATTATTTCAATGAGCACCTGCATAAAGGAGGAAGAAAGGGGAAAGAAAATCCATCTTTTCCAGCTACCCCCCCAAGTTTCCACTAATAACAGCCCTTAATACCCCCAAAACACTTTCAAAAGAAAAGTATTGTTTTGGTCTGGAGAACACAAGGATTGTGTTACATCTCTCTATGCTTAACATGAGTCGTCCAGCATCTGAATTAAACACCAGCCTTAATATTAAGAGAGATCATGAAAGACAAGAACTGTTAAATGTACACAAACAGGACCAATGTATTATTTTTTCTAATCTAGGATCCATTTTGAAAAATCCTGCTTTGTTTTTTTTTAAGCTCCAACCACTATTTAGATCCCCAGGGAATTCTCTGTTGCATCATTTTTTTAGAGATAGATTAAAGGGGAATTTTAAGTAACATGACACAGTTGTTTTAATTCTATTATCCCTTAGGCTTGGGCATTAAGAAGTCAAATGATAGCTGCACACAGGTAAACATCTGCTCTCACAGGTAAACATCTGCTCTCTCAGGAACCTGCAGAAGTATTTTGTCATCTTAATGCTTCTTATTCAAAGCCACAGGATTTTACTCTTTAATTTGTACCCCTGGGACACACACAGAGCCACTTCATAAAGTCAGGATGAAGAAAAACCCGTTCCCTATGACACAGCCAGTTTTCACACTGAGCTTTAGAATTTCAAACCTTAAGTGTTTCCAAGGGGCCCCACTGATCTCTCACAGGCCTGGCTGCAGGGTGGACCTTAAATAAAAGCGGCTTTTCTGATTATTCATCCACTACAAAATGGATAGTTTATGAAGATGGCTACAGAAACTGGGCTTGCAGTCCATCACAGGATGATGACACTTGACCAGAACAATTCTCAGCAGCTGCCTGGAAGACTCAGACACCAAACAATCCCACCTGTTGTTGAAATTCCACCAGCAAGGAATGCACAATGCATTGTGCATTCTGGAAGTCTGAACAAGACTCCAGGAAATGCAAGGGTTAGGCAAGGAGAGATACCAGTGGTCTGAGAAAAGCCTCAGCTTGGTCATCTGTCTGTGACCAAGGGTTTCTTCATGCCAGTCTCTGCTACTTATGGCTGTCACAGAGAGAATCCCTTCTTTATTCCAAGCACAAAAAAAAGAGGGTTTGACTCCATTTTCTCTTGCCCCATTTCATTCACAGCTGAAGTGCCAGCTAATTAATAAACAATCCTTGCCACAGCTGGATTTGCCCTGTCAGATTTTTTTGCATCTGGAGCGATGCATGGAGGTTCAGCGGAATGTGGATCCTACAGATCCAATGGTTTGTCCCACAGAGCTGCTGCTGTTGTTTGCAAGAGTTGTGAAAGTTGCTCTGGTACCTCTCTACATCTTCAGGAAAAGTTCCCAACAGCCTGTCACTGTTTGGGATGGGGAATTGCACCACAGTGCCCAGACTCCTCTCAGAGCTCTGAACAACACAAAAAACAGTGGCCAACTCATGCTGCTGTTCCTGTCTGAACATCAACACCACCAAGCCTGGTCATGCACTCCAAAGTGTTCCTCCTTACTGGGAAATCCTTACAGGGGTTGCTGGAAGGGGAAGTCAGTGTCCCAGTCTTGTTTTGTTTCAGTTTTCTTGAACAGTGAAGTTTTCTTATTCAGGTGATCCTTCAAGAGCCCTTGCAGGCATCTGCTGTGCTTTGGTGGGATCCATTCAGTACTGGGTGCTGAAAGGGGGAGATCTAAGCCACCAAAACCAGCACAAAATTCACCACAAAGGGCATCTCTTTTGCATCCATGTTTCCCTGAAGAATATTCCTTTCCAAAGGAGACACTCTATTTGTTAGTTGGGCTTCAACCACCTTAGCCTTTCCCCAGTCATCCTCATATAGGGATTGTTTAAACCTACAGCTCTTCCCACGGTCCCCATTCCCACTGCAGCTCCTCACTGACTCACAGACATCCCTTGTCCTTCTCCAGCACCCGTGACCTTCCCTTCTGGGATCTCTGCTGACAGCCAGCACCCTTCCACAGCCCCACCTCACCCTCCATGCAAACTGAAATCCTTCCAGGACAAGGGAAAACTCTTCCCTTACAGGGACTTCAACCATTCCATAAAGACCAGGTGGGGCTCCCAGCACCTCCATGTTCCAGTAAGATCACCTTCCCATGCTGCTAGGGAAGAAACCAGGAAACCCCTGGAAGTCAATCAAAACAGTGAATAGGGATCAAAATTCCATCTTCCATTTATCCTCATACTCCTACATCCTAATTCACCCAGAAGTGCTGTACCACCAATTCCTTCTGCCACTAAGTCCTAAAAAAGCAAGACAAAGGAAAGTATTGATCATTCCCTATCAGAACACATTGTCTGGAAAGTCATTACAGGCAGAATGAACAAACTTCAATAAACCAGAGAATTAAATGCATTAATTACGCTAATATAATTAATGACAATCCAACTTATGTAAATGCTTTTAGATGAATACTCCACAAGAGTCCATCACAGCAGCTGACACACATACTGAGAAGAGGCCACTACCTAAAATCCTGAGAAAAAATACTTGGATTTATTGTTCACATGATGACCAAGGAGCCATCTTTTCATCTTTAGCTTTCAAAACAAATTGCTGTTCCTTAGAAATTCAGTTACTTCCAGCTGGCTGAAGCCTAGGAAGTCCCCTCTCTTTCAGCCAGTCACATTATGCCTTTTCATTAATGTTGCAGTAAGAGACACAATAGAACCAGCACCCACCAGGCAAATGACAGCACTTACATTACACTGACTCGGAAGTAATGAAGTGAAGGTACCAGAAAGGAAAATTCCTGCTGGAAAACCAACTTGCTTTGACCTTAACCCTTGCAGAGATGCTGTCTCTGTTCTGATGCTGCAGTTATCTTGAAGCAGCAATTATCTTAGTGTTACTTCAGGGGTATTTCTTTTGTTAAAAACACCTCCATATGCCAGCACAAGAATCTCTCTCATGTTACCACTTGGAGTATTTCCTTACAGTGCTGGCAGCCTGGTGGATTCCATGTCAGAGCAGCCTTGCACTCCTCATCTTCTTTTGAATCAGCACCTCAGGCCAGTTACCACTGACCCCACAGGAGCCTCCTGGGGTGCCTGTGATCCCCACTGTGCAGACAAATAAAGGCATTGATTTTCAGGTGTCAACTGCCCAAACCAGCTGTGATTTCCATCTGTCCTTATCTCCCCTGCACATGAATAAAAATGCCTTACTTAAGGTGCCTGACAGAATTTTGGTAACCTATTTTTAAATAACTGGTCATGTTCACAACTCATTTGAGAGACTAAACCCCCAGCACAGGGTGAAGGGGTCCAGCCATCCACCAGAACTCACCAGGGGACTGGAAACAATTATAACTTGCTCCATCCTTTTTCATTTAAAAACCATGGGAGAAATATTAACTAAATTGCATGGCAATCACTTTGGAACACATTATTTGAAAATTGTGGGTAATAATGTAATTTTCCCAGGCTCTTGAAAGATCCCAGCTGTTTAATAAAACATGAAGAACTTACCTCCCAACTAGCCTGACAAGACCTCTTTGCCCAGTTTTCCTTTCTCCTCCAACAATTGGACTTCCAGAAGTCCAGGTAAACCTAGGAACTGCCACAAACCAAGGCAAGCAGCAAAGTGTACTCCAAATAAGTTGATTCAAATTGTCCATATCCTTGTACTCCACACCACTTCCAAATCATCATCCCCAGCAGCAGCTTCCCTAAGAGGCTGTCACAGTAAAACCACAGAAGGTTCCAGCAATCAGGAATCCACAGGTAAATCTGCAGCACCACAGGAGCAGCACAGACAAAAACAAGTTCTGACATAAAGAGGGTATTTGCAAGACCATGCAAAAAGAGAAGTAATTTTCTTTTTTTTTTTCTTTAAAGGACTGTATTTCTGCATTACTGTTACACCAATGTGTTATGTATCAGAATCAGAAACCAGCCAACATTAGTTTGCTACACTAATGGAAATTCAACATTTGAGGCTGTTAAGGAGCTAAGTCACTGAAGCTGAGATGTTTTTGTGATCACATTAAAAAAACAAGAAAATATATCAGAAAAGACTATTTGACACTTTTTGGCTGAGGTCACCACCTAATATAACACCATTCAGCATTGTTAGAGAAATCATTTCAGGAACATAAGCAAGCCCAGGTAACAGCAGAAAGATGAAAAGTGGAAGAATGTAGGTGAATGCTGCACATAAGTTCAGGAGAGATGAAGTAACACTCGACTAATTCAGGAAATGAAGACATTGTTTTTAAAAGCTCTTCAGTACCTGTCACTTGACTTCTGTTGCCTCAGGAAATAAAAAGTAAAAGGCAAGATACAACAGGGAGCTTTGAGCTTCACAATCTTAAGTTGAGCTGAAAAAAAATTGTATTTAAGGAGACCTCACCCTTTCTTCAGAAACTAAAGCAAGTCCAAACACCTTTTTTGGCCAAACAAGATAAAGACAGCTTTCTCCTGGGAAAAGTCTTGGCATGACATCAAGTTGAAAGAATTTTATACACTGATATCAGAAGTTTAGCCAGCTTAAAAGCCAGGGATTCTAAAGCCAAAGAGCAATGTATTCCACATGTAACTTAGGGAAGATGTTGAAATATATTCCCCCACCACCCTCTTCTTCAAAGTAGATTTTTATAGGCCTTTTAGACTTGGATATGTAAACATTTGTTCACAAGAAGGAATTTCAATCCTACAAAACACCACAGAAGTCTGCAAGATACATCCCACAATGAGAAGTAATCTGCTTGATAGTAGCATTTCCTTGAATTAAAACAAAGCTACACAGTAGATTACATTCTTCAGCTACAGACTCAAATGCAATTGCAAAAACAGATGTTAATTTTCCCTGTATCTCCATTAGATGGAACTAATGTAGCATCAAATGTGTTGTTTCTGACAGAAGACAGATCACAACTCATCAGCTAAATGCACACACCCATCATTCTGCCACAAACCTTTCAGCTCAAGCAGGCACAGGCCCCACATGCAATAATCACTCCTTGAATTAACTGTTACAAAAACTACCACCAAAGAGTGGCTTCTGCTCAGAAATCTATACCTAAAAAAGGATTAACTTACTATAAAATATTGGAACATTCCTAGGACATCAGAGAATGCTGTGGGTTTGACAGGCATATAATCTTCCATGAACATCCATTGATTTCACTCCAACCTCTGAATTTCCCCCCAGAAGTTCCCCAAGAACTCAAGAATTGTGGCAAAGACTTGTGAAAAACACCAGCATCACTTTATCTCCCTCCAGAACTTCCAGCCTCTTTCCCTTTTCCAAGCAGAACAGCAGAGTGGGGTAAAGCAGAGCTTGGAATCTCCACCACCATAGCTAAATACACCCAAAAACAGAACTCAATTTTTTATTTTTGCTTTACATTTCCAAGCAGCTCCCATTTGATACCATGGTAAACTGAACGGTTAATGAAATTATTTGCTCTCTTAAACTTGATGTTTACATCAATAAGCATTCAAATACAGAGTCTTAAATAAACTACTGTAACAACAATATTGATGCTTCTAACAAAGACTGACAAGAAGAGCTCAACCCAAAGGCATTACTAAGTAATTCAGTATTTTGCAGTTTGCCTAATCAAACAGTTTTGGCTTAGCAGAACATTCACAAAAAAAAAATCAAAAAAAATCAAAATAAGAGAAAACTGACTTCTATTTCCAGTTCAACTGATGACTGATAGACCACAAGGAAGCCTTTCCTTTTTAAACAGTCTTCTGCCTAGACAGGGGGGATTATGCTTACTTACCACAGAGAAAGCAGAGATTTGAGAAGCATAAAGTGCTGCAGAGAAAGAAATACAGCTGCTGAGTATTATTATTCCACAGAAAAAGAAAGAAAACTGGTTATTTTAAACAAGAAGTTTATTTAAACAACAAGACGTTTTACTTGAAGGGAAAACTATCTAGGACTTTTTTTTTCCTTTTTTTTTTTAAAGAGTAATTTACCCCTACTTAGACAGAGATTGCTCTACATGTAACAGCTACGTACAAAAAAGTTATAAAATTGCCCTTGGTTTTACAATGATAAAAGAAAAACATTGAAATTATCCAATCAAACAAGGTATGCAAGGTTTTTGTTTTTGAACAGTGAGAGCAAAATAACTTACTGGAATATAAAGATAACTCGGCTTATTCTGTGATTCTGTAAAAGTAGAAGGAGCATGCCACTAACGGAGAGAGGGGCATTTTCACAGAACCAGTTTGTTTTCCCACCCCATCTCCATTAAATGTTGATCAAAACATACCATTGGCCATTTAGTTAAAAAAAAAAATATGCATTATGCCTGTGCACATCACCAGTTACTTTATGTACAATAAAAGGAATAAGAAAAAAAAATCAGAGAGAAGAGAGAAAACTATACTGCAGTAGTCAGGATGTGGCTGAACCAAGTCTCATTTTTCTAATTGTGAAGTGTTGCCTGTGGGAGCACAGTTCTGGAGAGGAAAGTAGCAGGTTCTTTTTTGTGTGTTTGTTTTAGTAAACTCCTCCTGTTTGCTGCTGGAACACATCAATTGTATCTTCATCCTCCATTTCCAACTACAGCAGAAAAAAAGAAAAAAGGGCTTTTTTTTAACTCTTCTCACATCTCTACAGCAGCCTGGGCTGTTCTTACAGTTCTTGACTTTATGTTTACTTTACCAGAGAAGCCCCACTCCCCTCCACCACCACCTTTTTGTGCATTTAACAAAACTCACTGAAGTCAAAACCAAAGAAACTGCACAGAAAAAAAAAAAAAAGCCAATTGATAACTGTTGACCTAGAATGAATTCTAGTACTAACTTCAGGGTACACTGTGTGACTCCTAAGAAACAGATTTATAACATTTGATTTCTGTTGCCTGCTTTGCCATTGCACCTTTGTTCTCCTATTTACTCCCTCAGTTTACCTTAAAACATTGCCACAATTCCAGTTGGCTGCTGCTGCTCAAATGGCTACAGCAATGGGGAAGCAGACTGGAACTGAAGCCTCTGCCCAACCAGGCAGTAAAACCAAGGATCAGCAAGCACAAAAAAAATTAAAAACACTTGGCATGTAATCATGTAACAACTGTCAGTGAAGAACAGCAATACTTCATTAATATCATTCTCTTTTTTCACTCTAAGTTTTACAGTTGATATTCCTGGGATGGCACCTACTGACAAAATCTGTACCAAACTGGAGCTGCTATAACTAATTCAAGTTATATTTCTAAACAGACTCAGTTGCTGCTCAGGAAATCAAACTGGTCTATGCCAATTACCACAGACTGGTCTAAGCTTCAGCAAAACGTGGATGGAAAAGAAAAATCATCCTGTTGCCTCAATTATCAGTATTGCAAATTAAAAAGTTGCATAGATTGGGGCCACAAGAGGCACAATCTTTGAAGCAACAGCTTGGAAAACTCAGAACTGAAAACTAAAGTCTGTTATTTCATTACAAGTGGTTCTGAACAGCAGATAAAGCTATCACTTGGTCAGGCTGATTAAACAGCTCTGTGGAGCAGGACAGAAAAATGCTCCAGGGCCACAGGGAACCATTCTGTTCTTGGAATGGCCTTCATTCAAACACTTACAGACAACCCAAACTTCACCATATTCATTAATTCCATGCTACTGAAACAGCTTCAGATCACAAACAACAGAAATTACTTTTGTATTACAAATGCAAGCTTGCAAACAGCATCTCTCTGATAACATCCTGGCAAGCTTTTATATAAAAAATAAAGCCATTGCTTCAAGAAAAACTCAATTCTTAACTTACCATCCTTATCTCAGAGCCATGAATCAATAAAGTAAAAGTCTTACAGGACTCACTATCTGTACACTGTACTTAAATTTTTCTGTTTTATTATTATAACAGTGATACAGATTTATTATTCAAAACACCACAAGTCCTGGATTCCATTTCTAATTACCCTAAAGTAGTTACACCAAAATAATGGTAAAAAAGATCCAGTTCTATCAGTAATACACACATTTACATTAAGTATTTGATAGGAAACAGAAGCATCAACTGTTGCAGTAAATTTCAAACAGTTCTTTAGCCTTGCTGGTGCTGTTTACCTGTGCAGGTGTGTCTGTTTCATTAATTGGCTGCCCATCAAACCGGAATCTGATTTGCCTCATTGACAACCCCTGGACAAAGAGAAACAACACAAAGGGAAATAAACCTGGTGCAAGAGTCCTCAGCAGTTTACTCTTGAACTTGTTACTGAATTGCAGCATCATCATTAAAAGCCACCAGAGATTCCATCCTTCCCTCATGCCCTGACTTTTAGGCATTTCACTCCAAATCCCTGCAATCTGTTTTGTATTAAACACTGCATTGTGTCCAACAACTCATGAGAAGCAACAGTGCCCCCACTGACTAAGTTAAAATAAAGCCATTTCTGAACACCCCAAGGCCAGCAGCTTTACTGTGCTTTTGAGTAATTCACTTCAAAAACCAGGTGCAACACTCTGGGTAATAAATGTCCAACAATGACACTCAACACTCCTTTTTGACCTCCTCCAAAAACAAAGGTATTCTAAAATATTTCTTCCAGAAATGCAACAACAAAATTAGTCTGCAGCAGCAAAGAGTAAAAAATGGGAACTTTTTAACCTCCAATTCCTATTATAAAGAAATCTATGTATCAAGTTTTTCCATGCACAGATGGAAAAAATAAAGGAATTCTCTACTTCCAGAAATTAGCCAGTATTTTGGATAAGCATTTCTACCACACAACACTCACTTTACTGACCTCTTCCATCCCTAAAAGAATATCTCACATTTTTCAGTCTGCTGGCTCAGGTGAGGATGAAACTTGGGAGTAACAACCAACCTCTCCCACTGATAACATCAGCTCCAAAGTCACCAGTGAGAGCTGCAGGGTATTTTACAGCCCCACACATTCTGCAAAGGCAGGGCAGTGACATTTGGGGACACAAACTTCCTTTCCAGTTCTAACCATTCTCCCCAGAGTATCTAATAACCAAGAGCCCAATCTGGTTTTGAGGCAATCCAATGGACTGCAGGGTTGTGCTTTGGCACCTCTGAGTTAGAAGAGAAGCCTCCATTCAGCCTGGCAAGAGCGGATGTCACACACAACAGAAAACAATGTAGTAATTATTTCTGAGGAGCAGATTTGTCAGGAAAAATATTTTAATAAATGTGAGTAAACTTTTTTTATTAACTTTATGGATCACAGCAAAATGCCTCCTCCAGCATGATCAGGACACTGCAGCACTCACTCAGAACATCATCTGCTCTAAGGAAGTGTGTGGCTCAGTCTCGTGGCAGCAACACATTTCTGCACAGCAACGTTTGCTTTGAGCCCTTTGCTCTGACATTGTGTTTCTTGAAACATGCATTTCCTATTCCCAGAGTGTTGTTTTTTTCCAGGTTCTTAACAACTTTATGAGCTAAATAAATGTTAGCTGAAAACATACTGAAAAACTGTCCTTTGGTGAGGTTAGTCTCCACAAAACATGAAGTATGGTCCATGGATGGTTTTTTCACCACTTAATCACAAATAGTCTTCTCAACAGGTCACTCAAATTTAATTCCATTTTAGATCTACTACACATAACACATGATTATCATCCTTTATAGCTGCTAAGTTCTCTATCACCTCTCCAAAATTAAGGATTTAAGTTCAGGTGTCCTAGTTAGGTAAATAAATACATTAATAAAATCTAACTTTTAGAGACATGCAGAACAAATGTATTTTTGTTGAAAAACATGCAGCAAAATTTCAGAAGGAAGCACCTAAAGACAAATCCACATCCACAAAAATATTCTTTGGATACTTACTAGCTTAAAACTAAGATCAGAAAAAATGTCTCCCATTCTCAAGATTTACTGATGTTTTTCCTCCAGTTGATACCTGGGTTTGGTTTTGTTTGATTTTTGGGGTTTTTTTTGCTGGCTTTGGTTTTGGGGTTTTTTTAAGCATTTTGGCAATCTAAGACAATTTTGAATATTACTTTTGCTTGCTTCAAAGTAACTAAGAATGAATGATACTTCAAAATGTTTTATACTTCATAGACAACCAATCCTCAAATTCCCTGAAAGACAAATGTAACTGCACTCTATGACTGGAAAAAGCAACACAGTGATTTGCAAAATAGAACAAGAGTTTGTATGAGTGAGGTAGGAAAAACAAACTCACAGCTTCCAACATTCACTAATTTCTCCACAGAACACCCATACAAGAACACATTCACATGTTCAGCAAGAGCTAATTTTTCCTGTCTTTACTTTTATTCTGTTGTGGCACAGGGCAAACCAAAGAGGTTTTACCACTCTCTATGTGAATCACAGGGGTTTTTCCTGGTGATGAAATAGCTGCACCAGTATCTTATACTGACTTTACTGTATGCAATAGTATCCTTGAGTATTTATGTTTTAAAAAAACTAAAAATCCACTAATTCTGAACACTTCTGTAGGTGTAGAACTTTTTGAAAGCTGACAGTCACTAAAAAATATCATGGATAACAGAGACAAAATTTCCCAAATCAGGAGCTGCAGAAGGAAGAGCTCCACAGCTCAGCTCAAACAGGTGTTTGTAAAACTTGCAATAGCTGCCTCACTGTGGCTGCAGCTGCCACCACATCAGCAAACACATGGGGTGTGTGGGTCTCTCAGAAGATTCATTTGTCAGCCAGGACACAAGAGAAAAAACAAAGCTCATCATTAAATGTACAAGCTCCTTCTCAAGGTATCTTCTCATCTCAGTACAATTAAGCTGATCAATCAGAAGCCAACAGTCCAAGAAGTCACTCAGAGCTATAAAAATCCCTGATTATCACTTAACTCTCTCTCCCCTAAGTTCATCCCAAACCCACCCCTTCCACAGGAATATTTCTGAGCTTTAGAGCAGCAGTTACCTCCCAGAAGCCTCCACCTATAAATACAGATTTCATAAATGACAACGGATCTTTATTTCACCCATTTCCTGCCACAACCCTCTCAGTCCACCCTGTGACAGAGCCCAAGGACAGCACTGCACAGCACAATTAGTTTCTGTTCCATCTCTATCATTTTGTGTATTTACTTAAGTTTTAAGACTTCAACTGCTTTCCTCCATCCCTTGGAGAGCAGCTCTCCCCCAGACACCGTTCTCCTGAGATCATACCTGTCGTTCACAATAGGCTTTCATTAGTTTACTAAGTGGTGTGTGCCTCTTAATCTTAAACTGCACCACAGACCCATCTTGCCCTGCCACCTTCAGATTAATGTGGTCATTGTTTTCAGTCTTCACTCCTTCCTGTGGAGGAAATAAAAGAAAAAAAAAAAATAACCAACACTTTTTAAAAAAGGTATGAAACAAGAAGTTAACATTTTACCAAAGTGCAACAGGTTATTGAAAAGGAGGAAATAAAGATATTAAAGCTGTTTACTGACTTGAAACCTTGAATTAGGGAATAAAGGTCAGCACTTTTCAGTTGAAAATTTAAAGGAAAAAAGCCACATACAAAAAAAATAATCTGATATTAGCTGTCATTCTGTAGACTGGAAATTTAGCAATGAAGAATTACCACCAGGCCAGGCATTCAAAACAGATTAAAAAAATTTTAAAAGTTATTTCTTTTAAAAGCACAACAATATGCAACACCAGTGTACCCACTGAATGGAATTAAGTTACCTATGATCTGTTATAGCTGATTTGTGTTATAACTGTGCGCCCATCTAGCAGCAAGGCTCTTTCTCATTGCACCTCAAACTTTTTCCTACCGTTTGATGTCCTTATTAAAAAAAACTTTGCAGATACTTTAAAGCGCCTGATAAAACCTGAAACGGGCCAGGTCTTCTCCTTCAGAAAATGTTTAAAAAAACTCCACATCAAGCAGCCCGACCCTCGCGGAGCGGAAAACTGCGGAGGATCAACTTCCAGCTGCGTCCCTCGTGTTCGGGCCGGGCCTCAGGGCCGGGGGCCGGGGCTGTCCCGGCCCGGGGCTCTCCGGCACCCCCAGTTCCAGCTTTGTTTTCGCTCCTTGCTGCGAGCCGGCTCCCGCCATGTGTCAGCCCGCGCGCGGCCCCGCGCCCTCGCCACTTCCAACTAGGTTTGAAAATAGTGTGGGGGAGGGAAAAAAAAAAAAAAAAAGGAAGGAAGGGTGAGGGGAGAGGGAAAAAAAAAAAAAAAAAGGCCAAGGAAGAAGAAAAAAAAAAAAAAAAGGGGGAAAAAAAAAAAAGCCAACCCCCCGGCGGCGGCCTCTGTTAATTCCTGCCGTGCGGAGCGGAGCCCCCGCGGCCCCCCCGGGCCCGAGCGGGGCCAGAGGCGGCACAAAGGGGCCGGAGCCGCGCGGGGACCGTGAGGGCAGCGGCTGCCGAGGCAGCCGGCGGGAATGCTGCGGCCGCGGAGGAGGAGGAAGGCAGCAGCAACCGCCTCCAGACCTGCCTCTCTCCCCGCGGAGGGCGGGAAGGCGGCCCGGGCTCGCTCCCCCTCTCCCCGGGGATCCCCCGCCCGCCCCGGGAGCCGCGGCCTCGGCCCCCCCCACCCGCGCAGGAAAATGGCGCGCAAAGGCGGCGCGGGGGCTGCGGGCCGGGGCCGCCGCCTGAGGGGCCGAGCGCGGCGGCGGGAGCTGCGGAGCGCGCCGGCCTCACCTTGGGCTTCTCGTCGGCCATGGCGAGTCGGCGATGCGGGGGCGGCTCGGAGCGCGCACAAAGGGGGGGCAGAGCCGGCCGAGCGCGGCGGAGAGAGGGAGAGAGAGGGACACAGAGAGAGGGGAAGGCGGGGGGGGGCCGGGAGCGCGCACGCACGGGGCAAGGCGCGGCCCCGCGGCTGTGCGTGCGCGCACCCGCCGCGCTCTCCCCTCCCCCCCGGGCGCGTTCCCGCCGCCCATTGGGCCCCGGCGCGCGGGGAGGGGGCGGAGCCAGGTCCGGGCGGGGGGGGGGTCAGGCGGGAGGGAGGGGGAAGGGGCGGCGGAGGGAGCGCGCGCGCGCCCCGCGGCCGTTACATAACGCGGCGGCGGCGGCGGCGGGAGGGGAGGGGCGCGCGCGCGCCCGCGGCCGCGCTGCCCGCGCGCTGCGTGCGCGCGCCCCTGCCCCGCCCCGCGCGGCGGGCATTGTCCTTCGCAAAATGGCCGCCGGGCCGCCCTCAGCGGCCCGCACCGCGCCTCGCACCGTGCCCTTCCCGAACAGAACTTCCCCTAGCCAGCCCCAGCATCCTTGGCCCCCTCAAATTTTAAATGCTCTCAAATCTCCTCAAAGCCGCTGGGCCGCCTGCCACATCCGCCTCAGTGCCCCTTCAGTGCCCCCTCGGTGCCTCACACGGCGTTCTTTGCACACACCTTCCGGGAGAGCGGGCAGCCCAGGGAGGTGGTGACTCCCTGTCCCTGCAGGTGTTTAAGGGAAGAGTGGACGTGGCACTCAGTGCCGTGGTCTGGTTGACAAGGTGGCGTTGGGGCACAGGTTGAACTCGCTGATCTCAGAGGCCTTTGCCAACCTCGTTGAAGCTGTGGTTCTCCCTCGTCTTTGCCTCATCAAATCTCTCCCTCCTGCTTGTGCCCCTCACTGTGGTGTGGAGGACAATGATGGCGTGGCAGATCCCCAAACCCTGGGCTGTCCCTGTGAGGAGGGGTTATCGTGGGAGAGATGCCGTGTCTGTGAGGGAACTGAGCACCTGCAGCCCCCCAACAATTACTCTACGTGAGTCAGAGCCACCAATGATGTGATTTCTTAAAGTTCATTCCATGGAAGGGAGGAGAAAATTCTCAATAACTCCAGAGATTTTACAGGTTCACACAAAACAGTTCCTGTGCCTTTTATCATCAGCATTACACATGCCACCATCATTTGCAAATGCTTCTCTACATCACGTAGATGGAAGAGAAATATCACAAAAAGGATCCCTGTTGATCCCCAAGGGATGGATTTTCCAGGTGGGCATCACTCCACACTGGCCCTGCTCTGCGTGGGAGCGCTCTGAGTCATGACACCAAGGTGGCCATGTGGTCACACACCCCCTGCTCCTGGCAAGACAAAACTTTCTGCACCATTTCAGAGATGTTCTTTGTCATGAATAAACTGCTCACGTAGTGAAATATTGATTGAAGAGAAACTTCACTTACAGGCATAGCTGCAGACTTGCTTTTCACTGTCTGTTCTGGTCCTCTGCTCTGCCTTTGTCTTGTTACTTCACATTCCAGCTCTCTCCTTCTGAGCACAGATTGGATTTTTCCTGTCATTTTCTGGAAATTGCAGAAGAGTAACACCAACTGGGGAGAAGAAGCTGAAGCCAAACCTTTATCAGAGTCCCCACTTGAGAAAATGGCACAACTGTGAGGCAGGAGGATGTCCCAGGCAGCCACCTGAGCTTCCACAAAACATGAACAGTGGTCTTTTACAATCCCCTGTAGTCCAGAATTTGGCCTGAAATTTCATAGAACCTTTTTCTTTTAGTATTTTACTCCTCCTGAAGTCTTAGTGAGTCAATTCTGAAAAAACCCCAGACACAGACATGTTCAGTTTGACCTAAGAAGGCAACAGATGCTGTTTCAAATTGTGACTGCAATTCAAAGAGATCATCCTCTGAGCTCTGCTTTTCCACTCCCACCTGTGTCAATTTACTTGATTTATCATCAAAAGATAAATCAGTTGATCCTGCCTGTTTTCCCTGTGCTTAATTACTCGTGCTATTATGTTTCTATTTGTTTAAGGTACTGGGAGGTGAGAAGCACCCTGGCTGGGAAGACCATGTACTTCTACCCAAACCTCCCTTCATGTGTGATGCCTCAGGCTCCTGTAATCTCCCTTCTCCTTCTATTTGAGCTCTGAAAAGCAATGGCCAACTTGGTTTGGACCCTCTGAAGTCTATCATCACCACAAAGAAATAGAACTACTAGTGAGAAAAAGGAAACAAAGCACCTTAATCCCCACCCTTCTACCTCATCCAGAGCTTTTTAAAGCAAAACTACAAAAAACTACCCATGGGATACTTTACAGAACTAAAGATGAGTTGTGATTCCCAATGGACCTTAAGTTCTATTTTTAGAGATGATGCAATGTCACATAGAAGTGTGGAAGGGCATCATGGGGTTTGATGGTCCTGTTGTATTTTGTTCTTGTCACTCTTCCCCCTCCCTCCTTGAAGATCCCTGTGCTGCAGGCCCAGGAGGAGGATTTTTTGGGAAGGTGGGATGAAACTGGCCAAGACCTGAGCATGGCATCAAAGAACTGAAGGCAGGAATGGCACCAAGTGAGACACACATTAAGGCAGCCTCACAAATAGAACAAGTGTGCTAAAAAAGACAGGAAAATACTCTAGAATTTGTGAGAACATATGGGAGTTAGATGTGCTCAGAAAAGCTGAAAATGGCTTCAGCTGCACCAGCACTGGTCTCACCACCAATCAAACAGATCCCAAATCACAGAGCAGGTTTATACAAACCTCATCTCTGTGTGGCTTTTCTTTTTACATAGCAACGGAGGAAACTCTGAGAAACTGGAGCTGACAATAATCAGTGCTAAAACCTGCAAAGGAACTGGCCAGGCAGCAGCACTGGGAGCGAGCAGCGGGGGGAGAAGCCACACTGGGAACTACAAAGGCCCCACTCCTGCAGGGTGTGGGCTGCAGCAGAGGGGAGCAAAGCAAAGCTTTTTGTCCCTCTGAGCTCCTCCTCTTCAATGCACCAAGCTGAAGGGAAGTGAATGGGGAAGCTTCACGGTGAGAATTCCTGAGAAATTCCATCTCTGGGAGAAAAAAATTCCACGTGCTGTTTCTTAAAATTTGTTTCATTCTTGTATTGCAGTTTTATAAGGAAGAATTTGCAGAGCTCTTTGGCTTAATTCTCCACCCTCTGATGAAGAGGGTAGGGAACACAGGCATTCCATATATATGCTCTTCATGCTGGGATTTTAAAACATTCAATTTCTGACACCAAAGCAGCTGCAGGCAGAAAGGTGTGTGCTCCTGCACATCAGCAAGCATTAGCCTACAAAACCTAGTCCAGCCCCTTTAAAACTGGGTGTTATTTTGCACTGAGTCCAAGGCAAGAACTGAAAGCACACAGTAATTTGGAGGTGTGAGCGAGGTTACTGGCTCAGACCCTGCAGGTCTGAGTGCTTTACTCAGGCTTTGCTTTTCATTAATTCTGGCTTAGCCCTGGGAATAGAAAATACCTTTTGCCTACAGCCCTGCCTGTGCTGTGCCTTCCCTGTTCATGATGCTGATCATTCCCTCTGTTCCCCAAATAGCTTCCAAACCTCCTGTTTCAGAAGGTGGTAACTGCTATCCTCATCAGACTTTTTTTTTCTTTTTCTCCTGACTGTAAACCACACAATTTCTCTTTGCTTTCCTTGCTGGATCCACAGCCCATACTCTCAAGCCTTTCTGAGCAATGTGAAGTTCCATGCTGACATGGAAATTCCCAATTCTGCTCAATTATACAGACTGGAGAGGCACAGAAGCCTCCTTGAGAAGTGAGCAGGAAGGTTTCCCTTCTAGGTATGAGCAGAGCTGCAGCCAGTGTTCAAGAGGACTAAAAAATGTCAAGATTTCATACTAAAACTCACCTTTCCCAGGATGATTTCCACAGGAATCATCCATTTAAGAACAACAGATGCTGCGGATATGAAAAGCCACGGACACTTTTAGGGAGTGAGCAAAGTGGACACTGTGTGCCAAGAGACAGCAGGAGAGGATCAAAGAGTTCCAGCTTTCAGTGTCTCTTCACACAGATGGACCTGGGAGCAGCAGAGGACACTGTCCCACTCCTAGATCCACCTCCCACACAGTGGATCTCTACACAGTATTGCATGGATATTCTAAATATATTCTGCCACTCACAAGAAACTGCTGCAGTTATAAAAGCAGCACCTTAGCCTTGAGGAACAGTGGCAGGAGGCCTTGCATTTTCAGACATCTGGTTTTGATTTGCATCTAGAGCCTTTTAGGGACATGTGGAATGGTATTCTGGATCTAGGAATGCCCACTAGCATCCTCAGAAGTCTGCAGCACAGAGCAGCACCATTGTGTAAGACAAGAGGTGAATTTGACTTTGTACAGCAGAGATTCAAATACAGGCACATCTTCAAATAACAAAACACAGACCCTTACCCATGATAAACAGTGAGGGGTTTAAAATTGATGAGTCTTCAGTTTCTCAAGCAGCTTTCAGAATGTTTAATTTGTTCTACCTGCAAAAATTCATTCCTTCTGACCTGAGCAGACACCACTTCCTTTTCTCAGCATGACTGGTTGCATGACATGTTCTTCCCAGAGAACTGCTGGCTTTATTTTTATTGGAAATGATGGATGCAGCAGCTGATAAATAAAAAATGGCAATTTAGCCATGGAGTGTTGCAGCATTTGTCATACAAGGACAGCAAATGATTTACATTTTCTTGAAAAGTTAATTTTTAGTGAGTGTCCTGGGAAGGCACCAGCCCAAGAGGGACTGGTTCCAGCTGTAGGACCAACAAAACTGCACTGCTAATACTTGTCTTAAAAAGTATATTGCTGGAGAATTTGCTTATTGGCTAGCACAGGCAAAAAGTGAGGAGTCCACAGAAGTGGAGAGGAGAACAGAATGGAAGGAGAGAAGCAGGATGCTGTTAGTGTTTTATCACACCAGGTTATTGAGTTGAGCACCATGGTAGGCGAGCTCTCAGTGCTAACAGAAAGGTGATGAGCCTCCAGCAGCCTCAGAAGGCTCCTCTGCCCCATGTCCAGGGGATATCGACCTCTCCTGGACCCTGAGTGAGTGAGTGAGGCACAGGGGGTTCTTCCTGCTTCAATCCTGCTTCATTACAAGTCCTTCCCCAGCCTGCAGGCAACTCACTGAAGTCAGAGCACATAATTTGATTTGTCAGCTTTATCAATGCCCAAGAGCTCCAGAGAGCATCACCTTCAACATCCCAGAGGTTTCTCAGCCTGCACGTGTTTGACATGCATAAAGAAATAGGAGACATGGGTTGTTCCACAGCAATCACTCAACGAAGTGAGCATGAAAACAGCACTGTGCTAGTGGCTGTGCACTTGGACAGAGATCAGACAGGGTGCGGGGTCTTCCCCACTGGAGATATTCCAGAACTGTCTGGACACAACCCAGTGCCACGTGCTCTGAGATGAGCCTGCTGGAGCAGGGAATTTGGACTTGGGTTTGTGGTCCTTCCAAACTGAGCTATTCAGTGAATCTGTGAACACTGACCGACCAGCTACATCACTGCACAGCTACCCCAGCACTGAATCTGTCCTGACAAGAAAATGAGGCAGATTGTGATGGGGTGGCATCCATCCATCCATCCATCCATCCATCCATCCATCCATCCATCCATCCATCCATCCATCCATCCATCCATCCATCCATCCATCCATCCATCCATCCATCCATCCATCCATCCATCCATCCATCCATCCATCCATCCATCCATCCATCCATCCATCCATCCATCCATCCATCCATCCATCCCCCGCCCCAGTCCTCAGGGCTGGCGGCTCGAGCGGGGGCGGAGCGGGGTCTGTCCCGCCCCGGCGGGGCCTCGGGAACGGGCGGCGCTTCCGGGGCGAGCGGTGGCGCCTGTCCCGAGCCGGCGGAGACCCGCGGTCCCTCCCTGTCCCCTCCCGTCCCCGGGCGGCGGCTCCGCCGGGGCAGCAGCGGCCGGGCCGGGCGGGGGCTCGGGGCGCGCAGGCGGCGGCGCGGGCAGCCCGGAGGGGCCTCCGGAGCCCCGGCGGGCGGGAGCGGGAGCAGCGCGGCCGCCGCCATGGACGAGCCGGACACGGAGCCGCCGCTCGTGGTGCGGGATGGGCGGGCAGGGCAAGGCCGGGGCTGCGGGGCCGCGGGCGGTGCGGGGCCGCGGGCGGTGCGGGGCCGGGGCGCCGCTGACCGACACCGTCCCCCCCACAGGTGGTGCCGGGCGCGGACCCGTCGGCCCGGCAGCTCTGCTTCGCCTGGGGCCCCGCGGAGGTGCTGGTGTGCGAGACCCTGTTCGGCCGCGCAGGTGGGTTCCGCTCTCATGCCCGTCCCGCTCCCTATGCCTGTCGCCCTCCCCACGCCCGTCCCGCTCCCCACGCCCGTCCCGCTCCCCATGCCCATCCCGCTCCCCATGCCCATCCCGCTCCCCACGCCCGTCCCGCTCCCCATGCCCATCCCGCTCCCCACGCCTGCCCGCTCCCTATGCCCATCCCGCTCCCCACGCCTGCCCGCTCCCTGTGCCCATCCCGCTCCCCATGCCCGTCCCGCTCCCCACGCCTGCTCGCTCCCTATGCCCATCCCGATTCTGGGGTGAGCGCAGCGCGGGCGCTGCTGCCCGGGCGCTGACGGGCTCTGTTGCAGGTACCGGCGATGGAGCACCGAGCTCCTCCCACGTGTTTGTGGTCCGCAGGGACCAGGACATTTACATCCACACCCTGCGGAAACTTTTCAACGAGTCGCACGGGATTTTCATGGGGCTGCAGCGGAGCGAGGAGGAACTGGCGGGGAAGTCGCGGAAGGCGCAGTGAGTGGATGGGGAGAGTGGGAGGCAGCGGCTGCGTCTTCTCCAGCCGGGGACCAGAACCAGGGGCTGATAAACGCCTCCAGTGAGGCAAGTGCCGTTGGCCAGGCTGCTTTTACCAGCTCTGGAATCAGCAGCGGGGCAGATAGAATGACCATTTTGGGGGGATTTTACAAATCAAGGCTCGGATCCTTCCAATAACTACGCTGGTAGAGTGTGGCACAGTCTCACTGATTCCAGATGGATTCACCCAGGTACTGGGAGTTGCTGCCGCAGAGAAACTTGCAAGGCTGTAGGGGGCATCACACAAAAACTCCAACAGCTCCCTCCAACCAAAGTCATTTTGTGTTTGGCAGATTGGTTCAAGTGAGTAAAAACTACCGGTCAGTGATAAGAGCCTGCATGGAGGACATGCACCAGGCAGCTGGTAAGTTTGTTTGTTTGTTCTCTTATTGCAGGAAAAGGAAACACCAGTTGCAATTATGAAAGTAGGATAGTAATGGTAACTTATTGCAACTGCTGTACAACAGCATGTGTAGGTTTCAGTGATTACCAGGACTCTGTTTCCATGCTGGAGATTTCCAAGGTGCTTTGTAAATCTGGTCATGGACTGTTTTTTTCCCACCGTATTGTAACTGATTTTCTGGGGACTTGGAGCCTTTTTGTATCTCATGTGGCAGATGTATGGAAAGCTATCAAAGCTCAGAAGCAACGTCAAATGTAAATATGTTGCTCTTTGACTTTCCTTGTTTTTCCTTCAGTTTCGACCCGGGACCCTGCCTTGCAAGGCCAGTACAGCACTCAGGTAAGTCCTGTCAGGTTGGACGTGGATTACTGGCTGGTGAATTCACCAGGCCACCACTGTGGCATCAGGCTCTTCAGATTTAACTCTGCCTTGTATATGGGACACAGTTCATGACCAAGAATAAATGGAATTAAATACTTAATTCCTGTACTTCTAAAACAATAAAGATGCCCAACACCTCAATTCACTGCCATGTTGTAAACATATTTGCTGTTGTAGGTGTGATGTTTTCTTGTCATCCCAAAGCTGACAAGAAATGTTTCAGACTTGCTATGTGCTGTTTCACCTCTCAAAGTCTCAGATTCCAGTCAGCTGCATCTGAGCCTCTGGGTGTTCACCTGTCACATCCACAGGAGTGTCCTGGGAGGAGCAGAGTGCTCACACCAATTTTGTCCTAGCTGCAGTCATGTTGCTTCATTGGCTGCTCTTTCTTCCTTTGATGTTTGTATTGAGTCTTAAAAGTGCAGAAAGGCTGAAAATAAGACCAGCTAGGTTGCTCATTGGTGACAGATTATTGCTGCATTTCATTACACAGCGTCAGTGTTTTCTGACAAAAAAAATGTGTGAAATTTTGGCATGTGTCTTTTAATTTTTATGTCTGAACTGTCAGTGTGATATTTCTCTGTAAGAACTGATTGCTCTGGACAGCAGATGCCATTGTGTGGTTAAAAAACCCAACTGGAATAATGACTAGCTCTGAAACTTGGCCCTGCTTTCCTTCAGGTTTCCATTCTCTCTGCAATGGAGCTGATCTGGAACCTGTGTGAGATTCTGTTTGTGGAAGCAGCTACAGGTGAGCCATGAACTATCCTCGTGTAAAGACTGATGGGGGTTTGTTCTTTGCATATTAATATTGTTTAAAATGTATATCATATTCACTGTGTCATAGTTTAATGGTTTAGAGATATGCAGAGTGTCAATAAGCCTTTTAACTCACTTCTGCCTCAGTTAATTGCCTTCTTTATATTGAATTATGTCAAGCTATTCAATTTGCCTTCTACTTTTCTTCCTCACTCTGATTTAAATTGTTTCTTTGTCAGAAAGGTTATAAAGAGAAGGGATATCAAAAGTTGTTGCCAATCTATTTCATTTATAAGCTTAAAACATCTCTTTAAACATCAAATGTGTCGATGCCAGTTGACATTTACACAGATTTGATACAACTCCTTTAATTATAGGTTGCCATTTTTGAAGTCAGTCTGTTTACATTGGCATTTTAAAGTAGAAAATAATTTTTGAAGGAAATAATATTATGCAAACAAATGTGCTACTTACACAGTCCCAGAATTCAGGAGAGATTCACAAATTACAGATTACTTAACCTAAATTAATCACCTAGTGCCAAATTTCTTCCTCATATTCAGTTAGTAATAATGAAATGATGCTAAAATAAACAGAAATATTCTGTTTGTCTCTTGGCATGACAAGGTTTATGATCTGGATCACTCACTTTCTATTTTTTCCAAGTTTGGGTTTTCTACTGGACCGTGTTGCCCCAGGAAAACCTGCCAGAGGCTGGGTGCTCCCAGGGACTCTTTGCTTAAGGAACTCTGTAATTTGGGAGTGGCAGATGAAATCCAGTCAGTAAATCTCATCTAATGATGTCAAACTGTGACCAAATGTGTGAGAGCAGTTTGGGAGCAAGCCCTGGGGACTGACAGAGGGCAATGTGTGTGCACAGCTGGGCCCCTCCTGCTGCGCCTCCTGGACTGGGTGCGGCTGCACGTGTGTGACGTGGACAGCATGGTCCGGGAAGTTCTGAGCAGTGAGAGTCCTTCCAAGCACAAGCTCTTCTGGAATGTGGTGAGTATCATCACCTGGAAGGTTCTTAAACAACAGGAATTCATGTCTGTGCTTTCCTTCCTCTTCCCTGCTGGCCACAACACCTCAGTGCTGTCTGCCTGTGTGGGCTTTAGGATGAAGCCATTCTCATTCCCTCCTCATCCTTCATGGCCCATAGAGGTCAAACCTTACACTGTTACTTGAATTAGTAGTGCCTGCAGTTTAAACATTTTAACTCCACTTCCCTTGCCTGAATTACAGGTTAAAATGCCCCTCTGATCCCTTTCCTGGGTGCTCCATAATCCTGCCCAGTGTGGAGCTCATGGACAGGGGGTTTTTGCAGGTGGATGTCTTTGTGCTCCAAGGCCGGATGGACGAAGCACGGCACCTGCTCTCCAAGGAAGCCAGTGCCAATCCCGCATCCATGAACATGTACAAAATCTTGGATGACTTGATGAAGAAGATGCCTGTGCCCAGTGTATGTACAAAGTGTGTTTTTTCATGTAGTTTGTTGGGAAAAGCCACCTGGTTGTGTCCCCTCTAACAGTTTATTAGAACATCTCAGTCTTACTCCTTTACAGTAACAATATTTGTGTTCTTGAATTGCCCAAAGACCCAACAATTCAGATAAAAGTCTGTTAGGTGACACATCAACACAGAAAGATGACAGGCAACCTCATGTTTAGCTTTTTATCAGGAATTACTGTGAGTTTGGCCCAAAAGCTTGATGTGACTTGGTGTTTCCTTTATTCCCTGTATTTCTGTATTCCCTCTGTTCAGCTTGGCAACACCCAGACTCTGACAGAGCTGGAGCTGAAGTGGCAGCACTGGCATGAGGAATGTCAGAGGTATCTACAGGATGGAACTTTTGCTTCCAATCCCCACATGGAGTCCATCTGCAAGGTGTGTTTTTGCTGGGAACAGAGGAGACTTTGGACTAAAGTATTGAATCTGTCCTTGTGGATTTCAGGAGCCCAGTGTAGCCATAAGTAACTTTAATATGTCTCCTGTCCTCTGTTGATGGTTTGCCAGGCTGGGTAGTTGGGTTTCCCTCCCTGTCCAAGGTCCTAAGGCTGATTTGGAAACTGAGCTGTGAGAAAGATTTTTGTTATGTAATTTTGAATAAATCCTCACCTTTGCAGAACAGGAGTAATGCCTCTGGAGAGCTGGAGTGCAGCTGTGTCCATCACTGAGTGTGCAGCATTCCTGCTGTGTTTTTGTCCCATTAGATCCTGCTGGGAGATGAGGATGCCATTTTGGAGAAGAAGGAGCTCATGACCACCTGGTATCACTTCCTGGTCACCAGGCTCCTGTATTCCCACCCCACGGTGAAGCCGATGGAGCTGCGCTTCTATGCACAGGTAGGAAATCAAATATTCTAATAGTCTCCACTGTTTCAAGCACCAAACTGAAAGAAAAACATAGGGAAAAGTCTTACAGCAGCTAGATGCCTGTAAGATGTTGTCTGGAGTTTGTAAAAGGACTAGGAGAGTGATAAAGTTGACAAATAATTGTTGAAGCCCCATTTTTCAATGGGTCACTTCTCAGTGTCATAACGTTGCCAGTCTTGTTCCTGCAAATTGTTTTCCCAGTCCCCTATGCTAAAATGAGGACAATTCCATTTTGTTAATGTGTTTAACCTCCATGACCTATTATTTCCTATAAAATAACTGCTACATCCAAACAAATGTCTTGCTTTTGCATTTTTGTCTTGTCATCTCGTTCCACAGTCTAGCATGGACCTGTTCCTGGGTGGAGAGAGCAGCCCTGAGCCTCTAGACATGATTTTAATGGCAGCCTTTGAATTTGAAATGCATCAAGTGATCAAGGAATGCAGGTTGAGTTTTAAGGTTTTGATTCTCTAGTTCTACAGTATTGCTTCTGTGTATTTGGGGCAGGGGAATGGGTACAGAGGTACAGGTACATCCTTGCCAAGAATTCAGCAAAAATACATGAAGCTAGCAGCAATTAAAAGTATTCCATTAGGTCTGGGACATTGCAGCCAGACCTTGCACTGTAACAGAGCTGTGTATTTGTAAGAAATGCCTGTGGAAAACCTGACACAGTCCTTGGCAGTGTTAGGCTTAATTTTTTCTTTTGCTTCAAACACAGCATTGTCCTGAGCAACTGGTGGTTTGTGGCTCACCTGACCGACCTGTTGGATCACTGCAAACTCCTGCAGTCTCACAATCTCTAGTAAGTATTTATTTGCATTACTTGAATAAAGCTGATTAAGATAGCCCAGAGGGAAAAAAACAAAACCAAAAGGAAACATACTGCAGAAGTGGATAGTACTTGTGAAATAAAGTAATCAGATTTTTCCAGTGAGATGCAAATATTAATATCTGGATATTTGCTCTCTTTCCCTCCAGTTTTGGTTCAAATATGCGTGAATTCCTCCTGCTGGAGTATGCCTCAGGACTCTTCTCCCATCACAGGTATCACCTTTTGTTTTATTACTTATAGGACAGACTTAGACTGAGGCAGCCAAAACAAATAACTGCATGTTCATGAAGTAAAAGGGCAAAACTTAGAGCAGCCACTGTTAGAATTCAGCAGAGGTGTCCCTTGGGGTTTGTACAAGATTGGCGCATTTCCCTTCCTGAATGGAGACAAAAGCTGTCTGTTAGAACTCTTCACACCTCATGACCTGGGCACAGACACTGTGCAGAATGCCTTGCACTGAAGCTCTTACCAGCTACACACATTCCAAAGTCGAGGCATTCCAAAGTCATGTTACAGGGAACTGGTGTGAGGTAGAAAGGAGAAGCCATTTCAGGACTGAATGCAAAGTTAATCACAGCTAACAGTTATTAATGCAGGCTCAGATTCTCCTTGGGCCTTTACTGTTGTGCTCATTGAAGATTGCTGGGGTTGGAATGGTGGTGATTTTTCCCCTCTCTCAGCCTCTGGCAGCTGGGGGTGGATTACTTCGACCACTGCCCGGAGTTCGGCCGCGTGTACCTGGAGCTGCACATCGAGCGCATCCCGCTCAGCACGGAGCAGAAGGCCCTCAAGGTGCTGAGGATCTGTGAGCAGAGGCAGATGCATGAGCAAGGTGCTGCATTTTCAGTCTCACTGTTCCTCAGCGCTCCAGCTGAAGCCACTGGCACTAATTGCTGCTTTGTGTGCTCCCCCAGTGCGCAGCATCTGTAAGATCATGGCCATGAAGGCTCTGTGCAACAACCGCCTGGGCTCGGCGCTGTCCTGGAGCATCCGCGCCAAGGACGCGGCGTTCGCCACCCTCATCTCGGACAGGTGAGGCTGAGCAGCAGCTCCCAGCCAGCCTGGGGCACAGGGAGGGTGCCTGCTGTGCCAGGGGCCAGCTCCCACTGCTGCAGGTGGGACCAGGCAGCTTCTGGACCAGAAAACAACACCCTTGGGTGCTGTCCCCTGCAGCTGTGCCTTCCCTTTGTTGTTTTCCTTCCTGACATCTAGAGGCAAAACAGATTGACTTTATCTGAGAGTCCAACCCCCTTAGACCTTACTTGGATAAACATTTCTTTAACAGCTTCTGTGCTCTGCCCTTCACTTGCTGTGACAGAGCTGTTTGATGGGCTGGACAGTGACCCAGGGGGCTGTCCCCACCTGTGCTTTATTCAGCAGATTTTTTTATAATCAAGTTCACCTCACTTCCAAACAAGCCAGTAGCAGTCACTTAAGCCACCATTTCTACTAAAAATCTCATTGTTTCTACTAAAAATTTGTATCAATGAGTGATTTTATCGTGGCTTTGTATGAGCCTCTCAAAACTCCTGACCTTTCCTGGAGCGGGAGGGTTGTTATCAAAGTGAGGACAATACTGACACTTGGCTCAGGCCTCAGCAAAAGCTCTGGCAACTCTTTATGCTTTGTAATCTCTAACAATCCATGTCGTGTGAGTTTTGCTAATTGGAAATAGGCAGAGACCAGTCCCTGCATAGTTAGAGTATAATTTTGAAATTACACTCTGGATAGGTGGCCAGACAACACTCTGTCTTCAACACTGGCAAAATGAGTGGTAAGAGATTGCTAATCTGAGGTTTGGGGTTTTTTTGTTTGTTATTTGAGGGAGTGGGAATCATTACATTTCCTTCAACAGAAGGATGAAAAAAAAATCACAGGAAGCAGCTCTGCAGAAAGCAGCATAATGGAGGCTGTGACAAAACAGATGAAAAGCTTTTAGCATTGTTTTTGTTCCTGCTGTTTATCAACTTTTTTACACAGCAGAAAAACAGAGCTTTTGTTATGGTCTGAGAGTGTTAGTTATGCATCCACCGGCCTCAGCTTCCTGCCTGCCTTCCTTCATTTACTCCTTTAAAAAAATAGATCTCAACTACCACAGAATGCAGAAGAATCAATGGAGTGTCTGTTAAATATACATTACACCAGTTCCTTGGCCACTTCCAGAAACTTCTAAATCCCTTGGGGAGGTTGATTAAGATGGAACTGGGCTGTCCAGTCAGGTTTTCAGGGAAGGGATTAGGAGGCACAGAATGGATGTGCATGATGGCCTCCCCTCTAAGCTTTCCTTGTGTTCCCCTTTCTCCCCAGGTTCCTGAAGGACTATTGTGAGAAGGGCTGTTTCTCTGACCTGGACCTCATTGACAATCTGGGCCCATCCATGCTGCTCAGTGACCGGCTCACGTTCCTTGGTGAGAGCTGCCTGCAGGGTCCACACTGCTCTGCTGTGGAGAACTCCATGGCATTACTGCACTGATGCTTCCTTCCATCTGGCTGGCTCCTGGTTTAGTGGTGAGGGGAAAGCAAATGGTGAATGTGCTTTGGGATGCAGCTTGTACCAGGGGTGGCCTTTACCTCTGCCTTCACACCAGGTCCCTGCTCTGCTCTGAGCAGGACAGGCCAAGTCTGACACTCCAAACTTCTTCCTTCTTTTTCCGGACTGTATCACTACCTTGAGAGGGTCTGAAATACTAACAGATGGCCTTAGGGGATTCATTGGAAAAGCAATCCACTGCTTTAAGTTATGTTGACCTTGTTATAATTTTACCAAGTTCTCCAGAGTTTCCAGTGTGTGGGTTCAGTGTGCCAGTCAAGCTCACTGGAGCAAGAGCCCTCTCTGCCCTCTCACTGAGCACTTGTGACAGAGACAGTGAGGGCCTCCAGCTCATTTCCTTCAGGTACCACAGCTTCCTTCTCCTGCCTGGCACAAGGCAGGCTGTGGTAACCTGCCCCTCTGCCTGCAGCTGATCTGGCCTTTGATTCATGGACCAAAACAGGAAATTGATTTCTGTGATGCTGTGAGTAGGCAGAATCTGATAGGAATTTGGAATAGCTGTCAGCATTGGACTGACTCCCCTCTACCTGATACCACCCTTACAGGGAGGGTGAGCATGAGCTTTATTTGTTTCCACTTGGTCCAGCTTGCAAAACCAGAACTGATTTTCCTTCATTAAAGCTGATCCTGAACTAGGTCTAGAAGTTAAGCATGACTTATCAAATTGGTAATCCCTCAGCTCTGTATGCCCAGCATCATCTGGTAACTGTTAACCCCAGAGAAGCCTTTTCCCTTTCTGCTGTTTCTAAACAATTCTGAAAGGCCTGAAAATATTTCTGCCTGTTTTTCCCTTAAGGTTTTTAGAACCTTTGGTTATCTTTGCTGGACAAATTCCCCATGTCTCTGCCTTGAGCTTAAGCATTAGTCAAGGTGAATCTGAATGGGAATCATTAACTTCCAGTATTGTGACAGTTTAGTGGATACAGAAGGAGCCCCACTTCCATCCTCAGCCACTTCTCTCATGCTGGATATTGATCTCACTAATTCTTAGCAAATGCAGAACTTTCCCTACTAACAGAGATTCCAGTTTCCATTTAAACAGCCAAGGAAGAGGTGTGGCTTTTCAGACCTCCTGATACTCTGTGACCTCAAAAAGGACATTTTCTCTGCTCTAAGCCACTGGGGCATTGCTCCCCTGCAGACACAGCCTGGGGTAGCAGCAGCCCTGACCAGTCTGATGCAAACCCTGAAACTCACCCAGAACAGCAAACCCAGGGTGTGGCTGCCCTTTCAGGGAGGCTCTGTTGTCACCTTCCTTCATGCACCAGATCCCCAACCCCGAGGGGCTGCTTTGGGCTCGTTTTGGCTCTTTGTGGGAGCAGAGGGATCTCCCAGGCCCAGCTGCTGACGGCTCCTTTTGTGCAGGGAAGTACCGGGAGTTCCACCGGCTCTACGGCGAGAAGCGCTTCGCGGAGGCGGCGCGGCTGCTGCTGACGCTGATGACGGCGCACATCGCGCCCTGCTCCTTCTGGATGACGCTGCTCACGGACGCGCTCCCGCTGCTGGAGCAGAAGGAGGTCAGGTCCTGCTCACAGCCCCCCTGGGAGCCCCTTCTTTGTTCCTGACCAGGGAACTCAAAGTGGTGACCCTCCTGCTCCTGCCAGACCTGTCCGTGGCAGTTCCGAGTGTCCCAGCAGTGGGAGCACACAGGGACCCAGGAGGGAATAAATTGACTCTTACTTTGGTTCCCTGCTGTTACAACAGTAGTGGAATTCATCTGCTCTGGTAATTTTAGCACACTCTGTGTTCAGCTCCTTTGGGTACTTGGCTTGAAGGTTGTTCCAGTTCTAAGCACAGTTTTTTCTTTAAGATCCATCAAGAAAAGAATAATTCAGCAATTACAGACCCAGAGCAGCCACTTTGACTTCATAGCTGACCCTGCTTGGTGCAGGAGGTGGCACTAGAGACCTCCCAAAGTCACATCCAGCCTGAATTATCCTTGGATCCTGTGATTTCAGGGGTCAGAATGGAGCTGTGGGAGTGTAAAAGCATTCTCTTCAACTGCACTATCTTCTTAACCTGTGTGATGTTTCTAAATTTGATCTTTTTCAGTAAATACTTTGATTTCCACAGGTCATATTTTCAGCAGAGCAGACTTATGAGTTGATGCGATGCCTGGAAGACCTGACAGCAGGGAATCCAGACAAGCAGAAATTCCAGGTAACCCTGTTCAGTTCTGAGGACAATTGGATAATGAAGTGAGGAGGGCTGTGGGAAGGGTCAGGGAGGGAAACTCTGCATTTATATTCCTGGTGAGGTCATAGGAGAGGGACAGCCCAAGTCCCAGAGACTGGCACAGTGGGATCAGGGCAGTCAAATAAGAGCATCCATAAGAGACTGAAGTATTTATGAACCCAATGCAGGAGTGTTCCTACTCCTCATGTTCTGATGGTTTGCACTGGACTGTGATGCTTTTCCAAGATAAATAATTGCACATTATGTGAGCAATGAAGAGCTGAGGTGTTGCTACCCAGCAGCTCTGGCTCTGAGCATTCCAGGCACAGAACAGGGAACTATTTGCTGCACATGCAAAGCCCTGTAGCATCCAGGGAATGAAAAGTGCTGTCTTGGGTTGAGCTATTAAGTAGGAAATGCAGGTTTTGCTCTTCTCAGGAGGTCCCTGTAACAGGTAAATACCTCTCACTGACCTGCATCTTCACCTTCCCAACCCTGAGACAGGCCATGGCACCAGCTCATCACTGTGTGCAGTCCCCTACCCCAGGCTCTGCTCTCTTGCAGGATGATGATGTTGAGACAACCAAAGTGGAAATGCTGAGACTCGCCCTTGCACGGAACCTGGCTCGGGTCATCGTCAAAGAAGGCACCGTGGAAGGGTCTTGAAGACTGCAGGGTGTTCCTCCTCCTCTGGGGCTTGCTGTACATAAACTGACTTTTTCTAAGAATAAATGTTTTGTTTTGCAGATTGCTAGGTCATTTGTTCTTGTCTTCCGAAAACAAGCCTTTACAAAAAAAGGCCAAAAAAAGCCTTTAAAAACCTTTTATGAAGGACCTGCATCAAAACGTTATGGCTGCTTGTTCCAGCTTGGTCTGGCAGCCCTCCCGTGGTGAAGTGAGCTTTTCCTTGGATTTTATGTTTTCTTTGCCTTTAACACCCAGAACTGAAATGAAGGCCACCTCTTAAACCAGCAGGGTTTTAGAAATGGCAACCTCTATTTTTGCTTAGGAGGGTCTTGAGTCCATAGTTTGAGTCTGAGGCTTTCCAGAAGCAGCACTGCACTGCAGAAGCTGTCACGAGAAAGGGCCAGCACAGAGCCAGGTAGGGAAAATGATTTATTCAACATGCAGCAGCACAAATGCATTGGAGATGTATGTACAGGTAGGACTGCTGGGGATGAAGCAGGCACCTCACCCTACAGACAAGGAACATTCATGGTTTAATTTCCAAAGCAGCAGGACCGTGGTGTGTGTCCATGTCTGAGTGGCTGCTGCTGCTGAAAGCACCTGTGCTCTCCTGCCTTCCTCCAAGTCACAGTGAGATCCACATGCAGGGAAGCAGTGCCCTGCTCCTCAGGACACACCACCCAGGCACTGCCCCCATGCCTACTGTGTCTAAAGTGCTGGCAAGAACATGTCTGAGGCAGAAAGAATTCTCTCCTTGTCCATTATCTCCCAGTCCATCAATTTAAAACAACTTTCTTTAGTATCCAAACAACCCATCCCTCTCCCCTGGCTTCTGCACCAGGAGCTGACAAGGCTGAGCTCTCCACAGGCTTCAGAGCAGGACAAGCCTGAATTCCACCTTCAGGGGTTCCTGCAGCTGCCTGGTACCTCTGATGAGGGCCTGAGGCTTGTGAATCCCATTTTTTCATTTATAGGGATTTTTACTCTGCAGCATAGTAAAGAAAATTCAACTATGAATAACTGCAAGCTGTGTTTGCAGCAATGGTTTTACAGCCACCATTCATTCCAGCATCATGTTCTCCTGTGGAGTTTTCCTACATGAGGCAGGAGCCTCTGTACTGCTTTTCTCTGTGCTGCCCCCACTCCACGTTTGAGAAGAGCTGACAGCCCTGCTGGAAATGCAGAGCTGAGTGTCCAAGGACTGAGCAGGCACCTCTCTGTGTTCGTGTCAATGGGTGCTAAAAACCCCCATTAATTTACAACAGTCTGTCAGGGCTCACTGAGGCACTGCTTGAGACTGGAAACTGAGAAGAAAGAAGGGGCTGCTGGAACCAAGTTGTGGTGATTTACACCTTATTTCTAGGAGGTTGCAGCTAAGGGATCAGCTCTTCTGTTAGCACTGATGTCCAGCAAAACATTTTTCCCCTTTGTGGGGACAATTGCACTTTGCCACTTAATACAGGGAACAAAGAAAATGGGGCATTTACCCAGCACAGGCCCCATCACAGCCCAGAGGAGCCTCTTCCTTTCTCTGCCTGCTTGTTCTGTTTTAATACTCTGCGGCTCGATTATTTACATCTTGTAGGTCATTGTACTCAGCTCAATAAAACACAGTATTTGACTATTCCAGTAACACTGCTTGCATGAGGGGACATGAGAGGCATCTCTCTTTATCCCTGGATTCAGTCACTTGCCCTGACTAGTGATTGTAAAAACAGTTCTGTGCTCCAGGTGCTGTCCTCCAATATTGACCAATACCCTCCAGCCCTCCTTCCTCCTCACCATGCAATTTCCTCTTTTCCCCACACTATGGAATGCAATGAAAGCAAAAAAATAACCAGTGCAACCATTTGCAGACAAAACTCAGCACCAGCTGCCCCAAATGGATGCCCCAGGGTGGCAGCCAGCAGCATAAAATAAATAGAACAAGTAAAGATACAGCAGTATGGCACACACGGAGCGAGGGGCTGCTTACACGGGCCCTTGGGAATGAAGCAGGAGAGGGGGAAGGGAGCTAAGTGCTGTCTCAGTGTAAAAAAGGAAGCATTCCCTCATGGAGCAGCATTACTGCTCAGCATGCTCACGGGCCCGTGTGGCACAAGGTCACAGGCCCAGGAGGGTCCGGCAGGGCTCTGCGCTCGCTCGCGGCATCATCACCCCACAGCCTGTCGGGATCTCTGGACAGCAGTGCAGGAAAAGCCAACTAAATCCCCTTCTGCTGACAGGTCTTCCCTCAAAATACAGTAACTTCAAGTTTAATAGAGTGGAAGATAGAACCAGATTCACCCAGAGGTCAAAGTAAAAGCAGCCAGCAGCGCCTGTGGCTGGCTGCCTCTCAGTTCATGCTTGGCGTAAGTGTTCCAGGGCCCCTTCAAACGTGGGGCACAACATTCTGGACTAAAGCTACAAGCAGAGTGGTCAGGACATGTAAACAAAGCTGAACATCACCAGTGGATAGCATGTGTGTCCCTCCCCACGGCACATCCGTTCCAGTCCTGTGGGATCCTGCCCTGGTCCTGTCACAGTCTCTGGCAGTGTCCTAAGGTCATAGATTCCCCCACTGCTCCACCGGGGGAAACTGATCCACTTCACCCACTTCTGTGCTGGGCTGATCTCCCAGGGTGAAGGTCAATCTGTACCTCAGCCTCACCTTCTCCTGCAGGAAAGACAAAACCCAAAAGCAATGTGAGAACAGTCCCAGCTCAACAGCCCTGAACAAAACACTTCACTGTTACAGCTCTACAGAGAGCACAAGCTTTCTGTTGTGCAGAGCAGGGGCAGGAGGGTTCAGGTTAAGTTCATTGAGTTCAGCTATTTACAAACCTGAGTTATTCACCTTACACTTTTCATACCAAAAAACTTTTACTGCTTAGCATGGAGCAGAATGAGAAGAGCATGAATGACCTGTGAGCACAGACTGCACAGACATGGCCAGTTGCTCAGTTGCTCTCCCAAGAGCCTAAAGACTGCTGCTGGAAAAGTTCCAAAAATGACATTCCTCATCATGTGGAGGAAGATAAAACAGTTCCTGCTCTGAAAAATGCCTTGCAATCCAGTAAGCATGAGATGGAAGCAGCCCTTCAATCAAGCCACAAAATTTTTTAAACACCCACTAAACCTCTCTAACATTCATCCTTTTATCTGAGATTTCAGCTGATACTTCAAGGGCACTTTCATTGTAATTCTCAAGTATAAACATTTAAATTTGTCAAACAATTAGAAAGTCCTTCAGCTTTGTGCTTGCAGAGCTGGCTGACTGCATGAGTGACTACAGCAAGGAAAAACATCTTCTCAGATGCTCCTAGCATCATCAGCAGAAAGGGAAGTGTCAACCCCATTGTGTCCCTGGTCACAGAGAACGATGGAACAGACAAGATCTGACATTTGCCTGCTGGTTCATCAAAAGTACTGCTACAGCACCAGTTAATTTAGCATTGATCTAATTATCAGCAAAGCCAGGCACCTTCAATGCACAGGAGAGTCAAACTCCTGAGGCAGCTTTGCTTCCCTTTAAAGCTGAGCCTGACATGGTCCTTACCCTTTGCCTGGAAGAAGTACACTGCTCCTTCTCATGCCTCTCCCTGCCAAGACTGTTGGGAAGAGCCTCCTCTAGCCCTGAACTGAAACACCAACATTCCATAGTAACCACTTCTGGAGGGCACATTAGAATCACAGATAAATCAGGTTGGAAAAGACCTCCAAGATCATCAAGTCCAAACTTTTAGGAACAAACAGCTGTAGCTGCTCAAATGTTTGGTCCCACCCCTCCACAGAGTTCAGCTGATATCAAGCATGTCTGAAGAGAGCAGGATAAACCCCAGTGCCCCTCTCACCTTGGCAGGATTTGCCAGAAGCATGACCTGGGTGATGGCAGCTGGTGGCTGGATGGGATTGAAGGGAGACAGCTCAGTGCCAGAGGGTGGCTGTAGCTTCACCTTCATGGACTGCAAATGAAATAGAAAACAGAACCTCAGGGATGATCTCCTGCCCTGGGGACAATGAAGGATGCATGCACAGGCTGGGGGGACAACAGCCCATATCCAAATGGAAGAGAATCAACCCACAAGTGAGAATGAGGGAACAAGAGCCAGCCCGGCTTGCAAAACACAATAGGAACAAGCAGATCTTGACTTATCCTGCTCAGTGTTTTCTGCCTCTGACAAGAACCTTTGTGTTCTGGAAAGGGCACTGGGAATATTTGTCTGTCTGCCCTGACCCCCAGGGGAGCACTGACTTTGACCCTCATTCATGGAGAAAGTTTCCTAGCCTTTAAGATGAACTGGAATCCACAAAAGTGTGAAATAGATTATAGAGAGTAGTGTAGTTGTATCACTGGGTGAGAAATTGAGGTTTTGGGATTTTTAGTATGTTGTGGATGGAAGCAAGATGGAGGGCACAGGGTGTCATCCTGGGTTTCTTCTTCATGCTTCTTCTTCCTCCTTCTTCATGGGTTTGGGTGGCATTTTGTAATTGGGTGGAAAAGTCCCCATTGCAGCTCTTTGAGATCAGTTATTGGGTTAAAAGGGAAAATAATCTAGGTGTCAGTTCTTAATTGGATAATTTAGTCTTAAAAGACCTTGTAACAAGAGATTGTTGGCCATTTTGTGCCTTCTAATGAAAAGCTGCTGAACTCACAGTAGTGAGACTGTTTTACTGATAGGAAATAATAAACACCTGAGTCTGAACATGAATTACTGTCTCAAGTGCCTTCAATCCAGACCCAGAAAAACCAATAACCGGTATCCCCACAAGCAGAGCCTGTGGAAAGGTCAGAGCTGGCTGTCCCAAGCCCCAGAGTCCACGGCCAGGCCTCCCTGGCTGCAGTGCCACGTGTCCCTACCTTGGGCACGGCCGCCTGCAGCACGATGTTCCTGACGGGCAGCGGCGCCGTGTTCAGCATGGACACCACCACCACCAGCACGTCCGAGCGGCCGGGCGGGCACTCCCGGGCAAAGTGCAGCAGGATCCGGAAACCGTTCTTGTCGTAGGCTGTCACGGGCAGGGCACTGCCTGACAGGGGGAGAAGGGAGAGCATCCAGGTTTGTGCTGCAGCACAGGGTCGGAGGCAGATGTTGCAGTGTGTTGTAATATCCTGTTTTAAACTTCCGTGTCCCTCCCCCAGGTGTGCCAATACCTCCCTTCCCCCCTCGCCCCCTTGCTGAGTGAGTTCTGTCAATCAGGTTTAACATTCCAGGAAGGCTTCGTGCGGTTGGTCAAGTTCAAAAGATGCCCCTATGCCCAGAGGTCATTGGCCTGTCTGGGTGTCATCCTCCCCTGAGACCCTGCCCCTCCCACCTGGTTGGTGGCTCACCTGTCCCTTCCCTCCCCCTCCCCCAGGAGCTTAAAAGGACAATCAGACCAAGTGCTCGGGATTCTGTTGGAGCTGTTACCACGATTCAGACCTCTGTGACGATGGAATAAACTCTGGATATTAACCCTCCGACAGAATCCGTCTCCTTTTCCTCCTCACCTTAGCCTGAAGCCTTCCCACCTGAGGTAAATTCAGTTTCTACAAGCCTGGACTTGTTCACTGCCCAGGTGCAACCTCCAGCCAGCCAAAGGTGTCTCTGGGGTGAAACACCACAGTTGCTGCCTTTGGCCAGCAGTAAGGGTCAGACTGGCCCAGGCACAACCTACCTGGAAATATTGGGATTCATATTCCAATAAGGCAGCACCAGGTGATCAGCATGTTCAGCTGGAGCTGCTCATCCCTTCTCTCTATTTCATGAAATTTGACAAGAAGCTTTGCCTTTAAAAGTATCCAGAGCAAAGTGAAAAACCTGAAATACTTACTGGGTTTAATGGATTCCAGGGGAACGTGGACATTGGCCAAAGAAATTTCAGGTGCTTTCATGGGACTGCCTTGCTGCTGGAATGATGTTGGCTGGAAGAGAGGACTTCCTGATCCAGCAGGGCAGCTGCTTGGGAAGGGAGCTGGAGGGGCCCCAGAGGCAGTGGCTGCCAGCCCTGCAGGTGCTGCTAATGGGGCAGGGGTGACAGTGCTTGGCAAAGTCACCCCAGGGAACACTGAAGGTGTCACCATGCCTTGGGTGGCACTCCTGCAAGAGAGACAGAAAAGCCATGGTGAATGGAGCTGGAAGGGAAGCAGGAATTTCACCAATACCCAGAGGTAACAGCTTAACACAAGGACAAAGCAGCAGCCTGGAGTCAGGCTGGAGTCCGTGACTCTGCACAGTCTCACATGAGAACTAGAAGGACAAGGGTGGTGGTCAGGTTGGGGTCACTTCTCTAAGTCAGGAAGGAAATGGGGCCTCTTGTTGTACCTTAACAGCTAATTGTCCTTCACACCACACCTTTGGGTCAGGTAACAGTACAGCTGTGTGCTCTGCCTGCCTTTCCCTCCCAGAGGTGGGAAACTCATATTAGTTTGTAAACTGAAACCTCTGAGAAGAAAAATCCCAATCCCACATTTCTACCAAAGCAGAGAATTGAAAGTCACCCTCAGAATCTGGCACTGCAGTGAGCTTGGCTTCTAACTGCAGAGCCAAAGCAAAGTCAGGACTTTTGGTTACCCTTTGGCTTCTTCAAGGAGTTGTCCCAATGCATCCATCTTATGTGACATATTGCCCCCCACAGATGAGCTGAAGTAGCCAGGAGCAGCTGGAATATTCTTAGGAGGCCCTGCAGGGGCAGCTGGCACAGCAGGAAATACAAACGGTGCTGAGTTTGGGGCTGGGATGCTGGGAGCAGGCTGGGAGGCTGGGAAAGCAGAAGGCAGCGTGGCTGATGTCCCACACGTGCTCTGTGATGTGGGATGGAGAAGGGGATTCCCTGCAGGGTTGCAAGCAACAGTCACCATCTTCGGATTAAAGAAATCCAGGTCCAACTGCTCATTCTGGAAGAGAGGACAGGCAGATGCTCTAACTCACTGCTGGCCCTGATGCAGAGATGCACTGCTCTCTTACAGAGGGACAAAGGTTTACCACAAAAACAGGTTCTGGGTGACAAGCAGCAAAGTCTGTGGCCTAAGACAGGGCTACATCTGATGTGTAATTTAAGCAAAGCAAGGACTAACATCATGGGGACAGATGGAACACTGAGAAAGCCAGGTTCAGGGATACCTACTCTGCTCAAACACAGCTATCCCACTTTTTGGGGCTAAGCCAGACTGCCCCTTTGCCTGTGTGTGTGATCACATGCTTTTCCAAGGTGACAGTGTATCCTGAGACCTCCCACAACATCAGTCTCTCTCTCCTTCCCTCCCCTTCCCTGAGACTCCTCCTTTGTACCTCAAACATGCTCCACTGGTTGTTCTCTGAGGTCTCCTTCCCTGCTGCAGGGGCTGGGTCATTCAGGCCTGAAGGAAAAAACAGGAGGAGAAAATGAATTCAGTCTAATTCTTTGGCTGCTGTTTCAGTACCATCAAAACTTGATTCAGTTCTTCCAGAGCCCAAGAACCTGATGAAACACTGAGATGGACTGCAAGTCTGTGATGAGGAAGAGACTGACAGCACCAGCAGCCAACAGTCATGCCCTGCACTCAGCTCTTCTAACCCATCCTGATTAGCATTGCCTTCTGCTGTTCACACCTGGGCTCCACAGACAGGCATCCTGCAGGCTCCTAGGCACAGCCCTTCTGAGGCACCTTCTCCTTAGCACAACCCTACAATCAGGGCTTCATCTGTCCCAAACTGCAGCCTGTAGACACAGCATGCCCCAGCAGCCCCAGAGATCAAACTTCAATTGCACTAAACAGTTACTTTCTTGCAGCCAGCTCTGGGAAGATTTTAATACTGACTCACTGACCAGGGCTCATACTCAGAATGATACAAGGGAGCGTTCCCTGGAACCCAGGAACACGGAGAACACAAAAGTAGCCTTTCTTAGGATGGATTGAGCAGCCCTTTTGCAGACCCCTCAGCAGCTTACCCAAGCACAGGAGCTCCTCATCCAGCAAGGACAGGGAGTTGCTTGTGCCGCCCTGCTGAGCGGGCGCTGTTTCCCCCTGGCTGGCGGAGCTGCGCGGGGGCACGAAGGCCTGGGGAGGAGGAGGGAGGATGGGGATCTCAGCTGGGCCAGGGGCTGGGCTGGGGGCTGGGCTGGGGGCAGCTGCCAGGCTCCTGGGGGGCAGCGGAGGCGGCGGCGCGCTGCTGACGTCCAGTCCAGCCAGGTCGATCAGGGTGTTGAGATTGTTGGTGGAGTTACTCCCTGCAGCAGACAGGAGAAGAGCACTACTAGGAAAAAAGGCAAAAGGCTCAGAGCAAACCCAGTGTGTGCAAGAAATTAGCAGAGAGATCCTCATCTGAGCATGGCTTATGGCTCTTTGTAACAGAGAAAGGATATTTGCTGTCTGGACTATGTAAATCAACACAGATACTTAAAAGGATGAAATTCGTGATCTCTTCAAAAATCTTTTGAACTCAGATGAAGCTTTGGGAGATCCTACAGCATTATAACAAACAGAGGTTATCAGAGATCTGGAAAGCTGAAGGAAATTCATACCATCTCAATCTTCATATTTAGAACAGTCTTGTCCCTGTAAGATACTGCCAGGCAGCAGCAAAAATGTTTGAGTCTCAAGTGGTAATTCTGTCACACTCATGTCCAGAGCTTTCAAATGGTGAAGTTCAAGTGTGAAATAGGCAACTGGCCTGAATTCACAGATTGGAATTACTTGCAAAACCAGGAAAAGGATCCCTGGTCCAGCTCCTACTCTTCAGCTCTTGTTTGATAAAATGTTAAATGTTTTTGATTAAATTATCTTCTTCTTACACATTACCATTAAGAAACAGGATAAATGTGGGGAGGAAAATGTATGAGAACTTCCAGCCACACAAACTGCTCACATGGAGGTTTGCTACTGAAGTCATCAAAGGTCTCAATAATATGGAATGAGCAATGGAGAATGCAAAGCTGCAGCACTGCAGCTGTCCAGAATTGTTTATTCACTGCTCAGAAGCCTTCTTGTTCCCCTCTGATTCACAAACTGTTGGCCACAAGAACCATCAAAAGCTACTTTAACAAAACAGGAAACATTGCTCAAAACACTTAGAACTGCAGGATTCAAAAATTAAACAATTGGCTTCCCAGGAACTCACCTTCCACTACAGACATCCCAGGGAGATCCACTTCACCATTCATCACTTGCCCTTCTATTATTTTTTTATAAGAATTTATCACACGTGATAAATTGTCACTGGCCTGCAGAATATCCCCTACAAGAGAGATAAAAATGACCTCCAAGGCTTTAGTCACTTTGTTCCCACTAATGCTGAGAGTGCTCAGTTTTCAGCTAAATAATCAGCAAGAAAATTCATGAATATTTTGCTATGAGCTCCATCACTCAGCCTGTGCCACATTTCTATAAGCAATACCCTGACCTTTTCTAGCTCCACACACATTGCAGTACCAAGAAAAAAATGAGCCCAAGGTTGTTCCCCACAGCAACTCCCTTCCCCTCCCAAAGCAGCAGCTGTCCCCCATTACTGCTCCCATCCCCCTGAACCAACTTTACTGTCCAGTCCTAGCCTGAACTGAAATGATAAGCACAAAGAGAGAAGGCCTGTCCTTTATTAAAGCAACAGGAACCCACAGTGAGGAAATGACTTTATAGCTGAACCCTTACAAAGGCAAGGAGCACAAAAGCAATTAAAAAGGAAAAGTGTGGTTTAGTTTACCCAAACTGCTGTCATTATCCTCTGTCTCACTGGCCAGCTTGAACAGTGTCCGTCTTTTGGTTTCACACCTTTCGTACAGCTCCTGAAAGACAGATCAGGACAGAGGGTTTCACCAGCCAGGAGCCACTGCCAGCAGCACCAGTCAGCACAGAATGACCCCCAGAACAGACCAGTCTCACTATGCTGACTGTGCCAGTGTGGCTGCACAGCCAGGATGGCCTCTGTGCCCAGCTCACAATGCCCAGCAGCATTACATGAGCCTGGGGTAACACAACCTGCATTGCCAACACATTTCTCAGTCCTCCCTCACATCAGCACCTATGGTCAAGTTGTAATCCAAAAGGCATGTTCCTTCCTTGTACAGCAGTCCCTAAAAAAGCAGAATCATGCTTCAGCAATTAGGCTTCAATTGTGCTGCAACCACTACTGAGTCTGCAGCCACACAGCAGAAAGGTGGCAGTAACAAAATGGTTCACAGAAACAAACATGTTTCTTACCACTCTTTAAAGACTTTGTTGTTAAAAATAAGTGGGTTTGATTTTTTTTAATAAGATAATGTGCAATTCTTAAAGGCTCCGGGCCTACCAAGTCATCCCTGGTGATCATTTTGATTTTCACTGATGTCCTCCTAAGCCTGAAACACAAGCTAAAACTTTTCCTCTGAAGGGGAGGGACTATTTCCTGCCCCATTTAGCCTTTAGTTTATTCATCCACAGTGCTGCAACAGACAGTTATGACCTGCAAGCTGTGTGCCCTTATAAGGTCCAGAATTACAAACTGCAGCTTCTGCCAAGCTGCACCTCTGGAGAACAGCTGCACCTCACTTCAAGCATAGATGAAATGGAGCTACTCCCCACCCAGTCTTTTGGTGAAAGGCACTAAAACCATGGATTTTTTTCTTGCCTGCTGTTTGCAGCAACTGCTCCTGTTTCTCACCACTGCTCTCCATTCTACTGCAGTGTTTGCAATTCTCTGCAAAACTCAAGTCTGTAAGAAAGGACTGACTCCAGGATTGCTGGGAAGAAGGAGCAGCTCAGACCCACCTTCATGAGCTCCCTGTCAGCCTCTGATGAGTCCTCTTTGCTGTAATGAACCAGCATCTCATTCAGCAGCTTCACGTTGTTGTTCACCTCCTCCAGCGTGTGCATGCGCTTTGTCACCTTCTGGATCCGAGCCTCATCCTTCAGGGTGGAAAGCACAGACAGAAAGGATGAGTTTCCTTCTGAAAGCTCACAGCAACACAAACACAGATATTATCTGCCAATGTGTCAAGTAACTACTATTAAAGATTAAGCCAGAAAAAAGGAAACAAAACCCTTCTTCATTCATGTGAAGCTTTGTTTATTTTATTGTCTTTTCACCACCATTCTGAAATTACAGGCAACCCCATATTTCCAAAAAGTCTCATTAGATAGACTTCAATGTATAATTACACCACTAAAAAAGTTCCAAGAAGTTTCTTTCTGACCTTTTCAGAAGATTTTTTTTTTTTTTTTTTGGTTCACTTGATGCCACTTAACAAAAGAGAGGTGTTTGAGGCAAAGCATTTACTAGAAACAACAAGCACACTCTGGTGGAAAATGTCCACCCATCTCTGACTGGAGATTTCAACTGAAGACGCAGGAGAATCTGCCCTGGGGACAAGAGGAGCTTGAATGAAGTATCTTGGTAACCTATACAACCACTACAGTCCAGAAGGTATCCTTTTATTTGCCAGAATCCCAGTGAGTCATTTCCTGGACTCCAGAGATTGGAATGACTGCCATGGGTGGATGCAGCACTGCAAACAGGAAGGTGTTTCCATGACTTGTTTGTGAGAAAAACCAGTCCAGTGACTCAGTCCTCAGCATCCAGGGGAGTTACCACAATGCTCCCACCAAACCTTGATATGAAATCCCACCTTGAGTGATGGGAATGTGGTTATTTACAAGAGACATTCAATTCCTGCCCCATCATCCACCAGAGACACCAACTGTAGACACAAACATCAAATTTCTGTGACACAAACATCTCCTAGGTACAAGCTAGAGATCAAATCCTAAGCTCTCCACCATTTGAAGTCAAACTGCTTAAAACCTGGAAAGCAGACTGCTTACCTGAACCAATCCTACAGGAATTTCTTACCTCTTTTACCATGGATTTTATAAGTTTGTTGGCCTCTTGTAAATCATCCGGGTTTTTGCTTTTCAGCAGCTTGGCTAGGAGCTGAAAGACAAGAAAATTATAGTCAGGAAACAAATAAAGACCCTTGAGCAAAAGAAAAGGACTCCATATGAACAATTCAGGGGAAAAGGGATACATCCCAGTGTTACAAAGCTCACATAGCTTCCATAGTTACAGGGACTTCAGCAGGAGTCATTTAGAGTTTATTATGTATGTGAGTTGCTGCATTCCTGCTTTTACACAGGACATATTCTGTGACATCTCAGTGACTTCTGGCACTAGACAGTTATTCCTCTCATACATTATTTTTCCTCCTGTGTGTGAAACATTCTCTGCTTTCCAGTACTTCAGTAGGATGGCACTTTAACATAAGTAACCCCATAATGGTAACACAGACAAGGTCTTAACTGGAACTTTGGGTTAAGCAGGTGGACAAAGCAGTGAACCCTGCAAAAGTACAGATCATCCCCCCCCCCCAAATAAAAGCCACATTATTATACTTTGCTTCCTTATTCTAAATGTGCACTGAGTAATCACTTTACATTAGTGATTTTGTCACAAGCCTTCACTATACCTTGGATTTCTCCTCATCATCAAACACTGGGTTCTTGGGACGAGGTGGTGGGGAAGGAATCAGAGTTCTGTCTGCAGGAATCACAGGATCAAACATGACAATCCCTGAAAGCAGAAAGGAATCCTGTGGGTCAGCACACACACTCACAGCAGGCAGGGCACACAGGCACTCCCAGCCTTCTCTTAGAGCCAACACACATCTGTCCAGTGAACAACACATCCCCAGGCTGACTTCACCTGGCTGCTCTCCCAACCCCACAACATGAGATAAACTCTGCCTCTGAAGGGGAGGAACCATTTTCAGCCCCATTCAGCCTTTAGTTTATCCATCCACAGTGCTGCAAGGGACAGTTATGACTTCCAGTATGTGTGTCCTAATAAGACAGGATGGTTTCCAGAGCTTTCATGGAATCTATTTCTCTTGTGAAGCTACTGAGTTTTTTTCTTTGTGCCTACACAAGAAATGTGTGTCAGCTGAACTAAAGGAACAGCTGCAAAGCCATTTAGTTAAAAGAACACAAAAAGCTACTTGGAAGCCCTTATTTCACTTTAAATTAGACTTGTTCAAATAATCTAATAACTACTTCCATTAAAAAAAAAGAACTTAGAAAAGGCCCTTCAAACCAAAACAAAAGTATTTGCAAGGTATTTCACTAATTTAGTTAACTGAGCCAACTCAACCCTGCCCAAGGCATTTACATATAATGAAAAGCTTTTCAGAGAATTTCTCCCTTGTTCTATCTCCCCTCAGAGCTTGTCTTGATCCCATTTAATTAAAAGCTATATATTTTGTGACACTCTTGCTCAAAGCCCAGGCTGGAGAGAATGCTTGAGCGAGCAGCTGCCTCCCTACCTTGTCTCTTGAGCATGTAGTAGGCATCCTTGATTTTGGATTCCTCTGGCAATGCCACAGTCCAGCTGTACAGCAATTCAATCACTTTGGACTTCACCTTCTCTGAGACTCGGTCCCCCAGGTACTAAGTGTGGGAAAAAAGATCCAAATTCTTCATGTTCTTAATTTCTTTCTAAAAATAAAGCTCTATGGAAGCTCAGTGAAATACATTCTAAGGTGTAGTATCCAAGTTCCAAGATGGTCCAAGGAACATCTCATTAGGAGGAAAAGGTTCTCCTCTAATAGATTTGAAATAACAGTGAAGAGAAGCTTTGTGATTACCTTCAGCAAAAGAAAAAGCAGCTGTTCTGCTGGCTCCAGGATTTTGCTATTTTAAAAATTACAGCAGTACAGAGAACCACCCCCTCCTCTTGTCTTATGGGAGAGAATTTGGGAATGCATTGCTGCATCAATCATGCCATAGGGAGGATTTTCAGCACATTAAACTCATCATGAATGCTGAGGGACTTAGCCTGGCACTCTTTACACAGCAAGTCAGCAGAATGAGGACTAGAACCCCATGGTGTGCTGTCAAACCTCTTGTTTTAACCTCTGCATCACATTTCTCTTCCACAATCACTGGAATTTCGTTTTTTAAAACAACACAGCCCAAGTTCTAGAAGCCCTTTAGAGTTACCTGAAGGATTAGAACAGCCCAGAGACTGTATAGTGATAGCAATTCAGTACAGCTTCCTGAGAAATTTAGTAAGGCATAAAAATCCCCCAAACAACAAGAGCTTAGCTAACAAATGCTCTTGAATATACACTAATAAGTGCAATGAGCCAAACAGAACACTGCAAATATTTTGGATGCTGTCTGTAGCTTACAGAGGTCAAACAAAAAGCAGCTACAGCTGTAACACTCAGGGACTAACCTTTGGAGACACAACTTTTATTAACTCATTTAAAAAGCGAAACTTCCCAACTTCATTATGAAATCTTCTCCCACAATTCTTCATGCAAGCTTCCAGCACCTGCATTCAAGGAACAGAAACAGGGGCTGAAAGCAAAGGGGAAAACCCTACAAGAACAGTATGTGCTCTGCTTAGAGGGGAGGTAAGGGCCCCTGTCAGTGAGACAAGTATTCCTGCTCCATGCAGACATCCCTCTCCCATCTTTAGGGATGGCACACCTGGTGTCCCACCCTCATCAGGTGCATCTGGGTCTGTGTTATCTCAATACTTGGCCTCAACAATAAACACAAATCTTGCCTGAAGATAAAGGAAAGCAGCTCAAACTAACCCAGAGTTGTTTCTGGACACTTAAGGGATGGAACTGTGCTCCCTTCCACCTCCCACTCCCTCCCAGGATCAGGGCACTCAGCCCAGCTGACCCCATGGACACACCCTGTGCCCCTCTACCCCACCCAGGTGATGCAATGGGACACATGCCTGGATTTAGGGGTAAGGACTACCTACTGTCAAGGCCTGCACTGCCTCCCATTCCTGTGGTGACTGGATTTTATGAGCCAGGAGTCTCACAGCTATCTGAGGCCTAGAACAGAACAGGTAAACACCAGGGAGGACTTTAACACTTTCACAAATTCTGCTGTTTAAACAAAGTGTCTTACAAGTAAAGATTTTAAACATATGAAGCTCTGCCAGCATTATCAGTGATAACCCCATTTTACAGACTGGCAAATGGAATAATTTTGGCCAGATGAGAACCCTGGAGGTGCTGATCCTGAAATTAGAAGCGAATTCAGAATTCCCAGTTTCCCAGTGCTCAGTCTGGATTAGCCATGCTGCCTTTCACAGGAGAAGCAGCATCTTCTCTCTGTTGTAGCCAGCTCTTCCTTGTGATATCAGTATATATAAAAAAATTGTAAATGTTTGATAATGGAATTTCACACTTTAAAATGTGAACATTTATTTATTAAGTCTAGAGAAGTTTGGGACACCCACCCTTCAAGTTCTTTGTTGATCTGGTCACAGAATCCAATGATGTATTCCCAGTCTTCTTGCCTGTTGGATGGGTTGGTGGCTTTATCTTTGGCAAGGGAAAGAGAACATATTATCAATCAAGAGAAGAAACAGTGTAAAAAGTCACACATTTCCTAGAGAAAAGCATCTGACATCCACTGCCAGCTCTAGCAAAGGAGAAGGAAGTTCACACGTGGTATGTCTGTTCAGGGAAATGGGTGTGTCCAAGCTGAGACATCCAAACATCCAGTAAGAACCACTGCTTTCCAAAGAAAACAGGTGGCCAAATCTCAAGTGTTTAGAGACAGGCTATTCTCATATCCTTAAATGAGAGCATAGAATAAAGTATTTCAGCTCACAGTTTCCTCTGCCTGAAATGCTGTCTCTTTCTATCTGGCTGTAACAATAAATTCTTTAAAGGTTAAACCCTCACACTTTCTACATATGAAATTATTTTTGTATTCCCTGGGAATTTTGCAGAAGGAAGAGCTGGAAGATCAGATGTTTAACATCAGTCACTTAGCATTAGCACTTGCCTTTGGAGTGCCAGCTGTTTTGATTGATGCCTGGGATTTGTGAACTGAAATTTATTATTATACATTGAGTTCTTCTTGCAGGTAATAAACACTGCAGCCTGCACCTGATCAGGAACTCAAATCCAACATGCAGAAGCTAAGAGATCAACACTTTACTGACAGGGCTATTTCAGGCTCCTGAAGGATCCTCCCTCAAGCAGCAGGACCTCACTGACTGCACTGATTGCAGAGTAGTGAGGCATCAGCACCTCTTTGCTTCTGAATGCATCTTCTCCAGGTATTTACTGAACCCTGATGCAGCAATGAATTTACAGGAGATCACATTCCTGCTTTAACCTAATTTTCCAGCCAAGATGACCAGATATAATGGTTTTTCTTTCTTGTAAGGGAAGAAATAATGTGCTGTACCTGTCTCTATATATCTAAGAGCTGGCCTTTAAGAAACCTTCCTAAAAATTTTAATATAATGGAAAGAGGTTTAGGAAATTAAATATTGCTTAGTCAGGTAGTATAGAGCAGGGGATGAAGGGCAGGAAAAAACCCAGCACACAATTCTGTACTTTCATCTCAGAGGGAAGCATAACAAAACAAACACATGCTGCATTACCAAGTGTCATTTTTTATCATCATTAAAGCATATCCTTTTACCTTTCCAGAGACAGCTAAACAGCTGTCAGGCATCTACTCCAAAGCCTCCCTTTCCCAGTGCACCTGAGCTCTCCTACTGTGCCCATCCTGCACGGTTTGCTCAGGTTTTCCTCCTCACTGAATGGTATTTGTAAAGCAAGTAAACGTTTCCATGGATGGCATGGTAAAATATTGCACTGGTGAATGAATCTCTGTGCCCACTGCTGACCTCCATGGGACCCTAGCTGAGCAGAAGACAGCAGTGAGGGAGGAATGACTGCAAGATAACATCCTGTAGAACTCACTAAGCTACCAGGCTGGTCTTAGGAGATTCAAGGGAAGCTCAGTTTAAAAGACAACTTCTGCAGAGCCAAACAACTGCCCCAAGCACGTGGCACCTAAACCTTATCACCACATTTGCAACTGATGAACACCATCATGAAACCATGGGCTTAGAACAATCTAAAGCCTCTTCATGCAAGTCAAACAGCACTGTGGTGGTTTGGTGCTCCCAAGCACCTCTTGTGCTCAGCAGGCCCAGAAGAAAAATCACTCAGTTCCTGGCTGGAATTAAGGGAATTGACTTAATAAATGCAGGAGGAGCACAAACAGATAAGGACACACAACCAGCTGGACCTTGATGGATGCACATCCTGAAATTAGGAAAATGATGTGGTACAAACAGGAAAATGTAACCAAGTTTCCTATGTTCAAAGTGTTAATTTTAAAGCTGTTCCAAAAACGTTTTGCAATGACACTGGATTATTTCATGCTCTCAGACTCATCTAAGTTTTTTTCTGCAAAAGCTCTCACACAAAGACAGTGAAGTCTCAGAAGGAGAGAGTGACTGCCAAAGGGAAGTGCTGTTCCACATAAAGAAATTTCCTATTTCTAACATCCATAAAACCTCCATATGAAACCTTGGTTCATAAAAGTTAATGAGCTTGATCACAAGTCCTGCCCTGGCTCTGGAGATTGATGTGTTTGCATGACACAACACACCAGGGTGTAGGGATAGCTGTCCCCAGGCTCAGCACAGCCCCATGGACTCAGCCTCCCAGCACAGTGGAATCCCCTCACTTCACCTGCAGGAAGCTGTGTCACATCTATCAAGTTGTGACTTACAATCCTCTCTTTTTATGCAGAATGCTTAAAATGTGGGCAAGGAGCTCGTGTGTGCTGCCTCATAAATATGCTTCAACCCTTATGTGAAAGGATTCAGTCCAGGATGAAGAGTTGGTGCTCTGGAGTATCAAGTCTTTGGCTTTTCTGTTGAAACTGCAACCAAGGCCCATTTGGTACCAGTTATTTGCTTCCATAGACATTTGTCCACCTGGTCCCCCTCCTGAAAATCCCATTTCACACTGGCAACCACATGAATCTAAGCTAGCAATCTGGGGACTGAAGTCTTGGCACTGCTCCAGTCCTGCCACCACTTCTGCCTCAGTTTTCAGCTTTAGTTTAAAATGTGCTCAGGACAAACAAAGCTGCTTCACACCCACCCTGAGTATCAGAGCCTCTCAGCCCTCAGGTGCTCTGCCAGACTGAAATGCTAATGAGGCAACATTCAGATTAATAATTAGATATGAAACAAAGGTGTTTGTCTTCCCTAGAGAGAAACCATACTGGAAAGCAGGGGACCACAGAGCAGCTGGAAGGAAGAGAACCAGAGACCATTTACTGGCTGGTAACAAATGCTCCTGTTCTCTGGGTTCATTTCTCTACTGAAATGAGCCAAAAGCCACCCAACAAAGAGTTTCCCCAGGTCAGGCTTAGCCTGTGATTCCCAGCCCAGGCATGTCCAGTCAGACTCTGCAGTCCTGGGCAGAAAAGAACACTGAGCCAGACAAACAAAGGAAAAAAGAAATTGAGACAGTTATAATATTTTATCCATTTGCATTTCATCTGTTCCACAGTGGAACACTGCCTTAGCCTGACATGAGCAGGGTACAAGAAGCTTCCTTTTGGACGCAGCAGAAAAAGCAGCATTGGAGTCAAAGGCTCCAGTTGTGTTTGTACAGCTGGCATTATCTCCTAACCTTCTTGTGTTTCAGCTCAGAGCAGAAGCAGAGCCTGCCTGCCAGGAGGGGACAGGAAGGATCACCTTCTCTCATCCCAGCTGCCTGGAATGAGGCAGGACATGCAGATGATGCCAGATCATCCCAGGCTGAGGCGCAGATTGTGCTGCAGCAGCAGGACACGAGGATGATGTTACTTCATGGCTCTGTGACTCCACCTGATGCCAGAGGCAGGGCAGCAGGAAGCTGCACACCACCACAGGTAAAAAAAAAAGAAAAAAATGGAACACTTTCAGTCAGAAATTCTCCATCTTCCCGTGGCTGTGAAGTTGGCTGTGCTGCTGAGCCGTTCCCTTAGGGGGGTACAGCATGGCACATCCTCAAGGCTGGCACTAGCCACGGCTTTGCCATGATCACAGCACCCCCTCGGGCATGGCACATCCTCAAGGCTGGCACTAGCCACGGCTTTGCCATGATCACAGCACCCCCTCGGGCATGGCACATCCTCAAGGCTGGCACTAGCCACGGCTTTGCCATGATCACAGCACCCCCTCGGGAGGGCAGGGCAGAGCCGGGAGCTGCAGCCGCCCTGCCCGCCCGGCCCCACGGCTCCGCTCCCTGCGATGGGAGGGGCGATCCAGCCACACCACAGCGATCCCTGTAGCAGTGACCTGGCAGAAAAGCATCCTCCTAAATCTGACAGCAGCACTCAAGGCTTGAAAAATGTGTGCCCCGCTGCAATCAGGCTCGCTGCAATGCTTCTCACAGTGAGTAAGGCCTTTGCAACTCTTCCCTGTAGCCCCTTGGCCAAGGACACATCACGTCTCCCTTAACTTCCTCAATTAAAAAATATCCCCAGAAAACAAGCAGTCAGGAAGCATTCCAGGCTATACAACCCAAATTATCCTTCCTACTAGAGACATTTTCACACACAAACTGAACTGGGTGAGTCAGCTCTCCTCAGAGAAATATTGCAAGGAAGGGATGTGGGTGTTCCTTCTTGTGTCTCACTGGCTACAACAAAAGAAATTGACAAATTGTAGGAGTTCAGAGGAGGAGCAAAATCGGTAAGGGGACAGAAGGGATTGAGCTAAATTGAGAATAGATGAAAACATCTTTCAGCCAGTAACTCGGATAACAGACCATGACAGCATGTACATGTTTGAATTTTATATAAAAATACCAAGAAAGAAGGAGTAATCTTGTTTATGGAAGGAGAGTTCCAAGGGTAACAGGTTTTGCAGTCTGAGGTATTTGGGGTAATGACCATCTGCTGTTTGCCCAGTACCTGACTACTTGGAACTTCACTTGCTGCCATAATCAAACAAATAACTATTAAAAAAAGGAGAAGAAAATCTAGGCAACAGGCTATGATGTGCAGCATGGCCTCCCAGGGACAGCAGCAGGAGCTCCTGTGCGTAGAATATATAAAAAACAATGACAGTTATGACTGACTTGTTCAGGAATCACATCCCTGTGTTCTGTACAGCCAGAGGCCAAATGCCATGGGACAGACACACAGGCAGGGGACACTCAGCAGGGGCTGGGCACCAACAAACAACGGGGGATTGTCCCCTCTAACCTTTAAGGCACCTTAGCCTGACAAAGGGGTTTGATACATTCCAGCCTGTACGGAATGGATATCCACAACTACCCTGAAACTGCAGCCAAGCATAAAGCAGGATTTGTCTGCTTGAGCATCACAGTTGTGTAACACACGAATAAATTAATTCATCTGGGAACCCCCACAATTCTGAACCTCACGAACAGCACTCAGGCTGTACACTCGACGGGCCACAACCCAGGCAAGGGAAGAGACGGGAGGGACAGACGCGGACCAGGACCCTTTATGGACAAGAAAAAGCAGCAGCCTGGCAGGCGCTGAGCCGCAGAGCTGCCCGGTGCCCCCGGTCCCGCGGGGAGCTGCCACCGGCCCCGGCCCCGGCCGCGCCCCACACCGAGCGCACCGCCGGGAGGGAGGCCCCGGCTCTTCCCCCGGGTGCCGAGACCCCGTGCCCGGTGTGCCGAAACTCCCCCGTGCCCGGGGGGCTGTGCCAGCCCGTCCCCAGGGCGCTGTCACCCCCCGGCCTCCCCGGGACGGCCCCGGCGCTCCCGCCCAGCTGAGGGGGGTGGCGGGGTCGGGCGAGCGGAGGCTGCAGGGAGGCGCTGGGAAGGGGCTGAGGGCCCGGGGGGCAGCGGGGCCGGGGTCGGAGGGGGCCGGGCAGTGCCCGCACGCCCGCGGTACTCACTCAGCCACGACTCCAGGCTCTCCCCCTCAGCCTCCGCCATGTTGCCGGAGCGACCCGGGGCCCCGCCCCGCCCGCGCGAGAGCCGCGCGAGGGGGGCGGAGCCAGCGATGACTCCGCCCCTATCCACAGTGGCCCCGCCCCCGCGCGGCGGCGCGCGCAGGGAAGATGGCGGCGCCCAGCGCGGCGGGGCTGGGCCGGCGGCTGCGGGCGTGGCTGCCCCGGTGAGCGGGGACAGGGACAGGGACGGGGCCGGGGGCGCCCCGGGGGCTGCTCCCCACCGCGGGAACACGGGCAGCGCGCGAGGAGGCTGCGGGCGGCTCGCCGGGAGCGCACCGGGGGTGAGGGGAGGGTGTGCGCCGCGCCGGCAGCACGCGGCCAGGCCGCCCGCCTGTTTTGCCGGGTCACACAGGCGTAGAACTGGCAAGGCTGGAGGGTTGGACCTTGAAGGTCATCCAGTGCAGGCAGCATTGCCATTCTAATCCCTAATGGCATCATCATTAGGGATCAGCTGTTCCAGGGTGATCACCCAGCGCCAGGGGCAGACGCCTCCTGAGCAGCTCCAGGGACGGTGACGGCCCCGGCCCTGCGCGGCCCTTCCGGTGCCTGGCCACAGGAACGGTGACAAAAGGGACAGAACCCGCACCGAGCTGCTCGCCCCACTGCCACGGGATGCCTCTCACGTCTAGCACTCCTTCTGAGGCGTGTTCACATCTGTCCACGTCTGCCTGCATCCCTGTCCCCACAGCGTGTGCCCTGGGTCACAGCCCCGCCTCTCTTGCTCCTTGCAGGATAATGCCCGTGAGATGGAGCCGCTACAACCCCAGCTACCTGGAGCCAGAAGTGAAAAAGGAATCGCATCAGAAACCTTTAGAGGAGCTGACGGAGGAGGAAAGGGAACAAATGGAGCTTAAGGCTGTTCGACCCATCAAAGCTGCTCCTCCCAGTCTGTCCAGTTCCGTGTTCAGCGACCCCATGATCAGGTCAGAGAAAGCAGCAGCTCCTCCTCTCTCCAAAAATGCCTGGGAGCTGTGCTGCCCTCTTCTACCTCCACCTGCTGGCTTCACATTGCCTTTTGTTACAGCACAGTCCCTGTGTTCTGGGTTACTCTTATCTCATCAATGAGTCCATTGTTATGCTGTGATTAGAGATAATTGCAGCAGATCTGGCAGCACCCACACTTAACCACGGGAACAACACAGAGGGATGGGGGTGAGGGGGCTTATTTCCGTGCATGATAAAATCAGAATTCATATGGATCCTATCTGACTTTGTGTTTACAGTAAATTCACCAATATGATGATGAAGAGTGGAAATAAAGTGCTGGCCAGAAACCTCATGTCTCAGGTAAGAACTCAGGTGTCTTCTCAATGTTGTGTTGAAACTAGACAAAATGGAAGGCTGGGATGTCAAACCCACTGGAATTGGGGATTACCAGAACTCAGGTGGTCCATCTCTGTGGTCCTGATGTGTTTTGCTCTGCCACACGTTGCTTGCAGCATGATTCCTCTGATAAACCATGATTTGTTTGATAAAATGTCCATTTCCCCAGCCTCCTTAGCTCACAGACCAGCCAGGGACAGCTTCATGGAGAGCCTTGTCTTTCCATCCTTCAGTATCCCTGTGTTCTTTTGTACTGCATAAACACAGGGAATACCCTTAAAAAGCATCATTTTCTCTAAAGATCTCTGCAGCTCTCTGTCATGCCTTACCCTCTGTATAACTTGCCCTTGAAGTCCCACAGATGTGTCAGCTCCAATGGCACAGCTTTGAGCCTGCTCTGACCCACAGCCCCTGGTATTAACTGCTCTTCCCATCTGGTCCACCCCTGAACTCCCTTGAAATGGAAACATTTTGCCCAAATGTTTCCAATTAAGTGCTGATTGCTGGTTACAGAAAAGCACACAGGCTCTGGAGGGGAGGCTGTGCAGGTTGGATGCTCAGTGCACAGACCCCTCCCCACTCCTGGCTCCACTTTGTCCCTGCCCTTCCCGGGCTCCTGGCCCAGGTTTGTGCTCATCCCCCTCACCCGAAATGCAGTGACTGATAAAAGAGACTGAGGAGCTGGAAGAGGGTGAAGTAAAACTTGAGTTAAAGAATTCCCAGTGGGTCTTTTGCCTCTGGGGCTGGTGGACCAGCTGCTCAGGTGAAAATGGGGTGCCTGTAAAAGTGATGTAACCTCATGGAGTGGGAGAATCCATCTACCTTGTATGTCTTGTTTCTTGCCTTTCTTCCAAGACTCTGGAGGCCATTAAAAGGAAGCAGCTGGAGAAGTACCACAAAGCTCCAGAAAATGAGAAGGAGACAATTGAATGCAACCCCTACGTCATTTTCCACCAGGCTCTCAAGAACTGCCAGCCCATCATCGGGCTCAGCAACATCACCAGAGGAGGCAAAACCTACCAGGTGAAAGGGGGCTGGGAGCACATCTGGTTGTGAGGCAGTTAGCTAGGGAGGCAAATGAACTGGTTTCCACCCCAACAGCTCAAGATTATCTCTCCTTGGAAAGAGCCACTTTGCAATCTGGAATAAAACAGCACCTAGAAACTGTCCAAAATCAGGATCCCCACCTCTAGTATTGTGCTTCCCCTGTGACAGAATCACTTAAGGTTGGAAAAGACTTCTAAGATCAATCAAGTCCAACCATTAATCAGCAGCAGTCTCTGACTAGTCTCAGGTTCTCTGACTAGATGTGAGAAGAAATACACAGCAACTATTTTCCAAAGAGACAGAGATCAGCAGCAAAAGAATTAGTAGTCTTTGGACTACCAGTCCCATCCTTTCCACTGCACCACATTGCCTGGGGAGAGGTCCCAAACCCCTGGGGCAGGTCAGCATGGCAAAATGGGTCACCTAGATCCAGTGGGATACTTAAAACATGAGCAGAATCTGTCTCTGAGTATGAGCTCTGCAACCCTTGGGGCCTGAAGGAGAGGTGAGATGTGGGGGCATTTGGATCTTAATGGTCCCTTCCAACCCAAACCATGCTGTGATTCTGTGATTTCTCTGTATTCAGTGCAGAGATGGGGCCACCATTTCCCATCTCTGCTGACTCAAACCAGCCTGGACCCAGCTCCCAGACAGGCCAGCGTTTCCATTTCAGTAGCAGTGGCCAGTTCCTATGGACAGAGCAGGAGAACTGGCAGGGCTCAGCTGTGGGGAGCAGGTCTGGCTGCACAGAGCAGCACAGTGAGCACCTGCAGGGGCAGCTGGTGCAGTGTGGCTGCTGGGGAGGAGCAGGTGCTGACTCCTGCCACCTTTAACCCTTTCCCAGGTGCCCGTCCCGCTGACGGACAATCGGAAGCGCTTCCTGGCCATGAAGTGGCTGATCACCGAGTGCAGGGAGAACAAGCACCGCCGGACACTGATGCCAGAAAAGCTCTCCCAGGAGCTGCTCCAGGCCTTCAACAACGAGGGGCCAGTCATCAAGAGGAAGCACGTCCTGCACAAGATGGCAGAGGCCAACCGGGCGTACGCCCACTTCCGCTGGTGGTAGGGACCCTGCGTGGGACGCGCTGCCACGGCTGGAGAGCAGAGCCCCAGGCTGCCGGCCTGGGACAGGGCAAGGGGCAATATCCCTTGCAGCAGCTTCTGTTCTAACCCAGGGAAAGCTCACACGATCCCCACGAGGTTCTTTTTCTTTGTGCTTGTTTGGATGGGGGAAGGGGGAGTCTGAGTTACCAGCCTCAGTGGGGCTGCTCCAGTTAGTTCATCATCACTTCCCTGTGAAGACGAGCCTTAGATGTTTTTCTTACAGCAACGCTAAACAAAACCATCTTTCACTTACCTGTTTTCTGGGGATCTGAAATCTGAAAGTCTCTCTGCTCTTCAAATCAGCAATGTTTTTGGCTGCAGAGCTGAGAGCAGAGTTGGATCCTTTTCCACAGGGATTGGTACACAGGCAGTAAAAGGCCCTTTTTGATTTTGGCCATCAGCAACATGGTCTGCACAGATTTGATGGCAATGTGGACAAAATAAAACCAGTTTTATGGGAAAGGTTTCCCGATTCCAGACTTTTGTCTTTGTTTCTCCAGGTCCTTTGTTTGCTAGATTGTAGCAAACAAAGTTATCTCAGCCTTAGGGCTTCAGTCAGGAGCAACCCTTCAGTGTTGCTCAGAGCTCAGCAGCTGTGCAGGGAGAAAGCAGGGCATATGTTAGTGGAAAACTTTTATTAGAAAAAAATCCTTCAATAGACTATTTTGTTTCATTTCTTCCTCTCCCACTCTTATAAGAAATATACCGTAGCTGAAACTTGCAAATTCTGGAAAAAAGTGACAGTTATTGTATAAAACCTATAAAACCTGTTCCTACATGTGCTCAGGGACCTCTTCTGTTGCAGGCTGCCCTGTGGCAGGTAATCCTGGCTGTGGAAGAGGCGGTGTGCATGCAGGTGCAGCCAGCCTGCTGGAAGGAGTCTGGGAACAAAAGCACTTGGTTGAGCTGTTTGTGAGGCCATGGTGTGATCTGTGACCCATCCCAGAGAACCAGGTATAACCTGAGCTGGGAGATTTCCCTGCTGCCTTCCACAGCTCTGCTGGCTTTGGGGTGAAGGAAAATGGTCTCAGCCTAAACTGTGCTTTCTTTAACACTCATAGAAAATGCTGGTGTGAACTACAAGCCTCCCTAGCCCTTTGCTGACAGCAGCCCAATATTAAGACAAAATCAGTGGGAGAACTTGCTGGGTAAAGTGTGCCCTTCCCACTGCTCTGAACATCCAAAGTCAGACCAGCACCAGCTGCATCCGACAGTAGGTGCAGAGAGGCTCTAGCCAGTATAAATGCTATTTACAGGGAGTGCTAGAAAATTAATGTGAAAAATTCCAAACTGGTACAAAGCTTGCTGGTGAAGGTGCTGGGGACTCCTCTGCCTCGGGAGGTTAATCTGTCACTTCGCTGTAATAATATTTCTGGGCAGCGTCCGTCATCTTCCACTCAGCAGCCCGGAACTCGATGATCTCCAGCAGCAGGAGCTGGGACAGGGAGCTGAGCCCCTCCTGCAGGAGGAAACCATCTCGGAGCAGGGAGAAGAGCTCATCCATCCGCTGGGAATTCATCTTCTCCAGCTGCTCGCCGATGCGGTGCAGCTGCAGGACCAAGCAGTCCACCTTCAGAAGGAAGAGCAGATGGCTGAGCACAAAGCAGTGGAGGCTCCTCTGCACCCCCTGGGCTGTGCTTTTAACAGCTCCTTGGCAGGACAACAGGCACACGAGCAGCTCCCTGCACTCACCTCCTCCTCCTTCTGCAGGCTGTCGGGCTGTGCCAGCCGGAACAGGCAGTCGTACACGGGGTTCACCAGAGCCATCATGGGCATGTTGTTCACCTGCAAGGAGGGTGGGGCATTGTCAGCCTGGGGACAGAAGGGAGTCTGCAGCTGTTTTAAATAGTTATTCCCTTGCTGCTCTCCAAAGGAGAAGGAAGCAGGATTTAGTTGTGCTGTGTTAGTGGGATTTTCATCAGAGATCAGATATTTGAGTCTCTGGGAACCAGAGGAGCTGAACAAATGATGTAAAAACCATCTATTTTTAAATGTAAGCAGGTAGTCATGGGAAATACACTTGTTCCAACAGTATTTTTCCTGCCTGCAGCTGTACTCGCATCATTTTTACATCTACTCCAAGCAGGAATTCAAAGTTCACACACTGCACAAAGGCCTGAAGCCAAACTCCATCAGCAAACCCCACAGCAACTGAACCAGTCCAGTCTGGGACATCTGGAAACAGGCAAATCAGGGGATTTCAAACATCAGGTACAAAATGAAGAAGCTGTGACTGTTCCTGAAGACTTCCTCTGCCTCTCCAAGCCTGTAGATAGCACCAGCTCTGTCAGCATCTTTGTGTTAAGAACCAGCTTTGGCCCCCATGGCCCTGGGGCTCTGTACAACACCCACCCACCACCCCTGCTCTGTTACCCTGGGATGCTCAGGCTCCCCTGGCACTCCAGGCAGCAGCAGCTGGCTGCTCCAGCTCCTCACCCTCAGGTAGTCAAAGATGTTGCAGATGAAGGTGACGTAGCAGATCCAGGCCTGGAGCGAGCGGGTGCGCAGCTCCTCCCTGTCCTTGTACTCCTGCTGCAGCCGGTTCAGCAGGCTCCTCCGGAAGATGCTCTGGCCAACTTGTTTGCTCTCTGCCTATAAGCCCACAAAAACAGGATGGAGGGATGAAACAGGGATGCCAGAGGGGCAGGGGAATGCAGTACCACACAGAGACCCTTCTGTGATTCCCAAAGAGACAGAAAAGCTGCAACTCACTGCTTGTGCTGGCCCACTGCTCTTCTGCTGCCACTGCATGGGGCAAGTGGCAGGACAGGAGAGATGGGCAAGGGGTCAGAGCACGTGACTGGGGCAAAGCCCTTCCTGGCCCAGCCCAGGGACAAGCCACACAACATCCCAGGTGTTGCACTGTCCAGACACGAGCTCTCACCTGGATGATGGTGTAGCAGATGCGCCCAGCCTCCTTGCTGAACACAGAGTCTTTGAGGGACTGGTCCACTATAATGTTGGCCACTTTCTCCAGGTCCACATTACTGGGGTCTGCAGAGAAGAGGAATGCTGTTAGGACCCAGCTCTCTTTGGCCACTGATTGCTTTGAGGCAGCAGCTCAAAGCAAGCCCTGGAAAGCAACCAAGGTCTGCACAGGGCCCAGTAGGGTCACATTAAATGGTGCAGAAGCCGTGCTGACCTTTGAGGGCTGTTTTCAGCAGCTTCTGAGTCTCGGAGTCGAAGGACTGTATTTTGTACTCTTCTTTGCCCGTTTCCCCCATGACTGGTTTCCTCCAAGGGCAAGAGTCAGGGCAATGGATGAGCTAGTGACAGTCCCTGGGGAAGGAGCACACAGAGCTTAGTTGGACAGAGGCAGACCTTCACCCATTTCCCATTTGGCACATCCCAGGTTGTGTTGAAGCACAGGCTGTTTCCTGACAGCTCCCCACCCCAAAGAAACTCCTCTTTTATTAGGGCACCAACTCTAGATCTGTGCAAATCCTCATTCCCACATCTTTTAAGGCATTGTCTCCTACCAGCTGATAATAGAACTTCAGAGCCTTTATATTTTTCTGATATGAGAAACATTTTACAGGCAAAGCAGACCCAAAATATATGTGGTTGTATGTGGAAGGCACACACTGCTCCCTTGGGCCCTTTAAACACCAATTCAGCAGCTTTCATACAAAAATCAGGGAAGAATCAAAGCCAGTACAAAAGCATCCAACACACACTAGAGCACCTCTCCTGCACTACAGCCAGGCTTCCTCTGCTCCCAGCTCGACACAGCAAACTCAGCAGCCAAATCCCCAAGAGCAACAGCTCCCATCTCTCTCATCCCTCTGCAGTCAAGCACTGCTCTGCAGCACCAGCAGTGCTCCTAAGTAGTCTCTAGATTGATTTTCTTCTGCTTCATGATACAGTGAAGACAGCAAGAGGGTATGCACGGCACAGAGAGGAAGGGCTTGCTTTGATTCACACGGGAGCTGATGGATGGAAATGCAGGGCTGGCCAGACCGGCAGTACAAACAGAAGGCAATCGGCCAAATGAGTTTTGCCAGCTCGTCGAAATTCCTCGGCCATTACTCACCCCTGTCTGCAAACAGGTCCCTACCCAGATCAAAGCCCAAGAGCCTTTAGGGGCATGGGACAGGTACCGTGGGCAGTCCCCTCACATACAGCACAACACTAACTCCGAGCAGAGAGCAGCCCCATAGGGGTGACCGCCTGCCGACGCTGCTCTCGCAGCCAAAGCTCTCGCCTCCCCTGCGACTGGCACTGGGGATTCTTTCCCTGGTGGATTCACAAGCAGCTGGGTGCCCTCCGTGCCATGCCTGGTTGGCAAACACCTTCCTAGCCGACCTGTCCTCTCTCTGTATCTGCACTCAGGCCACGCTGCACTGCCAGTGGAGCAGCCCGAGATCGCCAGCAGCCCCGTGTCCCACCGGCAGCATCTCCCGGCAGCCGGACCCTGGCGAGAGCACAGCGCCGCACGCAGCGCAGCGAGAAGCGCCCGAGCCCGCCCGGCAGCGTCTGTGCCGCGCCCGGCCCCTCTCCCGGAGCTCCCGTTCCTCGGCTCCCTGGGATGGGCACGGCTGCTTTGAGCTGCTGAGCCAAATAACCCTGCCAGAGCAAACCACAGCGGGTGAACACCGAGCCGGCCAGATCTCGCCTGCACTAGAGACCCTCCTGCCAGCACCGCCTTATCGGAAGGGCTGGTGGCAGTGGGTGACATGGGGCACCTGTGGGTACCGACTGCTCCTCTGCCACTGGCCCCGGCTAGACGAGCCGTCCCGGGGGCTGACTCGTCTGGGGTCAGCACCCGCAATCTGCCGGTGATCCACCAGCTCAGGTGGATCACACGGGTACCTGTGACCTGTAGAGTCACACCTGACAGTATGGGCTGGACAAGTCCTGGCCACTGCAAGGAGAGGGAGAAGAGCAGAGTCTCCTCTGTCACCCCATAGCGTCTGCCCCAGGGGCTCTACCAGCCCTCGGAACCCCCATCCCATCCCATCCCCGCCGAGCCGCAAGTGGAACCCCCAGCGTTGAGACGCCTCTTGCCCAGGGCAGCTGGACCACCGGAGCCCCAGGACCCCCCGCCGCTGCCTCCCGTCGCTCCAGCCCCGCGGCTGGCACAAGCCCAAGGGCCACGGACGGAGGAAGAGGCGGATCCCGGGGAAAGCGGCCCCCGCGCTGCCCCGGGCAGGGCAGGGGAGCCGGGCGCAGCCCCACCGACCTGCCGGCCGCCCCCGCTGTGTCCTCCGGCCGCCGGGACATCGCCGGCACCTCCCGCGCCCTCCCGGCACGGCCCAGGTTTCCTCTTAGGTCATTTCCTCGCCCGAGCCGGGGGAGGGCCGGGCCGGGCCGGGCCGGGCGGGAGAGCGGCGGCAGCTGCGGCAGCGCCACCGCCTGCGAGCGTCGGGGCACGGCGGGCTGAGCGCCGCGTACGGCCGGCGGCTCCTCGGGAACACCGGGCTGCCCCAGGCACGGCCATTGCTCCTCGGGAACACCGGGCTGCCCCAGGCACGGCCATTGCTCCTCGGGAACACCGGGCTGCCCCAGGCACGGCCATTGCTCCTCGGGAAACTGCCGGGCTCCCCCAGGCACGGCCACTGCTCCTCGGGAAACACCGGGCTGCCCCAGGCACGGCCATTGCTCCTCGGGAAACACCGGGCTGCCCCAGGCACGGCCACTGCTCCTCAGGAAACACCGGGCTGCCCCAGGCACGGCCGGTTGCCCCCGACACCCTCCCGGGCACGGCCGCTGCTTTTCCGACTGCCCGGCCGGGGGATCGCGGGCAGCACTCACCCCTCTGCCCCGGTCCCCCGCGGGGCTGTCCCGGCGCTCTACAGGTGACAACGGCGTGAATTCCGCCCTTCCCTCCGGGCCAGGGCAGGCTGCAGCCCAATGGTATAAAAAAATGAGTAGGAAAAAAGTTAGGAAAGAGGAGAGGCAGTAAACCAACGCTCTGCAACAACAGCTGAGTGTGGTATATCACACTTCATGTTTTTTTCTCTCAAATCTCAACCATTTCATAAGGGAAGACCCCACAGGGGGTGAAGTCTTCACTGCAGAGCAGACAGGCTGCTAAACCAGGGAATGGCTGAGAGAGACAGAATGAACAGTTTAGGAATATTTTCTGTAGCACTGCATGGCCTGGCTGGATACAAACAAAGCCTGAACTGTTCCACCGCGGGTGTGACACTCAGGACTGGCTACCACAGCTCCCAATGCCCCTCTAGGACACAGCAGTGGGACTGGGCTGCAAAAATCCCCCTTGGCTGATCCCTTTTGGTGCAGTTCTCAATGGTGATACCCAGCAGAGAGGGTACAGTTCTGCCTATGGCTAAGGAGCACCCACAAGCCAGTGATGGGAAATCCAAATGGCTCCTGTTACCCTAAGGGCTGGGCCCTGACTATTCTCTCTTTTAGGCAGCAGGAGGGCCACGATGTTCCTGCAGGGTCCAGCAGAGGCACAAAGAGTAAAGGAATAAAGCAACTGCAGCCAGCCACTGCATAACAAAATATTTAATGTACCTTGTCTTAAAGGTAGGCACACACTGTGCATGTTGTACCAAATGCTTTCAGGAAAGAGCAGCTGCAAGAGATCCACACTGGCAACACAGCAAAATGCCACTGTTACAGTTTCTACATCACAAGAGAAACTTAAATCCAAATTAAATACCATATATTCCAGTCCCGACTGTAAAACATTAATTTCTTGTCAAAAATGATGCTGTGCAGCTGTGGATGAGTATCCTGAGAGTAGGGCTGTCCTAGGAACTTGGTGAGGCAGCCAGCACTGCAGGAATCAGCATGTTCCTCACAGATCTTGTGTGTCCAAGGCTGGCTCAGTGCATGGTGGAGCTGCAAACGACTGGGGCACAATTCTCATGGTAAAAGGCACAAGAAGAAAACAAATGCAACTGCTGAGCAGCTTGTGAGGTGAACTGCAGGCAAATCCCTGGTGATAGGATTAGCTTGGAAAGAAATCCCAAGGGCCAAAATCAGCCAAGTCTCACAGTGAGGCATTTGCCATGTTGAGTCACTTCACACTGAACAGGAGCAGCAGCTTCCAAGAGCATTTCTGTCCCAGTACCTCGGAGAACAAGGTGACCACAGATCTCTCATATCCTGCTCCTCTAATTCTAGAGATTTAGCTCATAACAGCATGTGTTTTGCCAGAGCAGCTTGAGAAATAAGATCTGTCCTCCTAGTGTTTCATTCAGCCTCAATCCCACAGAGAAATCAACACTCAGACAGTGCTTTCCCCAGCAAAGTGCACTTGAGAAATCTATGAGGACAGATGCTGCTGATCAGAGGTGAAGAAGTGATTGTTGGATGCAGCTCCTAATATTGTTGAGGTTGTCACATCTTTCTCCCTCTCACTGGAAGCCCAGATGCCTTTATGGGCCTGTAACACTTGTGACTCACAGCCTAAAGGCCTCCAGCCGGGGAGTGTCTCTTCCACAGCCTGGGCCAGACAGGCACAACCTAAACTCCAGCTTTGCCATCTGCTGGGTGGAGGAAAAAACGACCCCAGAGAAGAAAAGTTGCTCCATACTCTCGAGTGCTGCCCTCTCTGTGGAGCAGCCAAACTGCCCATACCAGCATCCCCTCAAGCTCCACAGCACCCTCGAGGAATGTCACCTTAACAGAGTACAGATCTTCCTGCTCTTGCCTGCTGCTGAGTTCCCAACCAGTTTCCCCCTATTTTGTGCAGTTTGACAGCAGCTATTTGACAGAAAATGGAAAACAAGTCATGCAATGTTTAGACAGGATGGATGAGTCCCCATTTCCTTAGGAAGCCTAGGTCAGCACTGAATATTTTCTGCTCTGACCTGTCCCTGCTAACCATGACGGCATTCCTCTCACCAGCAACAAGACAGTAACAAAGCCAACCTGTATCTGTTCTGAAAAGAGACATTTCTCTCCCTCAGAAGGGTGTCATGAGGCTGAGTTCATTACTCCTTATCATGTCTTTCCAAGAACAACAGGTGAACAATAAACAAGGGCTAAACATCGTTAAGAATATTCTGAGGAATCTCAGAAGAGACTAAATAACACAGGAAAACGACAATAGGATTGAGGCACTTGGAGAAACTCCATATTTCCTGCATTTTCTGCTTAAACTAAATGGCCATTTTTAGAGTATATGCAGCTCTCTCTCCCTCTTTAAGACTCACATATGGGCCTCCTGCCTGACACTGACACTGGTGAATGAACTTAATTTTACACAGCTCTGTCACCTTTGTACTCCAAGATCTCAAACCCATAGCAGACACAAAGTTATTCAGCCTGGGCTTGCAAGGAATTTCTCCAGATACCTCAGCCACCAGTGAAACAGCTGTTTTTTAAAAACAGCCTCTCACAATAGCTCAGGATAAGTGAGCAATGCTGATATGCTCAAAATTGCCAGAAGTTTCGTCAACGGAATGGAATTGGTCACGTTGGAATCTGGCCAGACCATTTGGGATTAACACCCTGAATACTGCAAAAGAGCCGGGAAAAGCTTTGTGTTAAAAACCATGAAACCATCCTCCAAATAACTGCAGTGCTCTGCCTTATCCACCCCTTGCAGATGACTAACGTGCTTTTGTATGGCAGGGCTGGGAACTCTGCCTTCCACACAGTCCAGCCACACCCTGCTAGGCTTGAAAAAACACAGAATAAAAGAGGAAGAAGAAAGTAATTTTCCTCTTTTCCACTGTTACATAAATCAGAGTTGTTGGTAGGTTTTGTTGGTTTTTTTAACCACTCATAAAACCTTTGAAACTCCAGAAAAACATTTTTCCATCTCTAATTCAGTCATCCATGTGAAACACCACGCTCAGCCAACCAATTCCCATTTGATGTTCATTCCTTTCACTTCAGCAAATCTTGTCAAAACATTTTCATCTGCTAGCACCAGTGCAGGACTGAGGTTCTGAAATATTTTGAGACCATTACAGAAATACAGAAACACATTCAAAGGTGCTGTTAAATAAATAATGATTAAAAAATTACTAGTTTCCACAGGACTTTCCCTTCATTATTCCAGCTTAGAATAATTATTTCTTAACTCTGTACAGCATTTGTTTACTCACTGCTTTGAAGTGAAGCACCCTGAAGTAAAAATTTAGTTTGTGCGTTGAATCCCCTCAGAATGGGGCTCTTAATATGCAAGTTTGCTTGTAAAAAGTGTGAGTGAGGCATTGAAATCCCTAAGAGATGTATGGCCAGACACCCAGGAAGAGAAAAGGGAATTCAGCACACAATCAAGTTCACTGGAGTTAAAGGAGAAACAAGTCTGATCCAGCATGATCAGAGAAGATGCTGTGTTTAAGATGACAGAGAATGCTCAGCTAGCAAGTGGTGACCAAGAAGCAGCAGCTGGCAGCAAAGGAAAGGAAAACTGAGGGTCTGTGCATTTATGTGGCTTTACCTGACTTTACACCAGCAGGACAGAGCGACCTGTGCAACACCGAGACAAGAGTCTGGTGCAAACAGCAGGCACAGAGCAAAGGAACAAAGCTGTGCAGATGCAGGGCTAGGAAGTGGTGTCTGGTTGGTTAAGCAGCACTAGGCTGGGCCAGAACCCCCTCTCTGGGACCCAGGGCGAGCTTGGGGCTCACCCACTTTATTGGGTGCCTTTCCAGAGCACAGGAGTTGCTAGGGAGTGGTCTGTTTGCTCCCCCTCTCACCACTAAATATGAGAGGAGACAGAAGGAAAGTGCTCTGTTGAACAGCTCCCAGCCAAGTAGTTCAGTGTCTCCAGCAGAACTGCAGTTGCCTTCTCCTTCTGCTTGGTCCCAGAAGCTGATTCCCCACAGGCTGGGGGAGCTCTGGGAACCCTGACATTTCCAACATGCTTGTGACAGAGCAAGGCCATCAGTGTCCCCTCCTGAGGAGAACAGCAGGCAGCCACACGCGTCCCTTTCAGCCTTCCTTCCTCTTGGTGCTCTCAGGGCTCCTCATGGTGCACAGAAGGCTGCAGAACAGCTCGTACCAAAAGAAGATGAAGCCAGAGGAGAAGGCAGCCTTCAGCAAGCTGGGAGAGAGGCCCTTGAAGAACCCACCTGGGCCCTCCTCTCGCATCATCTGCCTCACACAGTCCAGGAAACCCCCATACGTCCGTACCTGGGAGAGAAATGCAACAAGGTTAAACTTCAGGACAACTGGAAAACACCACAAAGATCCCCAAACTATACCCAGAAACATTATCTTGACATGCAGCCTGGAGATGCCTTTCTGGATAATATAATAACTAACTGAAACTTTCAGAGAGAGTAGGATAGAGGAAATGTACAGCATCAGCGATGGTTTATGCACATCATTCACTGTAAAATGGCTGTAAAACCTCTGCCTGCAACAACAGCCTGACTTTAAAGAAGTTTGTGAAATCATTATTTCAGATTGCATAATTGCTGTTTTCTATCCCCTTCACTGTCTAAGAAGGAAAAAATGTTGAGTTTTCTGACAGAAAGCAAACACAGCTACAACACTTAGCAGTTTCCAAATTAGCTGTCTGCATGTTGTCATGTTATACTGTGCAGTTTTAACATCTTGTGACACATCAATGCTAAGAACAAATTGTGTATCTTACTGCAGGAGGAAAAGCTCCCAATGCAATGGGCTGAGACATCAAAATCCCATTCAAGAGTTTCTTAGGGTACAGACTGATTTCCTTCTCAGATCCCAGGAATTTTAAGGAAAGCAGAAAATTTCCACATTTCATGGAAAAAAAAGAGGAAGTTCCTTGAAAGATCTATATTTGTCTTCAAGTGTATTTCAAGGTGCTAACAATGGTGCTAAAGAACACCAGAGTATTTAATTTGTTTTGAATTTCAGACTATTCCCGTACATAAAACACATGTTGAACACTTGGTGCCTATTTTTTGTGTCAGAATATTAATTGCAAAAGAGGAGCCTGACAGCCAGGTGACTCCAGCACAAAGCCAGTGTCATCCTCTGCTAGTAATTTGGTTCTGAATCAGAAAAACCAAGCTGCAACTAGAAAAGTAAAATAAATCAATGTCCCTTTGCATGCCTGATGGGGAAGGATGACAAGCCAGAGCACAGGTATGTGGGACAGGTCCCTCCTGGGACCTATGATAAAATAAACCCAGTATGTCCATGTATAAATTCACATTATTAAATGACACCAGTGCTCACTGGGAGCTCCCAACCCAAACATGAACTCAACAGGTACCACTGGTGGATTGTCACTGCATTCCAGTGCACTGGACTAGCCATAGTCAGGAAAATCCAGCACTTGCAGCATTTCTCACCTGCCCAAAGGCTGCCCGAGCATGCTCAAAGCCACCCACTTGCAGTCGCTTTTTGACCAGATCCAAAGGGTACGTGAGGCTCTTGCTGAGCACTCCAGCACAGCTGCCACACACCAGGTTCCTGACGCCGGCTGAGGAGCACAAAGGGAAAGGATCATAGGGAGGAAAAAACCAGCATTATCAGGGAATTCTGATTAAAAATCATAAGAGGTAAGTTAAAAATCACTTTTCACAAGAAGTAAAGTCAAAAAAAGTCCTTTGAAGTTGCATCACCTCTTCTGCAATAGTTTCAGCCAAAGAATCTCAAGCTGTATTTTTTCAGGCTTGCAATGTCTGTTGGAATCAGAGGACCAGCTCCTCTTGGTCCTTTACACTGACTTAGGGTTTTGCTCTGCTCAATAAACCCCAATCCTCAGTCACCAGACAACTTGCTGCCAGTGGATGAAAGTTTTCATGCCCTCCCAGTAAAGGCTGGTCATTGGAAATCTTGCACCCCTGACTGCTCAGGCTGATGCATTCTGGATTGGAATGTCTCAAGCTGACACTGCCTGATGATTTCAGAGGCTTGTGGGAAGTGAGCTCTGTATTAAACTTTTTCCTGACAGACATGAGGTCCCAGCACAAAACCACCATCGGCCTCTGCCACCTAAAATTAAATATGCAGACATTGAAAAGTCAAGTTCCTCTGCTGAAGAAATTCCATTGAGGAACAAACTCATGCTGCTGCTGCATCCCTCTTGCTCAAGGAGGCACAGGTATCTAGCACTGCCAAGGTGGCAGGTTGCATCAGGATGATGTTCTCTTACAATGGAGCTAGAAATCAACATAAAAATACCAAATCAAGAGCCTGGCAGCTTTAAATTAGAGTAAATGAATTCTCTTCCCTAACAGCTGTGCTGGAATCTGCAGGCAGATTTACTACAGAAATCCAAGAGTCCTGTCCCCACAGCACTAATGAAACAGAAAGATTATGGCAGCACTGTCTTCCCACAGTATCAGTAAGGTGACACTGTTAAAGATAGAGCACCCTGGCCTGTGACACTTCACTTTCCCATCCACCCCCTTCCATCACAGTTACTGCACAAGGGGAGCTGTTTGTAAACTCTGCTGTACTTAATTTGGCATTTCCCTGCAGGGGTAAAAATGAGAGGTGGGAAATAAGAGACACTTTTGAGATGTTGCATCAAAAAATGTGAAAGGACTAACAGAGCTTACATCAGTCAACCAAACTAGCATTCATCTTCTTTCTCTGCTGACTGCAACCATCACTGTCCCAAGTTCCTACCTCCATTCTTTGCTTCAGCTGGAATCGCCCATTTGGAAAACTGCTGCAGGATGTTGTAGAAGAAGAACTGGAGACCAGCATATGGGAAGACAGCAATGAGTGTGGGGGTCAAACCTCTGTAGAAAGTCCCAGGCCCTTCTGTCTGGTACATGGTCACCACTGCATGGCGAAGGTTGAGGTAAATCTGCACAACAAGGAACAGGCTGAGTGACTTTCCAGTGGACTTAAAAACAGCCAACCAAAGGTCAGGTCATTTCCCAGTAATGGCTATAGGAATTCCCCACTGCCCAAAATACAACTGACTGTATCTTCAGCACAAAGTGATGAGCAAGGTGATTTTCCACACCCTCACAGCATTCTCTGCAGGCCCTTGTGACTTAAAAGAAACAAGGCATGGAGCTGAGTCCTGAGACCACCTGCATCACAGACATAATTATTTTTCTTTTAACAGTTCCTAACTCCTGCAACACAATTAATACAATACATACTGTAATTCTACTGCAGGCTAAATACAGAAATGGCTCTGATACAAATCTATCCCATTATTACAGAGCTAGTTAGTGCAGAGGCCAATTCATGTTTAAAAAGAACATGAAGCACAGGTGAAATGTGACTAATTTCAAGTATCATCCCCATCATTATCTAAATATGACTCTCTGCCTGTGCAAAGTTTCAAAAATGCAATGTTCAACAGTCTGGGGAGCAGGTTCTATAAAAAGCCAACAGCCAAAGCAAAAAAATATTGAGTTATCCTGTTAAGGGCAGTTTCTCCTTTCTGCATCAGAAGCACCAAAACACAATTAGGAAAGGTGTGTCAACAGCACAAAGGATAACTTAGCAACAGAACAAACACTGGCCATAACAGCACCTGCTCCTTCATTTTAACCCACAATGCTGAATGTGCTTTCAAACCTCCTGCAGCACCTTCAGACCTGTGGAATATTGCCCCTGCTATGGATGCCGAGATGGATCGCTCAGCCTCACCTTTGGCTCCCCCTGGGCAGCAAAGCGGGTGCGCAGCGTGTCCACGGGCTGCACCGCCACCGAGGCCGCGCCGGCAGCCAGGCCCCCGCACACCAGGTGCACCAAGGAGTCCTGGGCTTTGAAGGAGGTGAAGTTGTGCATCAGCTCCGTCAGGCTCTCGAAGGTCATGAACTTGCAGAAACAAAAGCGCGCGGGTCAGGAAGCCGATCCTATGACTCACGCAGGTTTCCCACTCCTCTCTCATTGCACCAACAGCTCCACCCCTCCCTGCTGTTACCACCTTCTTCGTCCTTCAAAAGTCCCCCCCAACCTGCAACGTGTAAAAATCACTAAGCAGCCCAAGGAATGCTTGAGATACTCTAGTGTCCAACACTTCTGCTAATTCTTGCACTTAGAATAATGAAAAACTCATTTTAATGTTCTGTGGCTCCAGAAGAGTGCTATGTCACAGATATGCTTTCCTTTGTCCTTTCAGCCACTGCTCCTAAAGCTGTTACTCATGTTTACAAATAAAGCATAACAGTGCTGTGTAAAATACCCTCATCAGCTTCACTGATTTTTTCCTAAGAAGCCCTTAGGGTGACAGCATGACTAGAAGCAAAAAACTGCCCAAGCTTGGGGCATGAGCAACTAAGCCAAATGTCAGGAGTAGGGAGGGCTTATCTATGACACCAGATACAGACAGAGCTCAGTTTGCTCTCGCTGTGCTCCAGTCTATTCAGCCAGCTCAGGAATATTAACTTAGGAATTATTCAGCAGCTTTGTAGAGCTATACAACCTTCCCACTCCTGAACACAGACAGTCAGAGGGAGAAGAGCAGTGTCCTGTGTACACACAGTGTGCCCAGGTGATGCCTGGTGCGCTCACCTGAACAGCTCCGAAGCCGACAGAAAGGATCTGAGCGGGGACATGGCCCTTCCAGAAGGCTGTCAGCCCCTCCTCCCGGAAGATGCACTGCACAGCTTGCAGCATGCCGTGGTACTTGGCCGTGGGGTTTCTGGAGGAGAGCTGCTCTATCTGGAGCTGGAGGAAAGGGGAGAAAATATTTTCAGTTTCACCCTTCAACACTGGTTCAAGTGTCAGTTCAGGAATTCACAACCCTGTCAGCCAGCCAATGCTAAGGGATGACATTTTGTCTTCCCATAGAACCACATTCAGATGTGACTGGGATGTTGTTTATGAAGGGCTCTAAAAGAATAAAAATGTGCATGAACACAAAGATAAGCAGGAGGGATGATGGTGAAATTCAGTCAGAGACTGTAAGTCGTTCACAAAAACAGAAGGAGAACGAAATCTGAGAAACACAAGATTCCATTCCCACGCAAGTTAAGTTGTATAAATAGAAGTGGTGGACACAATATAGCCCTACTTCCTTGCATAACCTATACATAACGTAGGTGAGGCCTGACGAGGGATTCAGTGCTCTCTGGCTGCACAGGTGACCTGCTCACCCAGGACACCATCAGCTCTGCCGCTCTTTCATCCCGGCCCCCGGGCACGCCGCGAGTGAGGTACCTGAAAGCGGATCTTGAGGACGTCCAAGGGGCTGACAAGGACCCGAGTGACCAAGCCAGACGCTGATCCTGCTACAGCCGCTTCCGCCGTGGACACGCACCTGCCTTCGGGGTCGTAGCCCACCATGCCTGCCGGCTGTGCCCAGCCTGGGCGGGGGCACAGAGCAGTGAGCCCCGCCCTCACCGAGCCCCCACCCCACAGCCCCCTCACGGCAAGGCCCACAGCCCCTCCTCACCCCAAACTCCTTTCTCACCCCGCAGAACACACAGATGCCCCTCTGCATCACTCCCTCTGCCCCGCAGCTCCCGGCCCCGCCAGTGGCAGCCACCAGCGGGGGGACCGGACCGAGCCGAGCCCGGCGGCACCGGGGCTGTCCGGCCCTGGCCCGACTCCCGCCACGCCGCCTCACCCGCGGCCGCCCGCTCCGCACTGCGCCTGCGCGCCGCGGGGGCCGCTGGGAGATGCAGTCCCGGGAACGGCGGCCACAACACGCGCGGACCGGTGGGCTGGACAAGCCCTCAGACCGTGGAGTCCAACCGGCGAGCCAACACCACCCTGTCAGCCAGACCATGGCACTGAGTGCCACATCCAGTCTTTCCTTAGACACTCCCAGGGACAGTGACAGCTCCCTGGGCCACCCGTTCCAATGTCTGATCACCCTTTCCACGAAGAAATTCTTCCTGATGTCCAACCCAAAGCTCCCCTGGTGCAGCTTAAAGTTATGTCCTTTCACTTGTTACCTGGGAGAGGAGCCCAACTCCCACCTGGCTGCACCCTCATATCAGGGAGCTGTAGAAAGCAAAAAGGTCCTGCCTGGACCTTGTCTTCTCCAGGTTGAACAAGCCCAGCTCCCTCAGCCAGCCCTGCCTCATTGCACTTGGATCCAGAGTCCTCCCCAGCTCTGCTGCCCTTCTCTGGTCCCACGAGGCAGGGCTGGGAGCGGGGAAGGTCAGCACACAGCCCACACTGCCCTCAGCCCTGCTCCCACTGCCACCTCCACCATGCACAACCACAGACCAACAAACCTTGTCTGGATAAAGCACAGGGGAATGAGATTTTCTAAGCAACCCAGCCTACAGTAAAACATCACTTCAAGCAATATGTTCTGCTACAGCATTACAAAAAAAGCCAAGTGCTTCAAACCACATAGTGGCTTTTCCATACTGACTTCTGGCACAAAAAAGAAAGAATTGTACAAGTATCCAGGCATTTCCACCTCAACATCATCAGTATTTAAACATAGTAACTAAGGGCAACTGTTTAAAAACCACTGAAAACTCCCATGCAGGCCTTTTCCTATTCTCTGTTACCACTGACTACACCATTCATGCTCACAGGTACTTTCTGACCATTAGCAAAGGCTGAGGAGAAGCTGCAGAAAGCTGCCCACACACCTTGTTAGCCCAACAGAGCCGTTCTTCTTTAGGCAACAGAAGTGAAAACAATCTGCAGGGCCCTGATGGAGCAGATTCAAACCACAACAGCCTGAGCCTGGCTGCTGTGCTCACACCAGCCCAACACCACCTCCCCCTTTTAGCAAAAGACTCCAGAAGGGTCTGAACTACAAGCTCAGTCATAGCTTGGTCAGTTGACTGAAATAACAGACAGATGCTCAAGTGAAGAATTCAATGTATATTTATTATTCACAGTTAATTACTATCTACCAAATGCTGCTGCAGAGTTAAAGGATTAAGTACATAGGCCTTTTTTTTATTTAAACACAGAAAATTTTTTTAATATATATACACACACAAGACATATGTCTGCAAGGCTGCATGATATACACCAATTCCAAAATAAGGAAACAATCAAATGGTCCAGGTGTAGAATGCCATAGATTCCTTTTCCAATCACTTTACAAAGTGGGAAGAAAGTGAGTGACAGCTAGCAAGGAGAGGGGGAAAAAGTAATACTCTACAGGGCAGTTCTCTCTTTCATTTGCTGGAAAATCAAAGTGTAAGGCAGAGTTCATCTCAGGAGTAAAACTTTTGTAACACTTACTACAAAAAAAGGCACCCTCCAACAAAAGATTGCCCGTGCTGAGCAGGGCGGGAGGAGATCTCCGCTGCAGGTTGGGTGTGTTGGTGGGGTGAAGGGATCCAGCCAAACGGCCACCAAGGGAAAAACAACGCAACTGAAGATTGGCACAGAGAGTGCTGCAGGCTGATTGCTTTCCTTCTGTCCAATTTAATGTCACACTGCTCTGGTGAGGAGCAAAGGGCCACCAGAAACGCCCCGGGGTGCAGGGTGGGGAGAACAGTCACACACAGCCTGCTGTGAACGGGAGCGGGCGGGGAGCTACTTCAACAGGAACACTGACCTGAGGAGGGAGGAGAGACTGGAGAACAGGGATGCCAACTCCACTTCTCAAGAGCAACACGACTGCAAATACTGCCTATCCAGGCCGAGGAGACAGGCTGATCACATGCATCACGTAGAAACATTCACTAAGAGCGTAAAGTTTTTTTTCAAGCACTATTTCTTGAGGTTTCTCTGTATTATGAAGTTTTCCACCAAAGGAATGTACATTTTGTAGGACATCTCAGGGCTATTATTTCCCAAATCCCCCCCTTAACCCTCCCTCCCCAAAATATTCTTCCTCATTTTCCCTCATCAGAACTTTCCCCTTTCTCTTACTTCTTTTGAGGCTCCTGGTTGCAGCTCTCCACCTCTGAGCAGCCTAAGTTGCCACTTGAACGCCTTGATTTTATTTTCCTTGGAATAAGGGAAGTTGAACAGTAAGACAAATCTGAAGATTAACGCTCCATCTCTGTAGATTTTTCTCAAGTGTCCATTGATAAAACCACCCTCCTTTGCCCCCTTCCCTCATAGTATTTATTTACACATAGGCAGAAAAAAAAATCCTCTGAAAAGCTCTGGACTGTCCTTTTAACTTAAAAAATAATAAAAAAGAAAATAAGGGGAAGGCACTATGGAAAAAATTACAGAATGTGCTCAACCGTACACCTTTAAGAAAAAACAAAAAAGCTGTCAGCACAGCATTAATAGACTTCAGTTGTACGTTGGAGTTTCTCAAAGCAGCTCTGTGACTCAAAAGTAAAAAAGAGAACAAAAAGCCACACAACTCTTCTCCCTTCCTCTGTTTGGAAGCTGCTGAGCTTCAGAAGAAAGTGCCAAAGGAGAAGAGACAATAAAAATTAGATTAACACCTCATCTTTCCCAGGCAAGAAATGCTGAATGTTGAAGGCAAAAGCAGAAACTGATGATTTTTGTTTTTTTTGAAAGGCAGGACTGTGGATTTGGTTCTTCTCTCATGTCCCTTCATGTCAAATGAAGACCGTTTGCAGAGAGAGAAAATACCAGCAGAGTTTCTCCCTTTTCCTTTAACTGCATTGGCTAGGACTTTATATGGCATTAAAACTTCATGCACTGATGGACAGAGGAGGAGGGGGAAACAAGAAGAGTTGTGGTGGTGAGACCTTAAGTGACCTTAAAACACTCATTCGCAACAAGAGTGAATAAAGGGGATAACCCAGGAGCAGCTGAGGAAATTTGTTATTTTCATTTTTTTTCTCTCTCTCTCTCCTTTTTTTTTTTTCCTTTTTTTTTTTCCTTTAAGATAAGTTTTGGTGTGTAAGTTGAACTCTTCCCCCCGCCCCTGAAGTTCCACTCTGAGGGAAGGAGGATCACCTCACGGTGACAGGTGACTCTGGTTTTACCGCCGTGTGATGTTTGGGTCACTGGCTGCAGTTAGGCTCTGTATGTGTATTTACTGTTTCTCTGGTTTCCTTAAATAATCTCTAATATTTCTCTCTAGATGTTCCGGTTCACTGGGGTCACGTAGTTGCGAGGGAACATGCCCGTCTGTCCGCGGCACGCTCCCTTCCACCAGTTGGGGTCAGAATTGTCAAGGACTTGGATAAAGTCTCCACGATGGAAGCCCAGCTCTCCTTCCTCTTGAGGATCAAAATCAAACAGGGCCTGAACGTATGTTGGTTGCTGAAAGGGGAACAAGAAACACACACAGTGAGAATCACCCAGGGCACTCCAGGCACCTGCTCCTGCGGGGCAGAAGCTGTCTTACACTGAAGATTAACAATAAATATTTGGGCTACTCCCTTTTCCTGCAAGCCAGCTCCCAACAGCTGCAACGAGGTGCTAAAACAGTAATGGACAGGCTGTAGAACACCTCAGAAAAAGGTCAAGTTCCTGTGAAACAGCTGAAATAGAGCAGATGATTTTGATGTTTTTCTAGTACTTTTCACTCTTCATGGCCTATTGTAAATCTGTGTTCTATAGCAATACAGTAATATTGCTGTTTACTTGTCCTGTTTTCATAATTGACAGCACAAATATTATTGATCTACACAAAGTTCCCCCTAAAAACTGGATGTTGACATTTTACACATTTTCCTTAACTCTTCTGTCACAGAACATTTTGCCTGGTCAGCAAGTCTTCCTTTCTGATGGAAAAGCTAACAGTTCATTTAAAATACATTTGCAGTCTTAAAATTGTGAGGCCAGGAAGTTCTCTTCATGCTTGTCCTTTTCAGCCAGCTGTTTTCTCCCCCTCTGTTTATCCCTGACCTGACCGTGCAGAGCCAAGTGTTAAGTTCAGACAAACTGTGACAAAGCTGCCAGTGGCACCTGGACAGCTGCACAAATGCCACACCCTTGTCTTCAGGCTAGAAGCGGAATGCCGTACAAGGAAGCAAAAGGATTTACCCAGAACTGACAAAACATGCAGTTACTTGAAATACAACACTCTGATTGACCTGGGAAATGGAACAAAACACAGAGCTGGATATACACAAGCTGCTCTGCTGGCACTTCACAACAGTTTCTGGATTCTCTTTACACTGGCTAGATCCAAACCAGAGATTCTCCATATGCTGTAACCACCTCTTCAGGAAAGCCCAGTATCAAAGCCTCACTGAGGGCTGCACTTCTGGCTATGATCAGGTATAAATCAGAACAGAATTGCAGAATTCTTTAGGCTGAAGAAGGCCTAAGATCAGCAAGTTCAACCATAAAGCCATAAATTCCCTTCCCTTTTAAACTGTGCCCTATAACAGGAGCAAATCCATTTTTAATCCACAGGAATCAAATTATCTTCCTGCAACAGAATCTATAAGCATTAAAACAAGACAAACATTCAAGCAGCAACAATCATTTTGCCTCAACTCCAGGGAGAGCAGGAGTGTTGGTAGGCTTTGCACAAGAATGCAGCTTATTTACCAGTAAAATTTTGACTTCAGGATCTAAAGATACACTTTCACAAGAAAAAAAAAATCAGTCAGCTTCTTTCTTACTCCAAAATGCAATCCCACTTCAGACTGTGGTTGCAATTGCCTGACCAGGGCACTCTACAGGGACACTTCTCTTACCTGTGGCACCTGCTCAATGTCCCGGAGAAATATTTGCTGGTTCCTGGAGACAGATGTGGATCTGTGATAATCTACCAGCTCGTTCAAAGAATTGAACTTCACCACCCAAAGGAAATACTTGCCAGCCCCATCTCTAAGCACCTTGAAGTGCTGCACATCATTTCCAAACCTGTGTGGAAAGAATGAAGAACACAGAGCACATTATTAGCCATGGGGAACTCCTCCTGGGATCATCAGCACAGAGTATGGAACAAGAAGGTCCTTCAGGGCACAGTGAAAACTGTCAATGACACTGGTAACACAGCTGCAAGCCCATAACTGGAATCACACCTACTTCTTGATGTATGTTACATATAGCATCACCTGTGTTGATGAAGATGGTGCAGAATCCCAAGAACAAATGCCAGGGACTTTGCAAGGTCACAGCAACACAGCTGCACCCTGGTGCTTTCCACTTCACATCCTCAAACACAGAAGTGCCAGATAAACAGCACAAGCACTTTGGTTTAGCTCTTCACAGTTTGGTTTAGAACTTCACAGCAGTTTCACAGCTGACTCGAGCCACTCTCAGTCTGTGCTACTCTTGCCATGGCCCTCTGCTTCTCAGAGTCCCAGTCCCTCCCTCCCACAGCACCACTGGGGACGTGCTACAATGCAATGCAAATTCCTGGGAAAACACTGCCACAGGGAGGGCAGAATTGGCTCCTCTGGCAACCAGAATGGACTTGGCCAAAAGACTCTCCTATGAAACAAATGGACCTCTCTGGTCTTTAAAAAAACGCCCAAAACAAAATGTAACAGACAAAAACCCCTCAAACCCCAAAGTGTTCAAAGATGATGCTGCACACATAAACCAGGAACTTCAATTCTGTGTTAACAAACAAATTCAGTGTTTTTTCCGACAAGTGATGGCATTCAACTGAAGCTACATTTGCAATGGTTTTACTCTGAATAAAGAGAAACTCTGGAGAGGTCCACTGGGATTTTCCAGATGAATGGCACATTGGAAATCTTACTTCAGCCTAAAACACTGAAAACAGAAGACAACTGTTCCCATTTGGCATGCACAGCACCTATACCTGAGTGGGGAAAGCAGACACTGCCTTGAAACAACTCCTGGGTGCTGCCTCTGCTCTGCCTTCCTCAACCTCTGAGCTTCTCACCATTCCAAATCCTACAGATCAATGTTTAGGAAAAGGACTTTCCTAAATTATACACACAGGAAAAACCACCCAACTGAGACATTACCACCAGATGGCAACACCAGGCTGAACAGGCAGGCCCAGCTATGCCATTGTAACTTTCTGTTTCTTAAAGGAATGCACTTTCTGTAGTTGAAGCTTCCATTCATATCTAATATTCCAGCCTGGATGACTCTGTCCTAGACAGAAATATAAACATCTAAAATCAGTGGCTTTAATCCAGTTTGCTGGCATGACTCAGTGCTGCTGTACAGAAGGACAAAAATTTGGTTATAAACCAAAGATGACCAAAAAAAAAGAAACAAATCTTGTTGAGATGGATCACTGACAGCCACAGAAAACAGAGCCAGCTGGAATTGCACACGAATAATAAAAATGTCGTAAGAATTCTAAAGAAAATCTTGTTTCTTTATGGTAGAAAAGGGGAAGATTACAGAAAATAATTAAAAAACCAAAAAAGCCAAAATCAACCTGCTGAGGACAGATTCCCTCCCATCCCCATCCTACATTAAATTACTTCACATATCTTTTCAAGTTTCTAATAGCTCTATTTGAGTGACTTCAGATCAGAGAACACAGAATTGCTTGTGTTGGGAATCACCTAAGGACCACCTCATTCCAACCCTCCTCTCAGGGGCAGGGATACCTTCCACTAGACCAGATTGCTCCAAAGCCCTGTCCAACATGGCATTTAACACTTCCAGGGATGGGGCAGGCACAGATTCTTTAGGTAACCTGTGCCACAGCCTCACCACCCTCAAAGAGAAGAATTTCTTCCTAAGCCATGTGGAATAGACTTGTGAGAGTTCAAATGGATCTCTGGTTTCACAGCTCCATGTCCAGTGCTAGTCAGTGGGAATATTACCAAGGCATGTGCCAAGCAGAAAAAAATATACTTGCAAATGTACAACACAGAGGGAAGATAAAGTAATAACTTGCACTGCAGAGGAGGAGTGAAGGAGGATGGGAAGTTGTCCACATTGGGTGCTTTGTGGCTGTAAGAGGGAGGAATGGGATCCACAAAGAGGCCACCAGACACTGCCTGGGCCTGTGTGAGCCACCAGGTCAGTCCTGTGGGCTCACTGCAAAGCAGAGCAAAGATGTTTGTTCTATTAGAGAGGGAATAAATGTCACTAGAACAGGAATGCTATAGGACACCTGTGAGGTTATTCCTGCTCCTCAGGGCTGACAATCACCTGCCCTTTACTCACCCTCCAAAGGAGCAGCAGATGCCTGATTAGCACACAATTGCTCCTGGGCATGACTTACTTGACTGAGAGGGAGAAGTCCCCAGGAGCACTCTCACTCTCCCTGATGAGGAAGGCACCATCATGTCTCTGTTTGCCCAACATTTCTTCAGCCTTCGCTCGGGGAATCTTTCCAAAAAACCACCTGTGTGGGGAGGAAAAGAAAACAGGAGGAAAAGTTAAGAATTTGAATCCATTCATGGAAGAGCCAGAAACACCACAGCTCCAGAAACAAGATGTTGTCTATGCACTGCCCCATCCTGCACACATGGAAAGTGCATTTTGTATCCAAATCAATTTCTTGTCTCTTTCAGATCCGGTGGTAAGGCACATCTACCTCGGCAGAGAGAATCAGTATCTTCATCCAGCAGCTGTTTGCTCCTGCATCCCAGAGTCCAATCTCTGAGCCTACCAGAGTCCTACAGTCCAAGACAAGTATCATCTGTCAGAAAGCTGAGACAGGTGCCAGGACAGCACTTACAGACCAAGTGAGTGAGAAAAGTTCCTTCAAGGTCTCTCTGCTCCACTGCAGAGCAGTGCTGAGCTAGGCATGGATTCTGTTCCAGAAAAGATGCTGATGACACTTGTTTCAGGAGCCTCTTTTCTTGTTTTCTCTCACAGGCAGTACAATCCAGCAGCTTTCACAGGAGAGTCACATGAAGGAGCAGCCTCATGCAAACCATATCCAAAATTCTCACCAGCCACAGGCTGACCATGATGACACCAAGGCTGAACCTACCTCAGGCCACCAGATTGTCAGCACTGACCAACAGACTGGTCACGGGATCCTTACCCCCATTTACATTTGCATTTCTAGACTAATCCAAGATTAAAGGCAAAGAAGGGATGAGTGGTAGGTCACATGGCATGAGAAAAGCAGAAGCATCTTCACAACTAAAAAGCAGAGCTTTCAGCTCTGAGGAACAGATCACACAGGACAGCAGCACTTATCACACCCACACCCACGCAGATGACTGACCTTAGAGGAGAGCATTTCGTAACAAGAGCCCCACTCACACAGCCCACTGTCTGCACTGAAGGCTTTGCTGCAGCAACAAGGCAGGAGTTGCAGAATCCTTCTTGAAACAGTCATTCTTAAGAAAAGCTGGAGCTCTTGTGACGTCAAGAAGTCACCAGATCTATCTCTGTAAGGGCAAACTACCTCTAGAGCTGAAGGACTGATTATTCAGTTACCAACCATACTCCACTTGCTTGAAACTCCGTTGTGTTTTTATCCCCTGGAATAAAAAGAAAAAGCTTCCTCCCTAAACCATCCTATTCCCAGTGGTTAAGAATTTCATGGTATTTTGTACATTCTGGGTGGCTTAGCACCTGTGCTGCTTCTTGGTGCCTGAGGTGAGGTGGTGGCAGATCACCACAGGAGACCCATCTGCCCCTCACTGCACACACTGCTGCCCACAAAAATCAACCAGGAGAAACTATTAAGTGAAACTCCTTCAGAAATCAAAGGTAGTAGTTAATTTCCTAGGCTTTTGGCACGACTGTCAGAAAGACAAAAAAGACCTGAATATTCTCTCTGCCAAATGCTGCTTGAAGCAAGCTTTATATTATGATTTTAGATATCTCACCATATTTCTTGTTTACTAAGTGTCTTAATCCTGTTTACTTCTCAAATAATTCTCAATTACTTGTGTGACAGTTTCATCTTAAACACAAACAAAAAACAACTTCACCTTTCTCTATAAAGTAAGAAGGAAAGCCTGAAGAGCTTAACAGAATACTTCCTGAAGCCTCCACAGTTCACCTGTTTTCTCCCAAAATTTACTGAATCACAAAGTAGAAGTGTACTATTCTTTTAAATGAAATAACACTTCCAAAGTGACAAGGGCAAGCTATCTAAGTTTTGTGCTGCTAGCTGCTTCTAAGGCACTTCAAATAGAAAGACTAAAAATCTTTCACAATTCTTAAGCTTCCTTGTAGTTTTGTAGCTTTACTACCACATTAACCAGAGAAAAAGAACCTGAATTAAATGAACAGAAAACCCCAGAGCTGAAACAAAGTTATTCTGCAGGACTACTGTCTACTTAAGAACACAGCTGTACAGCAGCAGAAGTGTTGTGCACATATGTTTGCTACAGAATGTCTGAAAAAATTAACAAACACCACAGCATGTCAAAAATCACTTGCGGAGAATTCAGCAAAGTAACAATGACATTCCCACAACTTTTCTTCTGCAGGGTAAGCCTGATAATCAAGGCTTAACTCCAACAAGCTCTGTAATGCAGGTGAAACTCATCCTGCCAGCACTGCAGAAGCAAAGCAGGCATTCCTGCTGATGCTGCACAGCCAGAGGGAGCTGCCCTGATTGTACAGCACAGTTCTCATCGCTTCCAGCCTCCCCTCCATCGGCACTTTGGCAATTCCTTCGGCTCCAATTCGCACAATCATCTCACTTGGCCGAGCTCCTCCACAGAAATTACAATGCTGCAAAGTGAGACTTCAGCAATATCCCCAGGACAGGCTGATAACAAACACAAAGACCTGAGATAGCCTGGATCAGATCCATGCTGTGTTTCATAAACAGCAAAGTCTTCTCCTGCCCCCTTCCAGAGCAAGGTGCTGCTGTGACTTCACCAAAACTTCCCTGCCCAGAGCTTCCTGTAGCTCTTCTCTGTCCTGCCTACCTCTGCTCAGTCTTTGCTTTGTTAATTGAGGTGGTAATTCAGATTAACCCTTCAGGTTAATCCTTAGGTAAGTCTGGTCACTGAAAAGTGCCACATTTTCCTTTCAGCTTCATTTGCTGGGAGTTACAAAGTGATCTGTAAGATTTGCAAAATACAAGTAAGGAGAAACATGGCATTTAATACCAGCTGTGCAGCTGGAAGATTTAAGGTTTGGATCCTAGGACAGGATTTAAAGCCATATTCAGTTGCTTTCTTTCCAAAACCTCTTGAAAACAATTTGATGATACTGTGAGTAAAGGAACATTCTCACTGCTCAGCTGCCTGCAGTTTGCTTTTTGTATGACCTGTATGACTAGAGAGGTCTGCAATACAGCTAAGCCAACATTAAGCTATAAAAACTTTTGCATCATTTCCCAGGGTTGTTAAAATACAGTAGTTAAGACTTTCAGCATTGCTGACACATGACACTGCCTCCATCCAGATGCCATCAGCAGTTTAAAACATCTTCAGATAAAATCAAATTAACTATGCTTAAAAACCACTACCAAATTCACCCACTTGCAGGCTCAAATATTGTCCATTCCCTTTTGATACAGAAAAGGTGAAAAACTGACAGCTCTATTCCTGTAAAACAAAACTCCATGGAAGATCACAGAATACACTGATCATCACAGGAGACATCACTGCAGGATAACTCAAATGCCTGGAAAATTGTCATGAGAAGCTACAAGCATCAAATCAATATGAGAGACATTGCAATGTGGATTTGTGATCCTCACTGGACTGGTACAATCAGGATAAACCAGACATGCTACTACAGCAAACAAGGCTTTAAAAATGTTCAGAATTTTCTTGTGTGTCCTTGCTTCACTTCCCACTTGGCTGCCCTAAAGTAAGACACTTCTTCCTTCTTGGGGCCAGGCCCTCAGAAGCTTCCTTCTGGTATTTCAAAAGGGCCTTTAGAAAAATAATTCTTGATTGCATTTAACTGCAATATCTTCATTATATAATGACAGTCAACATTTACATTAATCATCAGCTTTTGTGAGCAAATGAAACACTACAGCTTCTTGTAAAACCTCTGATTACAGGTTTTGCTTCTCCCTCCTAAACCTCCCTTTGAATCTGTTACCCAGAGCTTGCTGTTCTTGTTCAGATGTTGCAGGATCTCAAAGGTTGGAGAAGCAAAGTTTAGCAGAAGACAGCAGAAACACATGAACTGACACAAAGAAAATACCCAATCACGAAATGCTACAGTTTTCATAGGCTGGATTCATTACACCTAGGGGGAAAGGTTTGAAGTAGTTACTCAAACACAGCTCTTTGGAGCAGCAGTTCAAGGCAACAATACTTGTGTGACAGCACTTTGAGGTCAGCCTGTTTTGTGAGGAAGGTGTTGGACCAGATGACTGTTACAGGTCCTGTCCAACTTTAACAGTTCTGTGATTCTATAGTCAGGATGTGACAGACATACTACAAGTTCAGCTCCAAATACCCTTCACCTTTTGCAGAGCTGTGAATGCCATGATTTTTACTCTTAGCTGCTCAGTAAGTAAAACTGAGAATCATCACAAGAACACAGACACTTTTCCTGGGGCAGTGGTAGTACAAACTCACTACTCAAGGATTTTCTGCTGGTTTATGGCTGCTAACTCAAGATTGCTCTGTCTGACTGTAAAAACCACCAGAGTAAGCACCAGAAAAGCCTCCCAAAACACCCTGCCATGCAGCTGCTGTGGGAGGAGTTAAAGCAAACACTACAGCCAGAGACACACAACTCACCAGCCATCCTTTATCTGTCTGTACATTTGAGTGGATCAGGTAAAATTTTAGCAGAAAACCATCCTTCTGTTTGTGAGGATGCCCAGAGTAAGAGCAGGAGAGCCCATCCCAAAAGCTCTACTTACGGATGGGGTTTCATTTCTATGTAGTTCTTGGGAATGAAGCCATCTTTTCCATTGAGTTCTGCCTTGTACCAGTTCTGATCGCATTCTTCATTCAAAACCTGAAGGAAGGAAACAAAAATTAAGCTTGAGATACATTCAAGATACAAGCAAGACTGATGAAGGCACCAGGTTAATTCTTCCCATTTGTGTTGAGCAGTTTTTACATTAATGAAGTTAAACACATTCAAACAGCAAATGTAGATGAACAAAGTTCCTTCTTTTTATTTTTGAAGGGGATGCTTTTCTTGCTGTAATTTTGAACATGAATGAAAGATCAGGAGTCACAAGAGAGGAGCCACATAAAAAAGTAGTTTTAAAAAGCACAAATTGATATTTCAAAGCATACTTGCTCTAAAAACTTTGATGCTTTATTTTTCATTGAATTTCTGTCAACTGGTATGCTGCAACAGGCAAGCCTGGTGCACTGACTGAAAGCAGTCCCTCCAATATTTTATTATGTTCTGTAAATAAAACCATGCTACTGTTTGAAACTACTTCTCCTGAAGATGATGTTGTGTTTGTCAACACAAAAAAAAAAAAAGCCTCAAGTCACAAAAGTATCACATGATTAGCATTGCCTGAACTCAGGAAAATGAGGAAATGCAAAGAGAAAGAAACACGAAGGCAGATCCAGAGATCACATACTACACACACAGAGTTATGGAGAATATATCCAACAAACCCTCAAACTAACTCTTTTGCTATGCCATTATGTTTCTTAATTTCAAGGGTGGTGAGAGGAAATTTAAAAAAAAAGGAAAAAGTAAAAGTAAAACCAGACAAAAATTTGCAAGTGCATGTCTCATTCTTACAGCTGACTGGAGTGCATCAGAAAATTAAACTCTAAAGATCAGTGCTTGCTGCCTTTCAAAACTGACACACCAACACCCTAGATCTGCCTCACTACTGACTGCTATGTATGACAGAGAAAAACCTCAAAACCTACTGAAATGAAATGTGGCAAATGAAAGAGTGCAAAATATGAGCTTCCTCAGCAAATTACAGGGGCTAATGGTTACTTGGATGTTCCTCCACTCCAAGGGAAGAGGCTGGTGGGATGTACATTCCCTGGGTGCCAGCACTTCCACTGGGGAGCTAGCACAGCAGCAGGGCCACATCTACAGAACTTAGGTGAGCAAAGACACCCATCTTTAAGGCCCATTTCTGGATATTTTTAGCTGAAGAGGCTTTAACACTGAAAAGATCCTTACATGTGGATGAAACATTCAAGCTGTCTTTTGTGCAGTTACTACTTTGGGCTTCCATGCATTTATGGACAAGCACTGTGCCAGCATGCACAGCAGAGTTCAGTCTTTTAGCTGGCACCATCTGGGCACAGGTCATGAGCAGTTCAAGCATGGCTCTGTTACAGCTCTGAGGTGAGAGCTCACACATGGAGAGCTGCCCTGGATCAGCTGATGTCTGCTGGTCTGCCTCGGAGCTGTGGGACAGCAGCCTGGCCAGGGACTGATTCCTCAGCATCAAATACAGGGAGAGACACCAGCAGGAGTTCTGGGAGACTCAACAGGGATGACAGAGATCAAAAACAGGTGTGTAAAAGTGAATTGTGCAGAGACCAGGGAGGGCATGAGCTGAAGCCCAGATCTGTAACTCAGTCATGTAAAGATTTCAGCACATAGCTTCCAAGAATCAGTCATTTGGGGCTGTTCTGTACCTCAAGCTGCCTTCACTAAAGTCCTGCACAATAGAACACAACTCAAACACAACATATTTTAATATGATTTCTAATAAACCAAATCTTACACAAGAGCATGCATTCCTTTATCAGAGATGTCTCCCATAAGCTTTGATAAGCTCATGTTTATCATGCTACAGACTTGTTTCATCACCATCAGAGAACAGTTAAAGGATCTGGCAGTCTGTTCTTTTTCCAGAAAGAATGGGTAAATTGTAGTTTCACCTGAAGGACAGTACCTCAGATTTAGGGATTCGGCTGTAGGTATTAAAAAGTTATCATTAATTCTAACGCCCAAATGTAAATTATTTTAATGAGTTTTATCTTGCTCTGAAGATATGCTAATAGATTTGGAGGAGCCAAATCACATCGGGCTTGGGGTACTCATTAATGCCTGGCCTGAAGCCAAATGCCAGCGAGGGAGCAGTGCTGAGGGATGCATTAAAGCTTTGTGACCAGAATAAAAAATAGCTGATTAAAGGCAGGGTAAGGTAACTGCCTACATATCTGTACATCCAACCTGTTCAGGGGACTTGTGATGCAGTGATGAGCCTTCCATGAGCGGCTGGGTTGCTCCCAAGACCTTTTCCTGCCTCACACCCCCAGGCTGACGCTATCTGCAGCCCGTTGTCCTTTCTAGGATCACTTTAACGAGCTGTCACAGCTCCATCCACACCCTGGCAGGCAGCCAGGGATCCCTGCCCTGTGCTGGACACCGGAGAGCTCATGCACAGAACTCACCCTGTGAACACCCCTGGGTTCCCCTTTCTGCCTCTTCCAGAGAGAACAGAACACGCTGTTTGCTCTCCAAAGCTCCATGTTCCCGTATCATTTCAGCACGAGTCATCTCCACTACACAGATCTGCAAAACCATTTCTTGTGACAGGGTCAGACACCCCTGGAGCTGCCCCCAACCCAGCCAAGCAAAACTGACTTGGACTGAAGTGCCTTAAATTCAGGACAACTTTGCAGTCACATGCACAAGGCTGGAATTCTGGTAGTTCTTAGAAAGTTATGGAGCTATTATCATGAAAACTGCAGAACAGTCCTGTAAAATTTCAGCTTTCAAAAAAAATTATGCTACTAACATTCTTTAGTGAAATGTAACTAAAAACTCAGGAACACATAGGAATCTTGTGCATTAATGTATCTGTCTTTGATGTTTACATCTGACACTGCTCTCTGATTATAAATCATAAATCCATTGAAATGAAAGAACTGACTTTAAGTAATTAAACCATTTTACTGCAAAACGTTTTATGAAAAGAACCCAGTAAATCCATCTATTCTATATCTCAAGTGACTTCCAGATGATAAATCATATTAAAATTTATAATCTGGATATTAAAACACAGTGCAATGACTCTAAGAAAAATAATTATTCTTAAATGAATTACAGTAAGATTTACTTGGATTTACCGAAGCTACAAAATTTAATCTAAGTATCACATGCATCACTAGATTTTGCTCTGAATAATTTGCTAAGTACAAAACAAAACCACAACTAAATTAAGTAACAAAATGAAACTTTAAGGATTCACTACTCCAAACTGGACAGCCTTCAACATCTACAAAAAATCTGAAGCACTTTTTCAGATCAACTGTTCAAAACTGCTGCTCTTTGGGTAGGTCAAAACCTAAAGCATTCCTCTGCATCCAATCCCACGGCTGCCATAGATCCAACCAGGTCTATGCCAGAGTGACTCCTCCTTTCACACTGGGGCATCTGTGGCTGAGAGGAGGAAGGAGGAAGGATATTTTTATCCCTCCATTTGAAGCCATACTGCCATGTGATGTCCTCAGCCACAGTCAGCCCTGCTTTACAGTAAGAGTGGCTCAACTGCACCCGGCAGTTTCCCAGTTTGATGACAGCTCTTATCAACAAAAGCCCATCTGTTCCCATGGAAATGGGCAAGAGGCACCGCAGAAGAGTTGCAGCAAGGCAGTTCCCAAGTTCCAGCTAGAACAGTCCACACAGAGCAACCATCCCCAGCCATGCTCAATTCCATACCTAGCGAGTACTTCCAAGCACACCCTTGGGAATTGTAAACAGCCTCAAACCCCTCAAAATCAAACCACTGTCAGGAACACAAGGCACTAAACTGGAACATAACAAGCAGATCTGGCTCGGCTCTCAAGCTGACACCCATATGCTAACATGAAACTAAATATAATGCCTTGAATATTATGTGCTGTGAATTTAGCCAAATTAATCAGCATGCTTCAGTTTTGGAGAGATAATCCCCAAAAAATGTATTCAGAGAGGGCTCTGAGTTTTGGCTGAAACTCCTCTTTCCCCTGAACTCCAAGGTTTTGGGACTCTTACTGTGCTAACTGAAACAGAAAGTGCAACACAACTGCTGCAGCAGCACCTGTTATTGCCAAAGTAGTTTCTCTCCTCCACTAAGTCACACTGACAATGCCACAAAGAAAACAAAGCAGTACATTAAAAACATTCCCAAAGTCTAAAAAATCCAAGGAAAGCACTCATGACACTCAAACTAGGGCAGGAAACAAAATTTATTAAGTGAACAAATGTTTCAAAGGGAGCACTTCTGCAATTGAATTTGTAAGCCTGGAAATTACTCGTCCCAGGGTGGAACGGCCCTTGGCAGCAGGGCTCTTACCCTCAGAGAGGGTGTTAAAGCAGAGGTGCTTTAACACTGCTTTTCATTTCAGAGAAAAATGGCTCCTTTTCTGCTCTGAGAGTTACAAACTAGATATACACCAGCAAGTAAAAACTGCTTCAAGGGAAGCTGTCTGGATTCAACAAAGCAAGCTCACCACAGCCCAACAGAAAACATTTTTGTTCTCTGTGTAATAAATACATAGTGTGACATTGGCTTTCACAAATGTTGAATGTAAAAAGTTCTGTTATATAAAAATTTTGTAATGTTGAAAGTTGATCTCTGACCATCAGAAGGGTTTGAGCAGGAAGGACTGCACAAGGGTTGTCACAGTGTGAGTCCTGTGCCTCTGGCTGCAGCTAAGCACACAGTGCTCTCCCTTTTCCTTATTCAGTCCCTTCTTGTGGTTCAATAAACCTTTTAAAATTTTTAAATGTGAGGTGTTGTTTCTCACGTTTGCAAATTTACTGTAATGGCACCACAGGACATTCAAATTCATTTCTTCAGGGTTTGGCAAAGACAACCCAAGACGTGGCCTGGTCACCTGCAGCTCCTGTCTCATCCTGGTGTTGAACAAATGAATCCTCCTGCCTGTGAGGCAGGATGGCATCTTAAGGAAACCTGGGGAAATCTGCCCATCCAAATGACACTGTGACTCAGACTAGAGCAAATCAGTTTTTCTTTTCTTGATTTACTCATCACACAGAGAACAGTTAATTTTAACTGCAAACTTTCAATACATAAAGATACACTGGACAATTAGGGTGACTCAAGAGCACGTAACTGCTGAAATATTTTAGGCTTTTCCTTAAATTCAATTTATCATGATAACACATAGGAAAAGCAAAATATCCACATTTTTCAGAACAAAGCCTACAGCATCATGTTTGGACATCCTTTAAGGCTGTGAATATTTGTTCTCTAGGTAGATGTAAAAAGCTGTGGAAATGCTTAACAACCACTGAGCAAATATTAACGAAAACAGCCAGAGAAAGATTGTTCCTTAAATTGCACTCAACTATCAAGCACTACAATATAATACCTAAATAATGGATGTAGATTGCTCTATAATGTAGTAATGTGTTATGGATACAGGTTTTTATTCTCCCTCTCCTCAATTCCCATTATCACTATAGAAACACTTCTTCCACCCACAGCTTTTTAAAGGCACAAGAAGAGCACAAAAAACCCAAAAAACTCAAAATAATTCAGAAAGTCTCTCCACCACAATGAAGTCCAGGGGTCTTTCTTCCCCATGCCTCAGTGGTGCTTTTGTCAGAAGTCTTATCTGAAGTGACACTGCTGCTTCAACACACACAGACTTTTACCACAACAGCTGGAAGCAGAGTCCAGGAGAGGAAATTCTGAATCTTCTCAAAGCAGAAGGCTGGTGTCTGGGTTACCAACTGCTGGCTTTAGTTTCTTTGCAAAGAAATTATGTCTAAGTTATTTCCATTCATCTTGAAGGAACATGGAAACTCCTCCAAAGTAAAATACATTACAAAGTTGAGACAACAAACTAACAATAAAGTCACAGGACAAGGCCACTCCAGGGTCTAAGCTTCCCTTTTCAAACCTGAAATAATATTGCCCTCCATATCTGCTGCACAAAACTACTCACAGCTGGAGGTTTCTGCAATATTAACATTTACAGATAAGTCAGAATTACCCTAAACTTCTGAAAGGGTTAATGGGGAGAAGTAGCTGGGTAAGATTGCAGGAAATGATGTTATTTTTAACTGCATGAGATAAAGACGAGTTGTCACTGCAATTCCATGCAATATTTCACCATGCCAAACTCAAATCCATAGGAGCGCTGAATAAAGTCATCAAGAAATCCACAGTTGCACTGACTGGCAAGCACAGTAAAATCTGCTGTAACAAAGAAAATTCCAAAGAGAGGACTGGAGCAAGGAATTAGCATTCAACCTTTTACAAAATCACCTATATTTTCTTGTAGGTAACACAAGAATACTTGAAACAACTTTATGTTAGCTGAGGCACAGTCAAGTCTAGCCACAAGGACAGAACTCAGCACAGAATAACTCACCCTGCCTCCCAGGCCTTGCCAGGCTGGTACTACCATGTTCCCTCTGGCAAAAGTCTTCAACTGTGAAGAGTTTTTTATTAAGGATAATAGGAAAAAGAGAAGTAAAAAACCAATCTAGACAACAATTCTCTTTCCCTATGGTTCACCTTTTTTGGTTCATGTGGCACAAAGATGGAAGGAAAAAACCCAGTATTTTAACGTATACGGCAGTGAGCCCCAAAATATCTAATGGAGATCCTGAAAGGAGACAATCAAGTTCAAGAAACTTTGTTACAGGTCTTGCATTCCTTCTGTGTAGGAAACTTCCACTAGCACAAACAAATGGAGGTAAAATGATAACAAACATGCCAGTTCTGCCTCTGGTCTTGTGGTGGATGGAGAGATGTCAGCCCCAGTGACTACAGGATTCCCTTCAGGTTAGTCCTCCCACTACTACCACCCGGATAAAGGTTAAGCTGTAGATACCACAAATAATCTGTTTTCAAAAAGGTTGATGGAAAATCTCCCTAACAGGAAGCATGGCAGCTTGAAGCAAAAAAATCACTATTAATGATTTTACAACTCAAATAAAAATAGCTTTACAGAACTTGAAGTAGCTACAGCTACATTCTAATTAGGCTTTCCACATCTCAAAGACCCCCAAGTGCTTCTGAATCAGCAGGGACTCAGAAATGGGATTCATTTTATGTTCAGCAACTTTTATGGTACTTAAACACTAATTCTGACAAACTTCATAATGTAAGGACTACTTCAACAATTGATGGTGCAATGCACAGTCTCATTCCAGTGCCTGATCAAAATGGAGTGCAAACCAGTAAAAAGCTTGTTAGCACAGCTTGAGCTCCACAGCTTGGCCTGAATATGTGGAGGGCAGAATGCTCAGGGATTCACAAGAGCAGTTTCTTAAAAAGAGGAAGGGGAGTGTTGTTTTTCCCCCAAAGACCACGGGTTAGTTTACAGTGAGTAAAGACCAGGACAGGCGCTGTAGTGCTCAGGATGTTATCAGGAAACAGAAGACAAAACATCCTTCCTTAATCTCAAACCCAATCCACACCAAATTTGGAAGCCCTGAAAAGCACAGCATTTGGTCAGTTTTCTGTTGTGCAGTGTGGATTAATTCACTCAGGTATTAGTAGGGCTGGGCATTTGCTTGTGAATGAGTTATTCACTGAGGTTTTATTTAGCATTGCTTAATTTAGGATTAAACAGGGTCCCAGCAAAACCACCTGTGGTGAAGCACAAACTGAAGAACAGGTCATGTGCTGAAGCTAGAGAGCTCTATGCAATCCTCCCTCTTTTTTCCTGAGGAAAGAAAACAGCCTTGAATTCTGAGTACAAACCTGCTCTATTTGGGAAAGGTTCAAAATCCAAAACCAGACTCCAAAACAACCCAAGTGCATATATGCATATGTCTACATAAAGAACAGAGCACACACTGCCTTAAGCCCATAAAATAAAGCCTCAATTTTGAGAAGAAAATTTTTGAAAGAAGTCTTTTTACCTACAGGTCAGAGTAAGGTCTCCTGGTTTCTATTCCTGTATCTGCTGCAAACACCAATGCTATAAATTCCACGTCATCTTACAAGGGCTGTTTCAAACTGCAACTTCAAGTTTAGAACATGGACACCAAGCATAAAACACATCTGTTATCATGTGCTCTAGACTATCTATCCAAGTACAGCCCACTACAACCTTTCAGTCCTGGAATGAAATTGTGAAGCTTTTGTAAGAGCTCTTGGCATAAACTCTGAGGGATGAAGGCTGAAAGTCACTAGCAGAAAATAATAAAGAGCTACTAAACATTCCAATGAGAGTGTTTCAGAATTGTTTTCAAGCTTAACAGAGAAACAGCAGAAATAGCAGTGGGTTTGTGGCAGTCTGCAAAGCATATCCAAATTATACATTTCTTACTTTCTGCACTTCTCTCATTGTGCTGTCTCCATTGTAAGCCAGAACTTGATAGTGTGTCTCAAAAACTGGAAAAGGTAATGAAGAACAACAAGCAATCATAGCATGTGTTTGTCCTTTTAGAGCTTTACAACACAAATGAAGCCGGTCACTACAGTAAAACTGAAAATGCCCTGGGGAAATACACATGCCTGACAGCCCATAGGTCAGACATTCACAGCTTGCAAAATCCATTCTGTAACCTGCTTTGCATAACAATTTTATTTGAACACCCAGCAGCTCCTACTTCTATTTGCATGTGTCCTACTTGTCCTGCTATCTCCCACTAAAATGAAAATGCAGCGCTGGAGAATGTATTTCTCCCCATCTCAGGAGGAAGCAGATACACCTGTCCCAGAGACAGTGCCTCTGTTTTTATAAAGCAGAGGCAGCACCAGAAGGCAGAGCTCCTGTCTGGCTGTCCCACACATTCTCTTAGAACCTACCACAGTCAAGGACCAAAACATGCACTGGAGGACAAGGGAAGGTTTGCATGAAGCACAGGATAGTGCACCACAAACAACCAGCCCTCAATCACCTCATGCTTGGTACCCCAAACCTCTACAGATATAAAATTCTCAAAATTCCTCCATCAAGAATGAAATAGAAAAAATGCTGAAATTAGGACAGTGGTCCTTTCTGTTCTAAATAGAGAGTGTGTACCATTGCCTCTGCTACACTTCACTGCCCAAGAAACCACCAGACCCAACACTCCACTCCAGCACTTTCACTCTTAATTACTGCTTTCCCTAGCACAGAAACTCAACAATTTACATACCACTTTTAACCAGACAGGAATAGTTATTAGTGGAGTGACATCCAGCAACTGCTTCATGTAGGACATTCTCCACTACAACCATTCTAATGCTTGTACACAACAAAGGGGCTGTGATGTACATGAATAACAGCAGGTAAAGTCCAAAAGGATGTTAAGGGAGACAAACTAATTATGAACACTTGGCATCCTGTAAAAAACCCACACTACATAAGGAACCTCGACCCCAGTGCTGGAGAAGCTGGGTGGGAGGAATGATGATTATTAGTGGGACAAGCTGGACTTGATCTTTGCTCAGAAATTTAGGGTACGTGACCAGAGGGCAGTTCTGCAGCAGCCCTGTGGACAGCAAAGTACAGTGCTCCCCAGCCACAGCCTTACATGCACTGATTAAGAATTACTTTGCATGGTGGGCAGGTATCACAGCCCTGTCTGCACAGCTCAAACATGAGCTGACATCACTATGATTTCAACCAATTTTCCACTGTAATGTTTGGGGTATTTTCAGAGGAACTGATACCAAGTGAGTTATTCCTTGTCCTGCACTGGTGCAGTAAATTATTTCTGCCTACAACTCTGACAGTTCTTTGATCCTTGTTGAACATCTTCCTGTTTTCACATTTCTTCAACCCAACATGACAGGAGGTGTCACCTAGATGAGGTCACTCTGCTTGAAAAACAGACTGACAATGACAGTGGCCACAGGTCAAGGACCATGCCCCCAGGCACCTGCTGTGACTCCTGGAGCTGTTCCAGGCAGGGTCAGGAGCTGCACTCGATGATCCCTGTGGGTCCTTTCCAACTCAGAATATTCTATGATTCAATGACCAGGATTGATAACCCAGGATGCACTGGTAAGTCTGAGTGTTTAACAACATGATGTACTTAGAAAACCTGGAAAAAGTGAAAAAAAAAAACGTGCATGCCTTGCACGGATCATCAGACAATCTGGTGAGGAGCAAGCCACACACCAACACTGCCTTCTACAAAGCAAAAATGAAGGGAAAAAATGTAAAAGTTGTCCAAAACCCAACTATGTTTCCGTGGGAAGTACAGTTAGAAACATTATTTGCTGCATTTTAAAGCACACTAAGAAAAGGTACAAGCCCATAAAGGCCTTTAAAAAAACTTACATGAGTTCAAAGCACCAACTTTCAGTTTTTGTGTCTAAAGGAAGCAAATTAACTTGAGCTGCAGCCCCTCTAGGTTTTTCTAGTGAAAGGCTATTCCAAATGCACGAGCAAAGGCTCCAACATGTTTCCAAGGATCAAAACAGGCAGATTTCTGCTATCAATGACAATAATGTAAGTAAGGGGGGGGGGGTAAAAAAGGCTCTCAGCACAACTGGCATACACTTACAAGACAGATAACCTTTAATTTTTTTTTTCTCTATATGCATGGTTTTGTTTAAACTGTTTTATTACAGTACTCAGTACACTTTCATTTTACACTACAGACAAGTTAACAGAGCAACAAAAACCTCAACCTTGCTTCATCTGGTTTTAAAATGTAAAAGGTTTAGGATTCTACTAGCATATATTCTTATTCAATATTGATTGCTTAATATATTTTAGCATTGTAAATTTTACAGAATGTAAAATTGTCTTACTTGGATCTTTGTCAGAAAGATTCCAGGAATGATATTTGACAACTAATTATCTACAGGACAAAGTTTCCTAGGTTAATTACACTTGATAGGACATATTGAAAAATGTATCTTAAAAAACTGTGCAACACTGTAGTTATACTACTGAACTTTTGTGCATCTCTTATTGATGGTCCTCAAAATTCACAGTTAAATCATGCCTTGAAAGGCATAAAAACTTATTCTACTAAACACAGAGCTATAAGATTTAAATCCAGTTGATTTAAGCCTTTATTTAGGAATAAGGATAACTGCAGGCATCTCTCAACACAGTCAGCAATCGAATGTTACTATTGATACTGCACACATCTTGAACTTGGAATTAACAACCTTACTTGGGAATTCATACTCCTGAGCAGGAATTCCTACCCAGCTACAAGCTCAGAGGTCACACTCTCAGTCTGGGGTGGCTCCAAGTTTGGCAGCAGCTCTGGGAGCTGCTTGATGCAATGGCTGCACCCTCCCACCTGTGCTCCCAGGCACCTGCTCAGTCCCCCACGCTGGAGAACTGATGTGCAGGAGAGTTTAGGGAGGTGCTGGATTTCTCACCTCCTCGCTTGGCTCCACAGAAAGTGCAAGGCAGAGCTCTGGCAGCAAAGCAACAGAGGAGACAGGAAGGAAAGGAATAGGGCAGGAGTGCTGGAGTGGGCACTGCCATGACACAAACACCCTTGGTTCCAGTTTCAAGGGACACAAAAAGCTTCTTAAAAATTCTTGCAGCAATTCACCTCTAAATGTACACATGCAAGAACAGTTCCACTTGCTCAAATATTTAAACCCAGCAGATTAGGGGAAGAAAGGGACAAGAGCTCAAGAAGGAGCACGTGGGTAGTCCTGCTCTGGGGCAACAAAAATTCAGAACTCACTGGCTGCAAGTGGGAGGAAGGGAACTGGGGAAGCAGGAGCAAGTGACTCAGCTGAGACCTAGATGTATTTGTGTTTTCTGATGACAGCCTTATTTGCACAAGTGTTAGGACTCTTTTTTTTCGAACTGTATACAAGCTGGGCCCTTTAATGGATAAAGATGGAAAGGAGAGTCAGGTCAGTCACACCTGCATGTCAGCCAGCCAGGTCAAGCTAATGGATCCTGGCAAGACACATCTAAAGATTTCTGCAGTGCAGACAGAAAAAGCTCAGACTTCACGCATGAAACAGCTCTAAAGTTCAGGGACACACAAGAAATGCTGCTGGGCCCATCCATCAAGTCTCTTTTTGTGCTCTGGACTGTCAACAATGACAGCTGCTGGTCCTTCTGACAAGTTTAATTCTTTACAGGTTATATCACCCAGGTGCAGAGCAAAAATCATCCCCTTCCATCCTACCACATTGCAAAACTGCACACAGGAGAAAGCAGGGCTTTATGGTGCTGGAAATTACAAAATTACACGTGCACAAACCTCACACCTTTTAGACACAGAACATCAAGTGAGCACTAACTGCAATAACCTCTCTGCAGCAACTGAACAATCACAATTTGATAATCACTATTTACTCATTTCTTTCATGCTTAAGAGCCACACGGACTTTTCTGCCTGTCCCCGGGGCATACTCTGCAATTTGCATTGGAAAGTACAGAGGAAGGGAAAGCCCAGGTTTCACTACCCTGAGACACTGCCCCAAATGTCAGCACCACCCGGGTCAGGCCCCAGCTGCAAATGCTCATCACTGCCCAATGAAGCTCAAGCTGCCATTTCCTCTTAGCACCCAGAACGTTTCACAGCCTCAGTGATCTAAGAATAGTATTATTGCCGTGTATTTGAACTGCATTTTCCCCAATTTCTAAATACATCCTGACCTCCCCATTCGTGTGTTTCAATCCACATCCTACTAAGAAGAGTGAAATAAAGGTTGTTGAAATCTCATTTTAAGGTGAAAAATGAAAATTACTTTTAAAAGGACCATACATCATTTTTTTGAACAATTGCTGCAAAGTGCCAAAAGATCCAAGTGCCAAGAGATCCTAGACAGGGTCTGAAAACTCCTGCATGAACTACTGTCAGTCTGTGCAAAGAAGCCTCTTGAAATACACACCTATAAAATACAATATGTTTCAATATATTTCAAGATAATTAATATATAATTAAATTTATAAAAATACATTTTCCTATTGTTGTTAGGATGGGCAACAGCAGTTGCACCTGCACCTTTGGAAAAGCATAATTTAGCCGTGGCCATAACATTTCTCAGGCTTATTGATGGAAAACAAAATTATATAAATGTCTGTGGGATGGAAGGACAAAGATTTTTATTAAGCAGACTTCACACACAAAATGGAAAAGAATAACTAGTGATAGTTAGATCAGAAAATAGTATTTAAAGGAATCTAGAAAGCCTCATTACTTTTCTACTGAGTTAGAAAAATCATCATCCAGTCTCCACGCTATATGAGGCGTTCAGATGCAAGGCTTACTGCAGCTGCCTTACACCAACAGACACCACAAATTAAAGATTTGCCTCATCAATCCAGGGCTTCAACAACTCTGTCTGCTAGAATTTTGTGCTGGAGTCTTATGGATCTTGCTTACAGAGCCAGCCCCTGCCTCAAAGGGACTAAAGGGACTGCAATCTACGCTCTGCTTTGCCAAGAACCAAGTTCAGGGAGAAAAGAAGAAAAGCTTTGTGTTTGCCACAGGAAGGGTTCACAGTGCTTACATGAATTATCCTCCCCTTACAACAGAGGAGATATGATTCATATCAAGTGTCAAAGTACATGAATTCTCAACATCTTTATTTTTCCTTCCACCCTTGACAGCTCCTTGCTGAAGTTATTGCTGGGGGAGTGTCACAGCAACAGCTCTTACCTCACCAGCTATTCCCCCTTCCACCTCCACTACCCCAAATGGAACAGGCCTGCTATCACTGAGCCAGCTCATGCAATTCTTTATTCTTTGCAATTTCCTACCTCTCATTTGAAAAAACAAATACTTCACTGTTATCTAAAAATATATTAAAACATTGCCAGCAACTCAGCACTTAAAGCAAAACAACCATCACCACCCAGTGTGAATGCACAATAGAAGGAGCATTTTTGGTAAGGCAAGTTTTTAAAGAGTTCTTGAGAACGGCAAGAAAAATAGCTCAAGTTACAAAAAGAAAGGGCTGCTTTGCCATCATGAGACTTGGCCAAATGCACAGTCCCAGGGCAGGAATGGAGACTGCCATCCACATCAGCCTAGGGTGGCTGATCCAAATTGCACAGGAGTGCACCTAGCACAACTTCTTCATAGCAAATTAAAACAACATTACAGAAAAGTCAACTCCCACACAAGTCCAAAAAGCCAAGCCAAAACAAAAAAAGCCACTGAATGAAAAAAAACCCCAAACAAAAAACCACAACAAAATCAAACCTAAACCCATGTCCAGTTCCCAGTGCAACTCTAGGAATGTCTGTGCTACCACAATGTGAATGACACTCAACACAGAGTGTCCTGTCTGTAAAGCCCAAGACACAACTCCACGAGCAGAGTTTGTAACACAGCCTAGTTCAGCTTCTCCCTGTATTTTCTTCCCTCCAGCCATTCATCCTCACCTCTTACTCTCCATCCCCATGGATGCTATGCTGGCCCAAGTGTTTGAGGAATAAGTCAAGACAGGACAGAGTGAAAGAAAAAAACAAACATACATAATTTTCAAGGGCTCAATTTTTTCCAAGTTGCTCAATCCCAGTGAAGTTCCCTCAGTTGGGTGAATTCTGTTTCTACAAAGCACAGGAATTACAACTAGAGGAGAAGCTCAGGTGGTCCCTGTACTGCACCCAGGAAACAACCTCAGTTAAGTTCCAGCATTGCAGATTCTCTCAAAACCTGGTGTAACAATTAGCACCACTGTACAGAAAGACACTGTTCAGATGACCTATAAAAATGACAGACCAAACACAGGAGCACAAGGAACTTGCTTCTTCCTATCCCAGCCTCAAAGCACTATTACATCTTTTCTGCTTTCTCCAAATGTAGCTTCAGAATGGGAACTGGCAAATACACTCCATGTTCAAAGATGACCAGTAGAACACTCAGAGCAATATCCAAATGCTTTTAAAAGAATTCCCTACACTATCTAATCCAGAACTCCATCAGTGTAGTACCATGAAATCTCAATTATCCTATGAAACTGTTCAAACAGGAGTTACAATAAAATACCAAGCTTTTAAAGACAGAATCACATTTGCTTTTTACCTCCCACCACCACCAGCTGTCCTTTTGCTTTCTTTTCATTTCCAGACCTGAAGAAGCAAAACCCCTTGTTTCATAATTGATGCCCAAAACTGTGTAGAGAGCACAGAGCTTCCTCCCCAGGTTTCAGACAAAGAGCTCTTGTAATCTTCAAAGTCCACCTGACAATGTTTGTTCAGTAAAACATGTTGGTCCAGTGCAGAAGTCTCCTCTGTCACAAACTACAGAGTTAACCCTTTACAGACAGTTAAATTGAAATGACTTGCCAGTGACCAGAGTGAAGCTGTAGATAAGGAAAAACCAGGGAATTTCATGCTCCATTTGAGTTATTCCTTCTGCATTTTAACTATCCAGCTACATACTTTCCAGCATTTTGCATTAACTTGTATGTTCTTGTAAGAAGATGAGGAGACACTCCATGAAGTTTTATATTTTTGTGTATCACACACTGAGACAAAACTCTGGAAAATCCCACTTCATTTCAGAAAAGCTAGTGAATAAAATAATTCTGACCTGTCGGGAACTAAGAATTTCCCAATCTTCTGAACTGTAATATCCACTACTAATTTGGTGTCATATGTGAATTGCATCCTTTGTGACTCAAAAGAGTTGATTTACCCATCATTTTAGACTGTTAAGACAAAAAACCCCAAACAAAAAAACCCAACAAACCCAACCAAAAAAACCTCCCAAACAACAAACCACTACCACCAAAGTGTATGACTCCAAGTAGCAAGTCCTTGAAAGCTTTACTATTTCAGGATAAAAAAAAAATTTAATCCAAAGTTTGTAGAACACACCTCAATCACCTTCTATCACTACATTTTTTGTAGCTGTTGAAGGGTTAAAGGCAAGACATTTTCAAATCTAAAGATTAAATGTAATGAGATCAGAATAATAAGATTACCATAATCTGCCTCACACACATAGCTAGGATCAGCCCTAATCTCTTCATTTTGAGACAGATGGAAAAAGCATGAAATCAGAGATAACAGGAGGCCAATTTCCTAGAATCTTTGCAAGGTTTGCCATAGCTGTAAGTCAGTATTTTGCTAGATTTGTACCCACTTAACCAATTCTAGCAGAACACACTGGAAGGGAGAATCTCTAAATCTGTACTACATAACCAGTAAGTTACATCAGTGTAATTTTAATATATTGCAGAATATTACAGACTAATTTACTGAGACTGCAGCCAGTACCATTCCCAGATGCTTTAACTGGGAGTGCAGCAGTAAAGAACAAACCATTTGAAAAACAAAGATCTTAAAACTGCGCATGACCAGAGGCTGCTCATTGATTTTTCCTACGGGGTGGATAAACACCAAGTAGCAATTTGCATCTGTGACCATCTGACAGAAAGCAGTCCCAGGAAGGGACAGTTTTAACCTTGCTTTAATACAGAGTATTCAAGAGACGCAGCATGGAACCATCCCTTAACTCTTCTTTCTGTATCTTCAGGATATGAATATTGGGAAGGTATTAAATAGCCTCAAATATACAAGAGAGTGGTTATGGTGGCTACTGTCCTCCTGCCTCGGTGGAAGCTGGCCATGAATCAACAATAGGGAAACTTAAGGAAAAAAATTAGAGAGAAAATAAAAATTAAAAAAAAAAAAAAGAAAAGCATGCTGGATTTTAGCACTAAATAGGCTCAGGATGATGCCTCAGGATTAAGTAATGCTGTTAAAGGAAACAGAGGTAAGCCAGAAACCATGCAAGGAATTAAAAACAGACTGATGGCTGTAAGATAAGTGGAAAATTGTTTTTCAAACAGCTAACAGCTCCTAATTTTTCCCAGAAAAAATGCAGCCCTATGCTGCAGGACAGTAAAAGCCTCAGTCTCTCTAAATCAGATCCTGCAACACAACACCTCTGAGGTTCGATGTGACGATTCAGCAGCACTTTAGGACAGTTATGCAAAGACCTGAGAAAGGGGAAAAAAAAAAGAAGTGCCACAAGATGCAATCTCTTACTGAGCAGGTTCACCTGTCAGTTCAGACTAATTACTCCATAAGTCTCAGAGCACAGTTCCCATGCATCTGCTCTTGGCCAATAATTTTAAAACGTATCTTAATTCAGCCCACAAAAAGCCTGTTCACACTCTCACAGCCCTCGTGATTTTGTATTGTATTATACAGACACAGCCACAATTAGGAATTTGGTTGGTCTCCACACAAAGCTCTTTATTGACTCAGCCCTGTTTGTACATACACAGAACTTGCTGCCCCACCTCTTATCTATTCATTTAAAATGTAAAATTTAACTCTCGTTTGTGGGGAAGACGTGCAGATCTTCCAAAAGCACTTATCACCCATTTCATTTGGGGATGGCTCCCTGGGGCAGCCAGAAGGGGAGACCCGATCCTGTCAGTGCTGCACCAACAATCCCTTCCCCACAAAAAGAACAGCAGCATCAATAGTGTCATTTTACCATCCTGGCAGAAATGAATTTTTGCCATCAGAACCTTGATCCAACTGCATGCAATCAAACCAAGACATTTTCTTAACTAGATTAGAAATTCACTTATAAAGCAGCATTGACTATAAAAAGATAAATTAATGAAGCTTACCCTGCACAAATCAAGGCAATTTCAGTGCATAGAGCCAACAACATTTTGGCTCAGTGTGACATGAGAGCTCAGTTTTCTACAAGATAAAAAACACTGTTTAAGGCATTTAAGCCACTAATTTACCACTGAGGAACTGCAGTGATTCTTATCAGAGATTTGTCACCTGCAGAGGGATGGTTTTAATCAGTGCATTTTTTTATGAGGTTTATTTAATGTTTTTACTGACTTTTGTCTAGCAACATCTTGAACTGAAGAGGAAAGGGACAGGTATTTAGTCTGGGTGATCTTCAGAGTGAGAATGTTTAATAGAAAAGGGAACTCTCCTCGTTTTCTGTAACTGCAAGCTGTTCCCACTTCCCTGCTGCTAGCAGGACATGCACACACAAGAGGAAGACACTTGCAAATGGTTTCTGATCCGAATGTTGAGCATCTCTGACTCATTCCTGTCCCATTTGCATAATGCAAAGCACCCCAGGAGCCTGCAAAAACCTGAGTGTGACAGGTAACACCACACTGGGGGCAGCTTGCACCACTAGCTCTAGAACACTAAACTCACAAACGTGAAATGTCTCCAATCTCACCAAACCAGGAGAAAAGAGATGAAGCTTTACTGTTCAACATCACAGGAACACCAGTGATTTCCCTGCTCATGTAACTGAATGGGGGAGAAAAAAAGGATAATAAAGAAGGCATTTATTGCAAAAAGATTTTTTGGGGACTTGCATTTAAAGGTTTGAGAGGGCACATTTCCCTGCACCGTGTTTCAATGGACTGGTGCAGGTCATCAGTCACACTTCAAAAACAAAAAAAACCTCAACCTGGTTGGTTTAAAAAAAAAACAACGACAAGAACAAAAACCCAACCAGGACTATGCTAATGTTAATAACCCAAAGTTCAAAGACAGTTAACACAGCCCATTGTTACATGCTGTTCAAGCCAGGTCTGAAGGTTCTAAAGAGATGCAACTCTGGTCATTTCCACCTGGCCAGGTTCTACTAAGAGAAAAAGAATCCAAAATAACAAATGTACTGAAAGATCTTTGTTCACCAAAGCCATGATTAACACTGAACTCAAACTTCTGGGCCTGCAAGAAGCAAATTTCAGTGTCAAAAGAAACAGTCACTAAGGCAAACACATTAAATAAAATATATGTTAAAAAACCACACAGAAAAAATGTATTTCAGTGGATTTTGCAGTTAACTAAGCTTTCTGAAAATATACTTAATCACAACTTTGCTTCACAGGTTGTTCTGAGCAATTATTCTAACAGTTTTGAAAGCCAGTAGAACCAAACTGCACCAAGTAGTTATGCCCAGTAATCTTTCCAAATCTACAGCTTCCCAAACAACCGGTTTAACTCATAAATCCTTCATTTCTTTCCCAGGCTCCCATAGGTCTTTGATCATGAAGCACACAAATTGTATGTCAATATTATTAACATTGTATCTTCAGCAATTTGATGACAAAGACTTGGGCAATCCACTTAGCCACCATCAATGCCATCTTTTCCACAAGTGCCAATATTGCAGCACAAAGCTCCCTCAGTGCTTTCCCTGTGCCTTTAGCATATACAAACCTCAACGGGGCAAACACACCAAATTCTCTAAAAACACAGTGGGGTTGCTGTACCAATGTCTCATGTTGATCTTCAATCCATGATAACTTTCAGAAGAACTGTATGATTGTTTTCAGGCTACCACAGAATAATGGACTATTATATCCCAGAAATCTTTTAATGACATTTAAGTTTAGCCTATTTTTGGGTCACAACAGGCCTGAGTCACAAAAGTTAAAATTCATTCCAACATTAATCCATTTTTCTTTCTTCTCCAAACTCATCATTAAACGAAGGTTCAATTAGTGGAGAATCCATAGGATACAGAATTAAACACCCACAATTCCATACTCATAATCTGGAATAACAAATTCTGGGGTCACAGTGGCCTCAATTTAACCATAAAAAGCTCGGCAATTTCTGACCAAACAGGAAAGCTTCGCCTTTTTTCTTCACAGAGAAAAGAAAAACACCCTCCCACCCAAGCCTGTACAAACACACACTCCTCAGGAGACTGAGCAAAGAACAAGCTTTGGTAACTGCTGAGGGAGAGAAGGCATCTGAACCACAGACATGGAATCAGATGGCAAAGGATAAAACCATTCCTTTAAAACAACAAAAGCTATCAGAACTAAATGGCATTTGTCTAAGCCCAAAAAGAAGCACCAGATGTCACTTTGAACAGCAGAAAGTGGAAAGACATCAATAATCTCCTCTTTTGGAAAGGAGGAGGAAAGATGGCACTGCAGAGCAAGGAGCACACGTGTGCCAGAGCTGCTGATGGTCTGTGACATCCACTCATGCCAAAATACTGCTCCTAAACTGACTTCAACTGGGAGAGTACAAAGCCCAAGAACTCCAAAGCAACTTTAATTTTCATTCTACCTCAGAAAAAGTCCAAAATCACAGCTGTGGGGGCTTACTGAAAGTAAACTGCTCAATTACACACTGGAAGGGAGGGGAGAGGGGAAAATAAGAATAAAAAAAAAAAAAAAAAAAAGAGGGGCAACATCTGCACATCAAAGTAAAGCTTAAAAAAATCCCCTTGTGCAATGAAGTTCCTCTTTCACTTCAGAACTAATAAAATAGCATTTGTTCATGTCCAATGCTCTCCATAAAAGGAAAATAAAGCATTTAAATGCCATTTACTCACACACAGTTAGAAAAGAACTTTATATCATGAGCAGACTGAACCTACACTAGTGTCTTGTAGCTCACTATCCCATGGACTGGGCTAAGAAACTGCAGCCCAGAATTACTCAGGGTCAGGAAGAAAACCAGTATCCTAACAGAGGAATATTTTTTTTAAATTTAAAAAGAGACACTACTTACATTACCTCAGAAGAACAGAAAATATGAAAGTGATAAAAGCTGCCTTAATTTTTTTAATATAACATCATATTAGAAACACCAGCTATATTGACAATGAAAGTCTACTGCTGCTCTCTTGGCTTGTGGGCAAGAACAAAAAAAATCCAAGAGTCTCCTTATATGAATAATGCAGAAATGCAGATATGAAATGCCAAAAGCAGTAACTTGCTCCAAAATCTTAAAGTCAAGACAGCTAAGGCACAAAATTCTTTATGGAAAAGATCAGATAACTAAAACCATCTCCTAATTATTGTCTCAAATTAGAAGAATTGTTCCAGGTCAAGAACAAATTAGAACAAGAACAGACCTCGTAATGGCTCAGTTGGAATAACCTGGAAGGGAAATCCCAGTGCAGGTCACTGACACCTGAGGGTGCATTATTTGACTAATAATGCACTAATTTGAAGCATCCAAGCACACTACAGCAGCACAGTATCTCTGCTGTAAGTCACAATAAAAGCTAAGGCATTAAAACTCTCCCTTACTGGGACAGTCAATGCCTTGGCCACAAAAAACTCCCCCTTGGGCCCTGAGGAGGGGTCAATCACTCCTACACAACAAAGTGGGATTTTCAGACCATGCCTTAGTGTGGATGCATTCAAAAAGATTCCCTACAGTGGAGTTCTGGGAAGACCTCAATATGTGGAAGGCAGCTCAGGGATGTGCTCACCAACCAGGAGCAGGCATTATCTAAAGACTTTAAAATACATATGATGAGATGACAGCTGCTGGTTTGGTCCCAGCTGCTTTGCAGCAATACTGCCAGTCCAGAGCCATAAAACCTCCCTGGAAGTACAGCAAATATCCAATTAAGTTGAGTCAGGCAGCTGTTTGGAGGCTGGGCTCTTCTGGCAAAGCTATAAAAGCAAAAAGCAATCATCACCTCAGACCTCCAGTTCATCAGTGGCAGGAGAGAACAAAAATGTAACTCGGTATAGAGGGCAGATGAATCATTCATTGTGATAAACTGGAAACAGTCACAAGGCTTTTCTAAGGTTTATTTGAGCTGCTTCATTTAAAAACCCAACAACTCAACTTTTGGCTACCCTGACCCACAAATGTGCTCATTAACAACACAGGAACCTCACCCTTGGTGGTTAAAAAAGAAACCAAAGGGTCAGTGTCTGCAGCACACGGAGGCTGTGCCACAGCATCTCAGGACTGGCTGCAGCTCCAGGAGCCACCCAAGAAAGTAACAGAAGGGTGAAGAGACGAAGTTCATCAAGAGAGTGAGGAAATGTACTCAAACCCTAAAATTCATCAGTTACACTGGTAACTTGTAATACTAAAAGGCCAAGTGATAAATGCAAGATTAAATACAATATGGAAAATAATGTGTGTGAGAAAAAACACAACCAAAAAGCCAAAGAACTGTGAATGTATGAAGCTAAGGATTTTAACCTATTACTCCTCAGCAATTATAATACAATCAAAGGGGCAGCAATCTGAAAATAAATTAGAAACATTACCTGTTTCTCATAAGAACAAAACAAAACAAGTATTGTGACACTAAATTTGTGTCAGCCCCTCTGTATCATGAGTACTTACATGTAGCATTTTTGGGATGGATTAAAATGAACTGAAAGTTGCAAAAAGAACCAAGATAAAACAAAGCATGGAATGGGTTTTGGACTGTAAGAGATCAGACTATCCCTATGTCCTTCTTAGAAAAAAAATGCAACCAAGACAAGAAGACATTTGCAAATCAGTTCTCCCCATGAGAAGTACAGGGGAAATGTTTTGCTATAGTCTCTTGCAAGGAGAGGGGGAGAGAAAATAAGAAAAAAATAACCAGTAACACTCCTAGTTAGCATGTTTCAAATGAACAAGTGACTTTATTCCACACAGTACATGTTTTTGTTATGAGGCTTTCATGCTGTAATGTACAGATGGATTCAAATGGGTTTTAGAAAGATGCACAGAAGGTGTGGCCACAAGAGCCAGGCACAGCCTCCAGCAGGGTGAGTCACTCCAGCCTGACTGAGGGAAGCCAACACCTTTCACAAAGAGGAAGATGATGTCCAGGGCTGGACCTCTGACCAACACAGTCAGCACTGGAGTGCTCCATCTAGCCCAGTGCAGAATGGCAAATATTCAGAGTACAAAGAACAAAGGAAAAACCTATGTGTAAACAGTTTTCTATTTCTTTTAATTGTGAAAATTGCATAATTCACTTCAGATGGGAACTACTCCCAGAACACTGTGAAGAGTAGAATTTACTTCCATTGAAGAAAGTTTAAAGCACAATACAAAATCCATTATAAAAGTACAATAAACTGAGTATTACCTGTAGCAACCAACAGTGAGTGGGAGAAAGCTGACTAATACAGGTAGCACAGTCCAAGGGCCATGTGAAAGGTCAGCTCAAATCTGTCTGTGGGGGCTGGAAAACCTTGGCAAACCCAAGCACACCCCAGGAGTGTTACCTGATCCCTGCCATGAGGACATGAGAGTTAGTTCTCACCCATTTGGATGGTGGCCTCTCCCTCCCAGTTAGCAAACTGGGAGTTTTGGGAACAATGAGCAAGGGAAAACAGGTGCTTTTAGAAGACTTTCATTAGGTATGGCCAGACTTCTCAGTTTTGACTGCAATTTTGTCCAAGAACAGTTAAATTGAGTTAGAGTCAAACCAAACTTAGAAGATTGTGTAACAGTATTTTCTTTGTGAGGACTTTAAACTAGGGAGCCCCAAAGGGTTCAGAAAAATACCCTTGGGGGGTAATTCAACCACTTCCACAGAATTTCAACCTGCAGCACTCCTGAGCCACCCACAGATCTTTTTCAGTAGCTGACCAGCCTGTAGAGCAGCTCTTTTATCAACATATTGCCCTATGTTTAATAACTTCAGCCTTTCTGGAATGCTAAAAATAATGTTTTCTTCTCGACAAACAAGCTTTAGGGGGAATTTATTACTCATCATGCAAATAGAATCAACAGTGCCTCTAATCTTAATGCGACATCATGCAGGTGTTTGTAATCCAAACAGAGACAGGTGGACTGAAACACAAACTTTTCAAAGGAAAGAAAGCTCAACAAAGTTTATAGAAATGCTGGAAGCCTTTCTATTTATGCCTTTCCTTCTAACATTACCTAAAGAGAGCAAAGGTAACAGCTTGTGAGATTTCCAGACACAACAAGCTGTAATGGGAAGGGTGGAAATCAGGAAATGTGGGTCAACTATAATCACTTTGGTTATCTTTATTTTTTGTGACCCTGCAGAGAAGGTTGTTTGTTGGTTTAAATCTGAATTTTTCTAGGTAGTAAGGTTGGATGATGATCTCAGGGGCAATTCAATGATTTTAGGGAGTGTCACAAGAGTCTTCAGCTGCCCATCCTGGCAGAGAGCAAGTGACACTCTGAACCTTACAGGCAATTTTCAGGGAAGAAAAATGAGGAATGTATCTCTTCTCAGTAAAGTGTAAGGAAATGTCAAACAGCTTGAGACTGGAAGAAAGTTTTAACACCCTGGCAGAAACAGTCAAATCCACACCATTTTTGAGAAACCATAGTTTCAGGAGAGGTAGAGCAGAGGTGGCAGTGCAAAATGTATTTTAAGAAATCGGGACAGAAGCAAAGACAAGGAGGAAGCAGAAGCAACTTCTGCTTCCTCCATTCCAGAGGTCAGCAGGGAGCAGAACTGCCAGCCCATGCTTGAGCACTTCCAGGCTTAAGGATACATCTTGTTCAAGCAGTCTTTGAGGACATGTAGATCATTACAGAAACAAAATTTAGCTGTCAAACATATGAACAACAGGTTCCCCTAATATAGCCTGGACAAGGCAAATTTGTCAAGCTGATGTTCATGTCATCAAAATTCAAGCATTATTCAAAGGCAAGGCTAGGAAAAAGAACATTTTAATTGCCAAATTTCATCTTTAAAAGTGCTCACTGTCCTTGGATGCCACCTTCTTCTCATCTTCCTCCTTGCATTTGGTTCCTTTCCTTTCTGCAACTGCAGGATGCACTTTGAACCCTTGTTTCCCTCCCCCTTCCCAAGAATTTCCTTGATTAGTTGTGTCCCCAGAAGTAGTAAAGATTAGAGCACAAGCCCTGAACTGCACAGGAGCTCAGGGAAATACCTCCCAAGCAAAAGTGGCAGGTTTTCCAGAGGTACTCACAAAAGGTACACAATTCTGCAGCTTAAAATCCTACTTATTCTAAAATAAATCCACTTAGATTAGGAATCTAAGCATAGCTCTTTCCAAGCAGACCATAATGTATTGTTAACAGCAGTAAGTAAAAACCAGATCAAATGGTTAAAGTATCATTTTCATACTTATTCTAAAGAAGGGTAGGTAACAAAAGAATACTCAAAATTTGACTGTACATCAGGGCTTATAATGGCAAAACCTACTCAAGCTCAGCAAGAGTTGCAAGAATTTAAAATTTTGTGCCAATTTCTCACAAACCATAGGGCTTACTAGCTCATACTACAAGTCTTCAGTACTAGCAGAGCTGCTATGATTAGTGGAACCTGCTGTCTCATACATAACTCATGAAGAATTCCCCCCTTTCCTCCCAAGGGAAACAATTTTGCATAACAGCAGCACTTCCCTCCCCCCCCCATGTAAACCTGTAGAGTTTTAGTACAAGTTAGGGCAAGAAGTAGGTTGGCTCCATGGAGAAAGCATGAATTCCAGAGACAAATTATTTAAATAAGAGGTTTTAGAGACTAACAGTATAATTACAGTTCAGCTGAAGAGAGGGAAAAAAAAAAAAAAAAGCTTTCTGCTCTCTCTGCATGAGGTCCAGCTGCAGTGGAGCCAACAGGCAGCTCCCAGCACTGCGTGCAGCCTGACACGAACTCACACAAACCAGCAGGTACAAACAAAAATTCTACTCTGTTCAGTATTCTCTTATATTTTATTTATAAAGGGCAGTAACATTTGAACATCACCATTCTAAATGAATTACTCCACAGAGGCTGACTATCTACTTCCCAGACAGAAATAGCTGTTGCTAGCTTTTGCCTTATTCCAGTCACTGTTCTGATCTGCCACCACAGGATCAAAACCCAACTGATTTCATGAGTTCCCAATATCAGGACTACTTGCTTTTCACAACCTCAAATAATTGGAGACAAAAGAATCCAAGATCCAGTACAGAAATTCAAGTAAGCAGTCACTGCTGAAGGGGATAAAAAGCCTCTTAAGCTCTTCAAGACATTTAAAACATTTTTAAACTGGGCTTTTAGGCAGTATCTACAGAAAACACCATTCTTTTCTTAAAGAGAGACACACAGGCTGAGGAAAATTATGAACACAACAATTTAAAATGCAAATTTCAGATGCATCTAGCCACTAATCAGGAAGTATTGTAGAGTAGCATCTGGGATTCAGGAATATAATAAATATCCTAAAAATAATTTTCATGAGCAGTTTTGGAGACTGTCAGTTCACTTTTTGCTCCATTAGAGCTCAGCTGTACAACTCCGTGTGTTTAGCACATGTCATCATGAAAAAACCACATTTTTAAGTTTGTTAAAGCAATTCTCACTTGAGTTGTCAGATGGTGGCACCAATCATGCATACAAGCCATGGGAACAAGTTCAGGCTCCACCACAGACATTCTGCTTCACAACATTTTCTGTTCCATTTGAACACCTACTCCTAGGAGGTGTTACAAGATGTCTTCAAAGCTGAAGGCATGTGCCACTCACACAGAGCTTTAAATACTCAGCAACAGGGCAGGGGCCTCAAAGTGACAAACAAGGACAAGCCCCAGGCTTGACAGATTGAAATGGACAATGCTGCTGGTCTGAAAAGTCTAAAAAGATTTGGCTATTTGAGGGAAAGAAACAGTTTTATCCAGCATTTCCCAATGTAGAAAATGAAAACAAATGCAGCCCACTCCAAAAGTCAGAGAAATTATTCTCCTATGCTACTTTCTCTTCCAAGGGCCAAAGCATCCAAAAGCCACATTTATTTCCAAGTGTACATTAATTATTCCAGTCACTGGTGCCTGCCCAGCCTGGGAGATAAGTTAACTGCCACTGCAGGACCAGCAAAGGAAATGAAAGAGCAACAACAGCTGGGGGATAAAGCTGCAGATAAGAGCTGTGTATCAAACTGCTGCAGTATCAGTCTCCTGATCTACCTTCAAATGCAGCACACACAAGTCACCCACTCATTTGCATTTTAAATCTAACACAATTTTCAGAGAAAACTGGAAATTACAGAGATCAAAGGCAGCTTTCCTAGGTAAATGAAGCAAGTAAAACATAAAACACTTGGACCTAGTGCCTCTTTTCACCAGTGCCCCAGTGAAACAGAGCTACACAAATGCTCCATTTCTAAGGCTGTAAAAACTGGGCAGAGAAACAACAAATGCATTCCCTTGCTCACCTTCCTATGTAAATATTCCATTCCCACGTCTCAGCTTCAACTCCCTGGCTAGGACCCTCCCACAGCACTGGAAAAAGTAAGGGCAGGGGGAAGAAGGGAAACAGGCTCATCCTCTGCTACACTGTGTTAATGAAGAGTAACTGCTCAGGCCTTAACTAACACAACAAAGAATTCATCCAGACTCCTGTGTGAGTTTTGTAACTCACACCAAATCCCACAGTGGGGTTATCTTTAGTGCAGCCACCTCGAGGTCAGCTTGGCTGTAGCTGAAGAAGATCCAGTCCCTTCTCTTGACCACAGAATGCAGACAAACCCATGGGCCTGCAGACACCTCGGGTGTCACAGCTGCAACAACGCTGTGCTGTCACACCTGGGACAGTCAGCACAGAAAGGACATTCTGCAACTCAACACCACAGAGCAGAAAAAAGGTGATGCCACAAAGACACACAGGAAAAACTCAAAACTCAGCTCCTCTAGGTTTGTTGTTTCTAAGTTGTTTGTTGTTATGGTTGTAAAATTAGCTTTGATTCTTCAAACCTTTTAAAAGGCATATAAATAGAATTATTAAAAATTTAGCAAAGGTTGTAATTCAGGGATAAAGAGCAGGGTATGGAAATTTGCCATCTCTAGTACAACAGCTTATAATACAATACTTCAGTCTCACAGCAGTTGTGAAAATGTCCAAACATTATCTTTAGTAGCTCTTCTAGTTTAGATTTCTACTGTAAAATTAATCAAGATTGGTAAATTAAAGCACCTTTTTGCTCAATTTGAGATTATAAGATTTATTTGCTCCAGTGTTGTTAGGGCACTAATGTCTAATTTTCTTACATTTTCATAAAATAGGATTAGTTTAGCCCAGCACTTTTTTTTTTCCTGAAGTTCAGGCTTTAGTATTTGATTAATGGTATGTAGCCCTTGGCAATTTCAAAGCACAGGGGATTTTATCAAGGGGTCATATAGTTCACTCCTTGTGAGGCTGAGCTCTACACAGAAAAACTGGATTTCTTATCTTCCCTTGCTTAGTTGGATCCTTACTAGTTGTAGAGAGAAATCAGAAAAGTCTGAATATCACTGCAAAAAGATCCCCTCCTCCAGCCATTAGCAGGACTCTGCACATAAACTGGAAATCTATGAATACACTCCCAATCCTTAATACATGCCACTAAAACTCATAATCCTTCTTTTCTTCCCTCAAGCTGCAATCAAGTTTTACCATTTTAATTTAACACAATAAATTAAATCAAAGTTAGTTCATTAACACCCAGGATGTCCAAGAGTAACAGATGTTATTGATCTGAAACTCTCCCACAATCCCTAATCACAACAGTTAACACAACAGAGATGTCACCTGACCAAAGAGGGGAGGCAGCATCTTTGTGTTGCCAGTAAATAAAAACAAAAGTACCTCATGTTGGTTGCAGTTTGACAAGCAGGTTGAACAAAGCAGATAAATAATTTATCAAGCCAAAATGGGATTTGCTGCTATGCCTGAGCTAACACTTGTCTGTCATGCCTGGCATATCACAAGCTGGACCTTGCAGAGAGGCTCTAACAGCTCCTCCATTCAACTGGCAAAGGCAGCTGAGCTTCAAATTAGCACCATCTCCCTGGTTAGCACAGAATGCAACACGTGCTAAGGCACTGTCACAAAATCAGCTGAGCTGACCACTGGCTACAGCCAGTGTTTGTTCAACACTCAGAACTCCTGCAGCCTTCAGGCAGCTCAGAGCTCATCTTTCTCTGCTTTCAGGGACAAGTTTAAATAACCATCATAAAACCCTTCTAAATAAAAATAAAGATGCCATACTTAAGGTGGAATGTTTTTACTCCTTGCTTGCAAAGACCACTTTACACCTTCAGACTGGAATACTCCAGAACTGTCTCCTGCACAGAAATACCTTCAGCAACATGATCTTCATCTAAGCAGGTCCAAGCTCTTCTACAAATACAGAACAGACACTTTGTTCAGATCAGCTATTTCCTTCCCACACACTTCATCCTAATGCCTACAGAAGTTGCCTAATGAAACATAACCCACCTGGAACATAACCCACCTTCAGACTACTTTCATACTTAAGAGGAAGAGTATTTGAGAAGTTTGCACTCAAACCAGGCCTCAAACACTCTGGCAGATCAGAAGAATGCAGCTCCTCATAGCAGCATCTCTTTGTGACACAGATCTCCAACTGCCAGATCAACCACATTTCACATAACTGTGCTTGGTTTTATGTCTCTGTAGTGTTCTGACAGTTTTGCCATCTCAGACTGCAATATTGATCACATATTGATGGCAATTATCATCTTAATTCAAGGCCAGCAGCCAGGGAACATGACCTAAGCACACCCCTACAAATCAACCATCACACACAGCAGAGCTGCCACTCACACAGTAATGGAGCTTGGAAGGGCCTCTGGAAGACACCCAACTCACCCTCCTGCTCAAAGCAGTCTCATCAGATTAGAGTGCTCAGGGACTTGCCTGGATATCTCCAAGGATGGGGATTCCACAACTTTTCTGGGCAACCTATTCTAATATCTGCCCTATTTCACTATAAAGCACATAGTCCTTCCAATTTGGCTGAATCATTATTCAGAAAAATGTTTCTCACATATTAAAATCATCAAGACCACATGGAGTCCCATCCCATTACAACAAATGGGAAATGATGGAGGAGTGTGTAAAGAAGGGAGAGGAAGGATGAATGTAAAGACAGCTTCACTCAAACCAGGAAAAAAACTGGCACATCTCTTCAGCAAACCTTGAATTTGTGTTCTCTAGGACAGACATCATGACACAACAGCCAGTGCAGGTGAAGTACAGAGGAGGGAGGGGAAAGAGCAGTAGGGAGACAGTGCTCCCCTCATTTATCATCTTCCTGCCTGCCTCCATTTGAAACTGTTCCACTCTATCCTGACACAGAAAAATGGTTTTCATGCAGGAACTGAAAATGCCACCTCAGCATCAACTGTTAGCAAACACTCAATTCTCTTAAGGGCTGACAAAGAAAATAAGTGTGGTGACAAACACTCATGGGGACAGAACCTGTGGTGACTGTCAAGTGTATGATCAGAAAGGGAAAAGTAATTTTGACTTGGCTGAACCAAATTGTGAAGTGATCAAAATCCTATCAAGGAAATCTTCTTCTGGCACATAAGGAAGCTGGTTTGTGCATCACACAAAAGCAAAAACCTCAAAATTCAAGATGATGACCTTCTACTTAAAACACCACCTGGATAGTTTGAGTCATAAAAACAGTCTCTAAGCACCCCTGAATTAATTATGATGACATCTACTGGGAACAGTAGATTATTCACTTCTTTAGAAAAACACTTTCCAGCTATGCCCCTGTGACAGAAGGAGAAAGAGGAAATGAAGCAGTAGTTTATAGTTTAAAAACAAAACAATTCTAAAATTTAAGATATTAATTAATGTTTAGTGCTCCTGCATTAACCACGCAGAAACCAAACAGAGCACCACAGCAGTAGAGAAATTACAATGACATGACAAAGAATGGTGATTTTTCTTCTCTTTTCTCCCCCTGGTTCCTGCCTAACCATCAGCATGTATTAATACACTTTAGATCTGAGTATTTGGCATGAAGGCTGATAGTTGTGGGGGACATAAAACCTGAATAACAAATACTGGGACTGAATTTAACTCCTTCCAACTTCAATATATATAGCACAAAAAACCGTAACAGGTGAAGACTATAAAGGCATCAGGACAACTGATGTTCAAAGTGAAAAAACAGTAAATCAAGATTTCAGGTAGGAATCCCTCAGGTAGGAATCCCTCAGCTTCCTTATTTTACTTTTTTAAGTAACAGGAATGGGCACCTTCACCTCTCCCAGTCACCAAGCAGCTCCTGTGAAGCAACAGGAGAAGCACAAAGCTGGAGAGCTGCAGCACTGTCAGAAGGAAGCAGCAATCTTGCCTTTCTTTGGAAAAGGCTCAGCAAACAGTATTTAGAGTATGTGAAGTTTAGAGAAAGCTGTCAGTGAGCATCCCCTGAGAGGCAGCACCACACACTGCTAGAGGCACCAGGCAGAGGGCAGGGGACCCACTGTCCTGCCAGGGTTACAGAAACCACAGAAGCAGCTTCTACCATGTAGTGCCCACAAGGAAAAAAAAAAAAAAAAAAGAGGCCAAGCACTTTTCCTCTTCACTCAGCTGTTCTACAATTGCAAGCCAAAGGTCAACTATCTTCACTCACTTTTGGAAAGCAGCCACAAGATTACTAACAACCAGCTTAATGGCTCCAGTTCAAGTGCTGTTCAATCAGGTCCCGGGTCTGTGGGTAGGCAGCAGTAATGGCACATGACATCACAGGCAAGGTATCTGCTGAGGTCAGAGCAGCCACGCTGGGCACCTCTGCCTCCCCTCCCCACAGGGAGAACCGTGCACTGCCAAGGACTGGCAGCTCAACTTTAGAGATTTTGCTCTTGGCTTGTGTGACACATTTTGCTACAGATCAATGCTCTGCCATCCTCTAACAGCCAGGCCTGGCTCTCTGGAGTGCATCACCACGGGGGTCTCACAGTCAAAAGCTTCACTGTGCATGAAGTAACACACCCAGGGACACTGAAGGGTGCAGGTGCATTCAACATGGCACAAGTTTATTCCTCCTCCCAACAAGGACAGGAGGATTGTCCTGGTGAATGAGAGACATCACACAGGGCACATGACTGGGACACCCCAAGATTTCTCACTCATGAGCAGATCTGGCATTTCGGGTGGAAATTAATTTCCACAACCACAAACACATTTGAAGTCAAACAGATTTTTCAAAGCAACAAAGTGCCACAGAAGTTTGTCAGTATGGGTAAAGTGGAACAGTTCTAACTCATCTGAAATTCACCAGCTTCACACGTGAATCTCACCACACTGCACAGAACTCAGTTCAACTATGTGCTGAAGGATTCGTGGAAGTCCTGATGCTTCTGCTGACTTTAGTGATAATCTTGAGCAATTTACCATTTCTATGGCTCAGTTTATGCATCAATGAGGTAAACATGTAAAATTTGTGAGCATTTTCATATGAATATGAGCTGAAAAGAAAGGAAATACAGATTGAAGAATTGTGCATAAATGCTCTGAGGACGTGTTCAGCCAAGGTTTAGGGTAAAGTAGGAAAATCCTTTGTATTCTGGGAAAAATAAAATTATCAATGCAGTGTAACAGTATATATATGTTTCTATTTGTGTGAAAAAATTTGTATCCATGGGATGACATCAAGTAAACTCATGAAGACCTTACTATCAGCCACTGTGCACAGATCTAAGACTTGTAACACAGACTAAACTTCAAAAACACTAAAAAAAAGTATTTTTCCTTTACTTCTTAGAAAACATATTTTTAAACAAATGAAAATTTTATTATATTTTTTCATGTACTTAAATAAACTTCTACCCCATACTAAATGAAAATAGCTGAGAATACACTTTACAATATATACTCTATTTCATTAAACTTCATTTTTCCTTCCTGTTCAGCATTTTCTAAAAGCTGACTTCAGCTATGCTCTACTTCAAATACACTGTAAAAGTTGAAGCAGCTAGTAGTAACCCAAAAGAGCAAGGTTATCACAAAAGGTTTCCAAAATTCTGGCAATCTCAAACATTTAAAAATAGCCCTGGGAAATATCCTGGTGATTTTCCCACACAGTGGCACTGAGGTGTACAGGTCTAACAGGAGTTTTTAGGCCAATTATGGGGCAGGGATGTGTAGGACATACACAGATGCAATCATTTTATAAGTTAAAATCTCAAAGCACGATATGCTTTAGCAACCTTTATCTTTTTATTGCCTCACACTTTTAACAAAGCCACAGTTGAAATATCAGCTATAAAAGAAACATAGTAGGTTGACACATAAAGGTTATTTTTTCTAGCTTATTTTACAATAGGAGTTAAAATCAAGCCCTTTCCTGGCAAAAGTGTTGAGCAGATGAGTAATCCCACTGAGGTCTGCAGGACTTGATTTGTCAGCATACACACAGTTACAGCCTTACATCTGCAGGAAAAGCACCTCTCAAAACTGCTTCTACTCCAAGCATTTTAGAAAAAAAAGCAGCTTAAAGATACCTTCACACCAAATATATCACACTAGCCCACCTTTATGGAGAAATAGTGATTATGAATGAATTCCATTAAAGCATTTTGCAATATGGCTCTTATTACTTGGAAGTAACAAAGCTCTGAGCTACACTTCACCAAGGCCAAATCACTAAGGAGTTTTGTATTTTACTCCCCCCCAAAATAAAATGTTGGGCTTGTTCTGTGTGTCCAGTTTTGTTACAGTTGTAGAAACTCAACTCTTTTCAAATTCCTGTAATATAGCCAAGATGAAACCTAAAAAGGTTTTGATATATTGAAAGAATTATAGACCAAAATTCCTCTAATGCACTCCTACATTCACTTACATCTGCACAGATCCATTATATATTCAGCCACAAGCTTATCACTCCAGTTCATCACAACTGAAGATAAAACTCAGCTTCGATATTTGACAGCCTGATGCTAAAAGATTATCTACTGAGAAATAATCCAATCACTGTTCTTTGATATTAGAATCCTTAGCAGGAGGCAAAGAAAAGGAATACCAAATTGATCTTGATTACTTCATGGGGCTTCCTCTCATAATCTCTACACTGAATTCCCCTTTATCTTGTACTTCTGCTTATTTGCTGCCGTGTTTATGACTAAGTTTTCAAATATTCCAATCTCAGAAGAGAGAATCGAGAGACTTTGGGATGCATGCTTAATACTGAAACAAAACAGCCTCTCCTGCTCTCAGAGGTGTGACTGGGATTTAGAAGATCTTGAGGCTCCGTATGAAAAGGAGATGGCATTCTCTGGGGACCCAAAAGAAGGTCAGGTCAGACGGACAGGAAGAGACTCAGAGAGAAACTGAAGAGTCCAGGGGTAAAGAGGGAACACCCGAGCCCGAGCTCTCCACTTACCTTAAGGATATCGCCCCGTTTGAAGCTCAGCTCGTCATCCGCGGTGGCTTTGAAGTCGTACTTGGCGATGGCTTCCATGCTGGGGCTGCCGCGCCCGGCGGTGCGGGCGGTGGGCAGGAAGCGCTCCCCGAAGCCTCCGCTCCTCCCGCGGCGGCGGCTCCCGGCTCGGTGCGAGGCGCCGGCCCCGTCTCTCACATACAGGGAGGCCGGGGGACGATCCGCCCTAGGGGAGGGGGAGGAGGAGGAAGAGACGGGCCATTAGGGGAAGTGGCACGGATCGATGGCCGGGGCCGCGCCCAGCGCCGCTCCCTCCGCCCGGCGCGGCGCGGCCGCCGCTTCCTCCCGCCGCCGCTCGCCCGGGCCCGGCTCGCCCGAGTGACGCGTCCCGCGGCCAATGACAGCCCCGGCGCTGAGGGGGCGGCACCGCCACCGCCACCGGCACCGCTCCTCGCCCGGGGCTCCTCATGCCGGGCCCTCCCCTCTCCCGGGGATCGCTCCCGCTCCTCGCAGCGGCAATTACAGCGATGTAACGGGGGGAGGAGAGCCCCCGGCTCCAATTACAGCGATGTAACGGGGGGAGGAGAGCCCCGGGCTCGGCACCACGGCACCGGCACAGCCCGCGGTAGGCGAGGGGATGCGCTCCGCTGCCCCACCGGCTGCCCTGGGAAAAACCCGTCTGGAAATGCCCGCACCGATCGTTTGGGTTCTGCCACTCATACAGCTCACGTCGATTTAAATACGAGCTAGACAAAGCACAGTGCTATTGGGTTGTTGGGGTGGAAATGCCTATCAGAAGGTGTCCTCAAATAATATGACACAGGAACAAAAGTTTGGGCTGACTCTAAGTAAAAGCAACCATCCTGAAATTCCAGTGCTTTGAGCAGCAGAACACGTTAAAAAATCTTTGTAATTCAGTGAGACAATCGGCAAGTTTGTGTCTCTTAGGGCCTCAGAGAAGACATTAAATCAAACCTGGCAAGTCATATACACACACTGAAACCACTGAAAAAGCTTAAGTCCTACCCTCAGGTTTCAATAGGAATGATTTTCTATAACCCAACTACACTTGATAGCACAGAAGCTAAATAATCAGAAAAAAAATTCACCAAAACACAAGAAAGACAGTCTCTAAGTTAAACCCCACCATGAATACCCCCTTGAAGAGCTAACAGAGAGCTGGCACTTGTCAATGACAATTCAAGACCGAAGAGATCTGACAAACACTGGTGAACCCACGCACCTGCTAATTCAGGCTCCGTGCTTGTGGCCCAGAAAGAGCCCTGCTGCATGCAAAGGCAGCAGATGGCAACAGCAATTTCTCATTTCAGAGAAAAACCTGCCTTACATAAATGCAGTTCAGCAATTAACATGCTTATATTCCATGAGGCCCATGTTTGCCCAACCTTCAGCTCCCTGTAGAGAATAATGAAGCTCGAGGCAAACACTGGAACTGAGATTCTATCACAGGAATCTGGCAGAATGAGAAGAGGTATTTACAGGATTCACCTTGATTTTTAAAAGACTGGCTTAGCAGGGTCCTCGCATGGACAGAGCTTTGGGATTTCTCTGGTCTTCCTACACAGCACTCCTGAAATGTCAGCAAGGTTGAAAACAGTCACCAGTCACAAAGAGCCCAAGAGAACAATCTCCCTGTGCTACCATAACCAATGGAAATGAATGTACTGGATCCAAGCTTCAACCACACACATCATGAAATCCATAAAGTGGATCATCTTAACTACATTTTGGTAATTATGAAAGACTTAATTTTAGTCTCAAAGCTGATGAAAAACCTTCTTTCTGATGTGAGTCTTTCACATCATACCAGCACACTCATCCAAACAGCAATAATTACTTCCCTTCACCAGAAGTATTTTCTCTTTGCTGCTGCTTCTACTGTGTTGTGTTCACCATCTCCTCACCTTTCCAACCTGGCCTCTTGGGGTTTGTCAACTGATGGTACTGATAATTTTCTGCTATTATAGCACCATTAAAGGGCAACATGAATGACAGTGTATGAAGCAATGGAAAATGCAAACTGCTCAATGCTTGTTGTCTACCTGTCCTGTATCTTTTATGGCAAACATCATCTATTTCTAGTCCTTCTTAAATATTACGGGAAGGAACCTTTGGGTGTTTCTACCACCCACCACACCACATGTGAAAACAAACACCTTCAGCCAAGGGAGCATGGCTTGAAAACCCCAAGTTCCAAACCTAAGAATGTAACACCAAGTTGCAAACTTAAAGTATACACTAAAGGCTTGAGACACATTTAAGAAAGAAACTGCTTCAACTTATAAATATGCCTTTTCTGGGGGCACACAGGTATTGCTGTCTAGCACTGCACTACCAGCTAATAATTACTTTTTTAACTGAAGGTGTTAAAACACAGCTTTCCTAGAGAAACTGAGCAGCATTTCCAAGAACTATACTGGCATTTCCCTGAGCTTAGTAACAGCACAATGTCGGGAAATTTTCCAGCACAATTCAAGATGAAAGAGATTCATCATGCAATACTCTTTAAACATGCATTAGTACTACTACCACCATCAGATCCATTGTCAACACACAAAGGAGTGAAGTTTCCAGGTAACAATTTTAACAGCAGCTGCAGTGTAGACAAAACTTTAACCTTCCTGACTTTAGACAAAAGTGTAGCTGAAGTTTAGATACTAAAGTTACATCTGAAAGAGGAAAAAGCTTTGAAAATATTAAACCAAGATACTCACACAGCAAATGTCAGGAAAGGTGAAGTCAAGGCATAATTTCCTTAAAGTCTCTTAAGGAAGCATTTTCTGCTTAGAATCTTATTAAATAAATTCTTACACACATTCAGCCATGCTGTTATAAAAACACAAACAAACCAACTGCATGAGTGGGGGAAAAAGCACAGCTGTAGCTGCTTCAGGCAGAGAGCAGTGCAACAGGACACCCCAGCGCAGTGAGCCCAGGCCACGGACTGCAAATGGAGTGAGACTGGGATGGATGAATAACAGGCAATATATGAACACAATGGTTACATGTCACAGAAATTATCAGATATCTTGCTAGAGAAATGACTAAGACTGCTCAAAATATCAATGCTTCTCACCTTACTGTGACTTGGGTTAAGACTTCCTTTGCTCTCAAAAATACTGGGAGGGGTGAGAGGAAGAAAAGGCAGCAGATGCAGCCAACAGCAAATGCTCATTAGCAGTAGTGCTGCAGCTCAGGATGGAATAAAAGTAATTATAAAGACAAACCTCCCTGTTGTGGCCAACAGGAAACAATTCTCATGTTCACTTCAACAGATATTTCAAAAAGCACACAGGCAAAGGTGAGCTTTTTACATTACTCTTAGAAACAGCACGGTTTTTAAACAAAAGAGAGTGTTCTCATTGTTCTCTTTTCACTGTTTTACTGCTCTTCTGGAAAGTGATCCAGGCAGGAATAGAACAATAGACAGTTTAGAAAAGCCAAAGAGAGGCAAGATAGATTCACTGGGAGATTTTGCAAAGAATCAGGTCCTAAACTACATCAGCTGTTTTAGGACAAAACATTACTCAGGGTGGTAGAAAGAAAAATGTGTGCATACATCATCTGGAAGACATGCAGAGATGCAAGTGTCAGCCTCTAGACAAAAGAATAGATAGTTAAAATTGTAAAGGCAGAACACTAATTCAAATTAACCAAATAAGGAAGTACAACATAATAAAGGAACAAAGTAAAATAGAAATTATATTATCAACATATAAACCCCAGAACATTCAGGATCACAAATTATCCCCCTGATCTACCAGCTTAAAATGATTCAACTTCCTTCAGCACCAGACAACTCAAGATATCACTTACAAAACTAAGCTACAGCACAAAGCACAGATAATACTTATCAGATCAAAACATTTTATCAGGTAACAGGAAAACTTCACCTCTGCCAGAATTTATTTACTGGCAGTTTTTTGGGTTTTTTTAAACTGTCTAAAACTGCTTTAAATGTTACAAGCTCAGCTGGTATTATGAAATACTCAAAATACTGTATGACAATCAAACTAAGAGATGATAACAACTCAAAGGTCTTTTTATGGCACAAATTCTCAATATCCAAAGTTGGCACAGAAATGGATTACAAACAACATTGTGTTTGAAGATGGATTTACCATCTGTTGTCCTTCAGATTTTGTCCCTTGACCCCGGGCATTTAACAGTTTTTGAAACAAAGAATTAACTTCCCTGAGCACCGTATCTGTGAATTGCTCTTGCAGTGACTTGCTGTGCCACAGAATAGTTTTCACTGTAGGTTATAAAAGCGGTGTCTGAGTCAGATGTTGTGGGAGTTAACAAGGCCGCATCCTTGTCTTCTACAGATTATTTGAAACTATATTGGCAAGTCAAACCTCATCTCACAACACCAGCACCGGTTCTCAAGAAGGAAGTTCATAAGAGAAGGAAGAGACCAAGAGAAAAATGTCCTTCTCCGTCACAGAAACTCCCGTTTGCAGCATGACCCCAGCTGTGTCTGGAGCCAGGGCGGCAGGGATGTTACCCTGCCTACAGGGCACTCGCAGCCTCCCAACCTTTGGAAGCGCCTTTAAGTTATGGAGCTCCTTTTGGGGAATACAAACATGAGCCCAAGAGCCACGGGCAGGCAGCACTCCCCAGCCGCAGGGCAGAGAGAAAAGCGACCCCCGCCCGGTGCTCCCGGTACGTGAGCCGGGAATCTCGCCGAGCAGACGACGCCTCTGGAGCCCAGAGCTTATTTCAACCACCCCCCCACCGGCAGAGCCCGCATCCTCTCCACCCCCCGGGCAGGCCGGGGCCCGGCGGGACCTGGGCCCGGCGCCGAGGCGAGTCCTGCGGAGCGCAGCGAGGAGAGCGGAACACGGCGGGGCCCAGGCCGCGGCACCGGGGACTCGGCGTGTGCCCTCCTCGCTCCCCGCCCCGGCACGGCCCCCGGCGGGCGGCGGCCCTCCGCACGCCCGGACTCACCGCGCAGCGCTGGGCGCTCCCGCCGCCTGCCCGGCCCCGCGCGGCCCGGCCCGGCCGCCGCTCCAGCGCCGCCTCAGCCGCCGCTCCGGCCCCGGCCCGGCCCCCCGCCCGCCGCGCCGCTGGTCCCGCTGCAAGTCTCGCGAGAGCCGCCCTGTCAGCGCCCTCCGCGGGAGCGGCGCCTGCGCGCTCACCGCCCCGTCGGGAGCGCGGGCACGCCCCGCGCATGCGCAGCGCCGACCTGCCCTGCCCCGGCCTCGGGCGGCCGCCCCGGGAATGCACCGGGAACGGCGGGGCTCGGGTCGGAGCGGAGCGGGAGGGGACAGGACAGGACAGGACAGGCAGCATCCGAGCGGCGCGGCAGCACGGCCCGGGCCGGGCCAAATGCCTGAAAGGAGGGTATAGCCTGACGGGGGTCGCGCTCTTCCAGGCAACTAGCCATAGGACAAAGGGCAAAGGGAAAGCTGCGCCAGGGAGGCTCTGGTTGTACCTCAGGAAGAATTTTCCACCGATGTGGTTATCGAGCACTGCAACGGGCTGGCCTGGTGGCACCGTCCCTGCAGGAGTTCAAGGAAAGACTGAACGTGGCACTCGGTGCCATGATCTGGTTGACACTGTGGTGTTGGGTCATAGCTTGGCCTCGCTGGTCTCCAAGGTCTTTTCCAACCAAACTGTCTCTGTCATGCTGCTCTCGAGGCTCTGTCTCCTCCTCAGTGTATGGAGGAGAAATCACGCTGGCTTTGTGCACAATACATGTCTAATTTGTCAGTGTCTCCACTTGTCTGTAAGACAGAGCCATCTACCACGCCACGGAGCCAGCAGGGACAAATTGATTTAGAAATTCTCTAACTAGCAGAGATACAGCCCAGCTTGTGCAGGCAGTGTTTGAGCAGACACCGAGGGTGCAGAGCTGCTCACCGAGCCCAGAGCAGGTAACACTCCTGCTCAGCCGCTACCTGCCGGCTGCCGTCTCTCCTGAGCACTGATTGAGGCACTGATGTGCTGTAGGAACAAATAGTTTAATCACACATGGCAATTACAGCATGCACAGAGGCCAAAATTCAGATTGCACAGGCAACTAATGTCAGGGTTTGCATGGATGACCCTCCTGACATTGTTTTAGCTTGAAAATGCTTTTAATTATAGAGTAAAGCAGTGTAAACGTCAGGCCTCAGTCCTTTGATAAAGGCCTAAATAAAAAGCTTTCCTGTGGCTTTAGAAAGGAAAGGTGGTTTCTGAACATGAAAATTCTTTCTGGCTCTGTACTCCCACCCGCTGAAGGGATGAGTTGCTGCAGGGTTACTTTTATCCCTCCCCAGTCCCCCACCTCCAGACAGATGCCAAGACTGGAAGAGGGCACTGAAGTGGGCACAACCACGGTGTCCAGACATCAACTGCAGGGCCCACAGCTGGGATCAAGTCAATTTAGGATTCTTGTGGACCAAAGTCTACAATTTAGGCACAGGTAACTGATATTTTGTTGTGTGACAGAGATGCACATTTTCAGCCTCCAATTAAACCCTTTTTTAAAAAATAAACCATGAGACTGGTTGCTCTCCTCAGCTGGAGTCTGCCAGGGGGGTTGTGGTTACATCCATACCAAGACCAGAGTACCATCAGAATATTTACCACAACCTCAGACAATCCAGCTTATAAATTGTGTTCTGCAAACACTGCCTGCTAACATTCTCATTATAAATGCTTAAGCAGCTTGATAAAGAGTTGGAGCTTTAAACCCTTGATTAAACCCAAGTTCATTTTCTCATCCTCACAACATTGTCTTTAAGGGGTTTTAATTTATTCCCAGGTTTTGGGGGAAGATGGGAAGATCTGAGTTCTTCCCATACTTCATTCAAAACATTGGAAAGGGTGGAGAAAAGGAGCTTTAGGAGCTGAGATGTTACAAATGTTTCAGACATTCTTTCTGAGGATGCAGAAATGATTCATTTAGAAGTGACTCCAAGACTGATGAAATCAGAGCTGGATTCCAAGATCACTCAAGTTCCCAGTACTTGTTCCTAGGACAGTCCTACAGAATCTCGTGTTTCATGTATGCCCCCAAGATGGGGATTCAGAAGTTCATGGTTAGTTTCTGTAAGTCAAATAACATCTCAAAGAAGTTATAGGAGCTACTTTTAGCTGGACTTGAAAAGCCAGCTATGGCCAACAGCTGCCAGTTGAATGACAGCTACTTTATGGGGCTGCAGCTGCCTGACTGTAAAAGGGCAGTCCTAGAAAATCAAACAAGCAACAAATTTCAGAAATAGCAGAGATTAGAGTGTTACAGAAAGATATTCCTGACTGAGGAATTGCTGAGATGTACTTGCTTGCAAACAAATCCATGTAGAATGTTCCCCCAGCTTGCAAACAAGTTAATACTTTATAGAAACACACAATTTATTGTGCAATACTGTGCAGCTTTGCTACAGCAAAAGCCAAAATCCTGACATAGCTGTGAGCAAGGGTGAAAAAGGCAACAGAGACATTGTTTTGCTAAAGATTCAATTTCAAAATTTTTTTTTTTGCAGTCAAGGAATAGCTTGAATTTTCTATGACAGTTGATGATGATAAAATATAATCCAAGATTAGCTCTGAGTATTTTAAGAAGGTAAGAAAAATCCTTGTGTCTAACATTTCTTTGGGATACCTTTTTAAACTTCTCAGAGCAGTCTGGGGAAATAAATGTATGGGTTTTACTATCAATAGATCAGAGGAATATTTGTTAAAATGGGTCAAGCAGCCACTAAAGGTTTAGAATTGCTGCTTGGAATAGTTGTATTAATGCCATGTTCCTAAGGCTGTTCTCCTCAGACATGAGGATCTGTCATCATCATGATCTACAATACACTTGACAATTTAAGGAACTTTGTGTTTGTTGCAATGTTTTTTTTAAAAGGCATCTGGCACAATAATTGTAATGAAATACATTTATAACATGCACCTTTCTTCCTCTGACGCATTTCCTGCTTTCAAAGAATTGTAGTGTTTTTTTTAAAAAAGCAAACCCTTGACTAGCTCAGCACATCTGAAGATGCTCCAGATTTCACATTGTGATTCTGCATTGTAGTGCTGCAGTTGTAGAGGGTAACACTCTGTGTGCTGTGTGTAAGTTGGATCTGAGCAGGACACAAAGCTTGGTCCCGTGGAAAATCAGACATTGTGCCACAGGGAATGTGCAATAGATGTAGAGAGGCCCTGATCAATTTTCTTCCCAGTTGAAAATTTACTGCCAGAGCCTGTTCTGACAGCTGTGGGGGACTGCCTGGGTGTTCACCTCTGTGTGAGATGTGCAGGGACCCGGTGGGTGTGGCACAGGGGGAATGACAGGAATGTGGGCACAGCATGGAGGGAATGGGGAATGCTGGGAGTGGGGCTGTGGACATTTATTGCATTAATATTTCCTTCTTGCCTTTTGCTTCCCACATCAACCCATGTCAGCCTCAGTGTGATAATCAAACCAGGCACATAACCCATAAAATCCAAAGCTATTCCATTTACTACATATTTGGGTCTGTCTTGGAACAAAGTTCCTTCGAACATGCCTGATGCAACCAAAGAGCCACAAATATGACCTGCTCTAGGAAGATGCTGAATACCCTGAGAAAAACCTTACACTGAGGTGCTAAAGTCAGACCACAGACTGAAACAAAACTGCAGGTACCACCTACAGACAGAACTGGCAACAAATTCACTTTTTTTGTCAGCTCATATTAAAATGGACTCCAAGGAGGGGAGTCTACGAGACTTAAATGCTATTACTGGAGTTTCTCTAAAACCTTAATTCAAGATTTAGGTTTCTGGTCTATAGGATTTCCCCACATGCCCATATTTGGAACATTGTGTGACAGGACTAATTAGGGAATCAGACAGCAAAGCTAGGGAAAAAACCCTGTCCAAATGTCTTTTCTGTGTCTGTTCTTCAGAGAGCAGGATAATGAATGAATTGGGCAACTACTTTGCTGTGTATTGGTGAGTTGGTCTCATTTTGATTTGCAGCTTTAGGTTAGTGCTAAAGGCAACAAAATCAAAGGGATGGAACAGATGTGTGATAACAGATAGTAGATGTGTACACATATAAATATATAGATATCCATATTCTGCAAACAGGGAAACAGAGGCATAGAGGGCTTGCCCAAAGCCATACAATAAACTAACACCAGTGTTCAGCAGCATTAGGTACAGAATTGGCAGTTTTTAACTTCTGAGCCAGCTGAAACCCTCCTCATGCTCTGCCCTGGCTTCTCACACACCCCCTGAACTGTTATCACAACTGTCTGTCCCTGTAAATCTGCCCAAGTGCAATCAATAGGTGTTGCTGCTTGTGACCCAGACAGAACAGCTGATCTGCCAGAACAGCTTCACAATTTTACTCATTACAGACCTCAAGAGCACTTGTGAAGCAGTTTAATCACCATGTGAGACAAACGGGGGCTGTTCTGACTTTTACAGACCAGGAGATGAGAAAACTTCTGCTCAAAACTAGCAGAAAAAAGATCCAAACCAAAACCACCCATGAGTCTTACATGCAAGCAGATTTCTTTCCATACCATCTGTGTTTCTATGGTCACAAAGAAGAAATGACAAGATTTATAAAACTGACTGTGTAGGAAACGCTGTTCTACCTGGGACCTGCAACAGCTGTCACTGACATTAAGAAATTAAACAATAAAATCAGTTGGCTGGGGTCACCCAGAACTGCTCAAGCTGTGAAAGAGACTTGTAAAAGAGAACCAGATGCAACTCTAGTGTGCCATTCCCCTTTCTTTAGTACAAAAGGACTTCTGCTTTTTCCTACTCCCAACCCAGTCATCTGTCATTTTCAGGACAGCCTGGAATTGTCAGTTCAATTACCTCTCAGTTTGGAGAAAAACAAAGCAGATGCTGCTTATTACAAAAAGGCAAAATCACTTCTTTTGTGAAATATCTTATCTCACTTATTTTTTATAATTAGACACTGAATTACATGCAAGTCCCTTATTTATTAAGCAATACACAGGAGCTGGGAAGGAATGTAATTCAGCTAAAATGAAATATTATCTTCCCTTCAGCTTTGGCAAAGGTGGCAGTCAACTCAACTACTCCTTTTAATTTTTAAGACTCAGTCAGTTTGTGTATCAATCTTCCCCTTTCAATTCCTTTTTCCACTATGCACATTATAATTATAGTAATTTCTTAGCATCTGTTATGAAATATGCAAGGGAGGGGAAATCAGACAAACAGCCACTGCCTATTCTAAACAATACAAAATATTCTCACTGATTTAATTATATTTAAATTATTTTGCACAACTGTTCAGAAACTCTACTTGTCAAATACTGAATAAAATGCAACTTCAACACTTTGTTAGAGAGCTTAACTAAAAAAAAAAAAAAATTACAAAGAGAGGTTTGGGGGTTTTTGCATACAATACCTGCTTTAAAGTGGTCCTAGTGAAATTCTCATGTCTGCTCTCCACAGCAGGCACCCTGGTGAGGACTGACTGAAAGGCACATGCAGGGAGCTCAAATAGTCCCGCGGATGTGCCGGCTCCACACGCGGCTGCAGGCGGAAGCTCACGGCAGGCTGAGCCGCGGCTCTGCCCCTTTGCTGCGACCCAGGGGGAGCCAGCAGAGCCTCCAGCAGAGCCTCCAGCAGATCCTCCAGCAGATCCCTCCAGATGCCTCAGCAGAGCCTCCAGCAGATCCCTCAGAAGATCCCTCCAGCAGAGCCTCCAGCAGAGCCTCCAGCAGAGCCTCCAGCAGAGCCAGCAGATCCCTCCAGATCCCTCAGCAGAGCCTCCAGCAGAGCCTCCAGCAGATCCCTCCAGCAGATCCTCCAGATCCCCCAGCAGATCCCTCCAGATCCTCCAGCAGATCCTCCAGATCCCCCAGCAGATCCCTCCAGATCATCCAGCAGATCCTCCAGCAGATCTCTACAGATCCTCCAGCAGATCTCTCAGCAGATCCTCCAGCAGAGCCTGCAGCCGATCCCTCCAGCAGAGGCTCCAGCAGATCCCTCCAGCAGATCCCTCCAGCAGAGCCTCCAGCAGAGCCAGCAGATCCCTCCAGATCCTCCAGCAGAGCCTCCAGATCCTCCAGATCCCTCAGCAGAGCCTCTAGCAGAGCTTCCAGCAGATCCCTCCAGCAGATCCCTCCAGACCCCCCAGCAGATCCCTCCAGATCCTCCAGCAGATCCCTCAATCAGATCCTCCAGCAGATCTCTACAGATCCTCCAGCAGATCTTCCAGCAGATCCCTCCATCAGATCCTTCCATCAAATCCCTCCAGCAGATCCTCCAGCAGATCTCTACAGATCCTCCAGCAGATCCCTCAGCAGATCCCTGCGCTCACATATGGGAGCATGAGATGAAGCCTTTGCAGATTACACACATAAGTTTGAATTATTTCACTCCTATGAGCTCGCTTCCCACCAAAATGATACAGGAGGCCTTGACATGGTGTAGCAACTCCAAGAAATATAAGGATGTGGAGGAAAAAAGCACTCAAGGAATAGTTTAGAGCTATTTAGAAGCAAGTATGGGAAGTGATCTTAATTTGCAGGCAAAATTGACTGATTCGTGGTTTTCTCCATACCAAAATACGACATTGCTGTAACTCCAGAACGATTTACCATTCATTCACAATTCTGCAATATTAAACAATAGAGAGGATGATCACTTGAGCACTGTCCTGTCTTTACAGCAAAGTTCTCAGGTCCAAAAATCACACCAGCTTAGTGCCTCTTGAGTGCTTCACAGCTTTTGCCTTGAGTTTCCCTTTGTCACCCACTCCTAAAATACCTGCGAAAAGTGCTCTCTGGACACCTGTCCTATTTCTGAATCTGTAGCAACACTGGCCAATTCAAGGGTGTCTCTGCTCCTCCAACCTCCTCTCTAATAATGCATTTTGATGTTTTTCATTTATTCTCAGCACACTGCAAGCACGAGGTCCCTGAGGTGAGCAGTTAGATCAGGTTTACCGAGGAGGAAGTGAAGGCAGCAACACGTTAAAGGTGCAGCCTGCCAGCCCCTGTAAATGAACATTTCACTGACAGAAATTCTATTCACAGTGTACTTGTGAGTGAAACAGAGTTTATTAGGGGCTTGTTTAAGATCCACAGGGAATCTGTGTCAGAGGCAAAATAACCCATATTCCAGATCTCTGTTCAAGATGTATCTTTACTCTGTCCTTTTACTTAAAACCTTCAACTAATTAAGTAGATTTTATTGGGTAGAACAATCTAAAGACCAACTAATGAGATGCTTGTGCAGCACTAAGCACAACTCATGATTTTGTATTACTGCAATTGAAGTAGGACATTTATCTTCTGTCCCTTCATTGTATCGTCTCTAAACTACACCATCAATTTCCCACATCTACCATTTTGTTCCCTTCTAAGTCACCAAAATCACTTTCAGCATCACTCAGGTGTTGTGGGGGTTTTTTGTTAACTGATTCTAAGGAAATCTTCTGAGTAACAAGCTCAGAAAATCCTGGAATTCTGTGGCCTTGATTCTCCTCACTGACATTTAAATTGTATTTAAAAGAGCTGAAATCATACCCGTGGAATCCTGCACTGTGTGTATCCAGACACTGTCAAAGTAAACTGTCTCAAAGGAGTATGGAGAAGTTCTCAGAATGCTACATTCTTAAACTGCATTTGCTGTGAAAACAATGCAGAGCTTAAGCTCAAGCTCTTTGTACAAAATTGCAAACAACAGCATTTGTAGTTTAGCAAGCTAGTCAAGATGAGTTTTGTAACAAAATATCGCACGTGGGAACTGCCATATCGCAACTCGGGATAATACAAGCTCTGTAATGAATTAAAGGAATAGGAAAGGAGTTAAAATTGACAGACATCTTTTCAACTACTACGAATTCAGAAGTCAAGCCCTAAATGTCTGCAGGCAGAGCACAGCAGTGAGGCATCTCTGTCTCACACCTCTGACTTCCTTTCCAGATTCTGCAGAGGCTTAGATTTCATGTTTAGATTACGGGCTGCCTGCGTCTGTGTGCCCGTCCCTGCCATGGTTTCCTGCGCACCTGGCACCCTGCGTCTGCCTTCACCTCATGGCTCCCAGGCTGCTGGTTCTCTACGGCAAAAGTGGCTTTTCAGCAGGAGATCTGCAGGTGTCTCCCTCCTCTTGCAGGTGTCACCTCCTCCTGCAGCGGCACAGTCCCTTAAAAGGGACTCACCTTCTTATTACCCCCTCCCTGGGGCACCCACCACGGCCCGTCATTGACGAGGGCACGGAGCCTCGGGCCACGGACCGCTCTCGGGCCCTCTCCATGCCCTTCCGCGTTTCCTTCGCCCCAAAGTCACTTCACTGCTCCTCACTGCCCTCCCCACGACGTCCCCCCAGAAGCCTCGGGGTGACCCTCGCCCTGGCTCTCCGCTCCGCCCGCCGCCCCCTCAGCGCTGCCGCCCTTTCCCCTCAGCCTCCCCTCACGGCTGGCCCTGACCTGCCGCCAGGGCGGGCGCCTGGCTTCGCGCGCCACCCGGCGCAGCCAATCAGCGCGCGGCGTGCGGGCGGCCGCGCGGGCTCGCACCAACCAGACGGCGGCTTCTTGCGGCGGCCCCGAAGCGCCCCCGCGGGCCCCCGGCGCCGGGGCGTCCCGCCTGCCCGTGACCGAGATGGCGGCCCCGGCCCCGGCGGCGCGGCGGGCGAGCGGCCCCGCCGGCAGCGCCCGGCGCGGCGGGTGAGTACGGGCCGGGCGGCGGGGCAGGGCCGGGCTGTGGCCCTCTGGGGAGCGCGGCCGGGGGTCCCCTCCTCGGCTGGGGGCTGCCCGCCACGAGGGGGGAGGCCCGAGGCAGAGCCCGCGGCGGTCCCGCAGCCCTGCGGCCCCACTGCCCGCAGTTCGCCGGAGCGTTACCCAGCGGCTTAGGAGGAAGAGGAAATTAGAAAAGGACACACAAAAGGCAGTCTAAACACATGATGGCAGCTCTGCGCTCCGGCGGCTCCTCTCCCGCAGCTGCGGGGCAGGCTCCGGCTGGCAGCGCCACAGAGCACCGGGGCATCGGGCTGGGAGCATCCCCCCGGGACACCGGGCTCGGAGCATCCCCCGGGACACCGGGCTCGGAGCATCCCCCGGGGCACCGGGCTCGGAGCATCCCCCGGGACACCGGGCTCGGAGCATCCCCCGGGGATACCGGGCTCGGAGCATCCCCCCGGTACACCGGGCTCGAAACATCCCCCGGGGATACCGGGCTGGGAGCATCCCCCGGTACACCAGGTTCGGAGCATCCCCCCGGGACACCAGGCTCGGAGCATCCCCCGGTACACCGGGCTCAGAGCATCCCCCGGTACACCGGGCTCAGAGCATCCCTCGGGACACCGGGCTCAGAGCATCCCTCGGGGCACCGGGCTCGGAGCCAGGCCAGGGGGTGCCCATCAGCCGTGGGTGCGCTTGGGGTAGCTGCAGTTTCATACTCCGCATGAAGGTTTAGTGTCTGGTCCCAAATTCTGGCCTTTAGGAGCTTTTCCAGACTCCTTCCAGCCGGGATAGCAGCATTCCCTCAGCCGGTTCTTTCATATTGCTTCACTCCCGTGCCTACTTCAGCACAGTGTTCTGATCAGCAGAAGTTCATGGCACACTTTGTTTTGTCTCAGACGTCCACCTGTTTCAATTCTCAAAAGCTGTGATCCACACAGTTCTTGCTATTTGTCTGGTTGGGAGCTTTTCACTGTCAGAATAACAGAGGCTGTTATTGGTAAGGAAAAGCCTAACAAATCCCCTTTAAAAATACCATTACATAAAGCATGAGAAGTTTGTCTTAGATGATACTGTCTACCCAGAAGATAGAGAGAAAGAGAAAACTCAAAGAGTAGTGAAGAGTGTTTTAGTACACATTTAACACTGAGTTTTCACAGGAAATCTTGTACCACGGAAGAGTTTCCTTAAGTTAGGCTTACCAGTGTTAAAAGTTACCAAGATAATAGCAGAGACCATAAGCACCCATCCATCTTCCTGAGGCAGCTAGCAAGGCATAGATACTTTCATGTTTTCTCAGGAAAGGAAGCTACTAAGGACTGCTTCCTTAAAATCCTATTCTTTCCCCCAGCCATGGTAGAATAAACTTCCTAGTTGAACAGGCAGCTCACACACAATGGGACACAATGGAATAGTAGCACATGAGCTCTGTGAAACACTTTAAATTACTTAGAAATGCAGGTTTCTATGTAAACAAACTGTTACTCAACAGCTGCTGTACTGCATTAATCTACAGGGCTTGCTCAGATGTAGTAAAATTTGAATACCCTAGCAAGCAAACTAAATTTATTCTCCAAGAAGCCTGCCTAATATAGGCATCTGTAGAAATAGCTACATGGTGCTGGTTTTGTGCAAGATATGTTTTATTCTTTAGAGAAGGGTTTTATATTTCCTATATTTTAGTCAAGCTTATTGAAAAGAAATTTACATAATATTCTTTTTAACCATGACCTTTTGAGCAAACACCTTGCCAACATTTTTTTTATCTGCTGAGAGGATTAAGATATTAGTGCTTCTGGCCTCGGTTACCAAACAAATCAATGTTGGTGCTGCAGGTGGAAGCAAGAAAACAAGCAAGAAAACAATCCTTTGTCCTCTAATCTTCACATTGCATCTCTGTTTATGTCTTGATCTGTCAGACCCCTACCCAAATTAGGTGCTGGAGGCCACTGCAAACACTCAGACCAACCTGCCCCAGACACAGCTCTGAGAAGATGTGGGTTGGGAGGGTTTATATCCACCTGTGGCTGGCTGGGACTGGCCAGGAGCAGAGCCAGAGGCCAGGGGGGATTGGCCAAAAGGGTCGGGTTGAGTTGGCCAGAAGGGTTGGGTTGGGTTGGCCAGAAGGGTTGGGTTGAGTTGGCCAGAAGGGTTGGGTTGGGTTGGCCAAAAGGGTTGGGTTGGGTTGGCCAAAGGGGTTGGGTTGGCCAAAAGGGTTGGGTTGGCCAAAGGGGTTGGGTTGGGTTGGCCAAAGGGGTTGGGTTGAGTTGGCCAGAAGGGTTGGGTTGGGTTGGCCAGAAGGGTTGGGTTGGCCAGAAGGGTTGACATTGGCCAAAGGGATTGTGTTGACCAAAGAGAGTGACCTGCTTGGTCAGCATTGTCCCACGTTAGACCTGTGGGAGCAGGGTTTGCTGTGGGCTGGTTGGGTTCACATCTGTGATAATGTGTGTGTTTGAGCACTAAATAGTGCACTGTGCATCTCTGGAGTGCTCTTGAGTAAAGACTTGGGGGGAGATTCTTCAGGAGCTGCAGAGAGCTCCTGTTTTCCTTTCACAGTAGAGTGAGGCAGCTCACTGCCCTGTGTCTAGACACAGCTCATCCTACATGTGTTCATCATGAAACTTTGATGGGGCTTGTGAGAACAGCAAAACACACAATCTGTGAAGTGCCTCTCCTAGGTAAGGGCTGTGCTGTGCTTGGAATGGGTGTTTGAGCTTGGTCTGATTGGCCTTCAGGTGCTGAGTCTGCTCTGGGAATCTCCAGAGAACACCTTCCCACTGGCACAGGGTTTATCAAACATCTCCAAACTGGTGTAAGAATGCTTTTTTACCCATATTTACTATAAACTGTGAATACAACACCTTTATTTAGAATCTAGAATTAAGAGGAAAAGCTGCACTTTTGTCTCTGAGTCAGTGTATATCAGCAAAAATTGATTTGCTAAAAGGTCCTATAAATGCAGCACAAGCTTTTTAAATTTTACTTTGTGCCATCTTCTTTCTGTGGTTTTCTAACATTTCAGTATTATTTAATTTTCAATAGAGGCAGTTATACAATCCTGGTTACAATATCATGATGATGAATGACAGCTGTCACTTTTGCAGTGAATTCTTCCATAGATTTGCTGTAAAAATTTCTTTTCAAGACATTGTGCCACAACATCTTGTCTCTGCAGAAGCTGTAGGGGCCCTTCCACCTTTCAGAATTGTGCCTTTTATTGCATTTTTCACTTTGATCCAGACTCTCTACATGCTGTGACTTTCTGTGGCAGGCACTACCTGAAGCAGAAAAAGTAAAGGAATCCTTTAGTTCCCAAACACACTTTTTTCTTTTTAACCAAGTAAGGAAAAGGAACACAGCAAATACTTCTCAGATTTACAATACCCTAATTTGTAGTAGTATCAGCCCCTCTGTGGAAACAGTAAGGTAGACTAAACTAATTATATAATTTTTTGATCATTTTCCTTTTGATAATTGCTTCTCGGCTCACAAAATGAACTTAAAACAAAAGTGTTCTTTCACTTGTGGAACATCTTTTTTTTTATCAGTCTGAATCTGCAAGTAAACCAAAGCTCCTATATCTTACAAAATATATATTCTGCCAAAGCAATTCCCTGCTCCCCTTCTCCCTCTTTGTGGCTCAGGTTTCATTTTGAGCAATGACCCTCTTTTGAAACAGTCCAACGTGCAAGTTCTGAATGTGCTGCAGAAATTAGGAAGGAGTCAGATATTTTTTATTAGAAAATCCTCAGCAAGTAAGGTTAAACAAAAAAGTAATTTCACCTCTGAGAGGCACAGTTGTCAATGGATGACACTCAAAGTTCATTTCAAATTTAATCCTGTTTGTGATTCAGTGCAGAATAGACCTCTCTCTGATTCCTGTCATTTAGGAAGGGAAGCAGAGACTGTGTGAAATCAGCTCCTGATTCTTCACAGCCAGGCTCAAATGAGATATGTGACTGCTGCTGGGTTGATAATACTTAGCACATATACAACACTATTTCAGAGCATCTCACTTTACAGATACTAATAAATTTACTTCACAGTCTTCCTCTGAAGCAGATATGCTTATTCCTATCTGCAGTCTGGGGTATTGAGGCAGAGAATGTTTAGCTGGCCCAAATTCTGACAAGTCTTTTTTCACAGGCAGATACCGAAGCCAAGAAGTGTGTCTGCCAGCTCCCTTGCTGTAATTATTCCATGCTCTCAGTGGGTCTCAAAGCAATTTAGAGAATCACTTGATGCACCTTTGGAAGGCCATATATCAGCAAATGTGTCCATGTTGCAAATGATCAGGCAGACATCAGCTCCTCATGAGTAGGAAGGCCGTGTGGTTCTGCTGATATCAAAACAATCAGCTCAAATCAAAGCCATTTTCTCCAAGGCAGCTGCTTTTTTTGGTTATTATCTGTTCCCCCGTGTTTCTATTCTTGGTTGACAGATCAGGCTTCTGTTCTTGAGGAATTCACTTTTGGCAGCAAGAAATGTTCACACTCCCCATCATTTTTCATAGACTAATCTGTGTTGGGAATTTTCAGTAAATAACATGAAAGCATCAGTGATTGAACACTTTAGGGAAAATAGTATCATTAGGTTGATTTATTTTTCTCCCTAAAGACAGCAGCTTCTGAAACATATTTTTCTTTTCAACTGTCTATTGGTTCTATAATTGCCTGATCTTTCTTTTTGCTAGATATTTTATAAGTTTGGTAGTAATACATCATGCTGTATAGTTTTTTATTAAAATTCAACACTGCTGTCTCCTACTGATGGTTAAGTGATTTGAAATCCTTGGAAAATCTGAGCCATAGTATTTTTACCTATATAAATACACTGGCTGCATAAGGCGTTGTTATTCAAGAGATGATCTGGTAAAGATAAGGGTGAATGGGCCCTTGCAAAGTTCTGCTGTCCAGAGGGATGTTTCAAACACTTGTTGATACTCAGATTGAGCTACAAGACTTGCTCTTTGCTCAGGGCATTTCCAAACTGAAACAAGTTGAGGGGAATGTGGATTTATTTTCCAATTTAAAAAGGATATCAGACACACATGGCAACCCAGGCACAGGACTCACTCAATCATGTAAAATAGAGATATTCTGAGGTGGGTTGCAGACCTCTCCCCACAGCTGTGGGATAACCATTGCCTGGGTTTGCCATACAGGACTTGCAGACTGTTGGCTTGCTGTTAAACATTGGATTATTTGGTAAACCCCATCCTGGGTTTCACTCTTGCCCAATGATTTGGAAATCATTTTCAGGCTGAATGCAACATGATGGCACTTGAACACCACATCCAGCCATTCCCAAGTTTCACAAACTGCTCTAGGCTTGAAAATCCTGAGGAGAGTGTGCTGGGAAAGTGGAAGGGGTAAACTGCCTGCACTGGGAGCTTGTGGTGTCTGATTAGAGCAGCCGCAGCTTCAGGCATCTCTGATTGTCTGCAGCTGAATATTTGACAGCCTCCAACATGTCCCAGCAAAGCAGTCCCACTTCATTTCTGGCCTGCAGACTGTAACATGTCGACGTGACTAATTGCCCGGGCAGACAGAGGAGAGATAAGAGCAGGGAGGACAGAAGGAAGCAGGTATTATAGTGTGGAATAGCAGTGCACAAAACTAGGACAGGTCCAGAGTGTGGAGAGTCCCTGCAGCAGGGTGGGGATGGAGGTGGGAATTGCAGGAGTCTGGGAGGGGAGCACACAAGGACTTTGCAGAGTGAATGGATGCACAGCTCTGCAGATTTGAGGGCTGCCTCCAGAATTTATTAAGTTGCTGCAGCCTCACTGTGTGAAGCTATTTCCCAAGGGTTTGCAAGACCTTTGTAATGCATGTGGGGTGTTTAGTTGGAATGACAAAATTCTTGCAGTTTTATTTTGATAGATTCTGCATTTAAAAGAAAGTGTGCAAACCACATCTTCAACGGCTCCAGTGCCAGTCCAGGTGCAGAAATTGAGGAAGGTTGATTTCTCATCCTAGCTTGTCTTTGCTAATGGCTTCAGTTACCCCAGTACTAAGATATCCAACCTATCTGAAGTTAGCTGTGTTTGGAATTTTGGTTCTAAATGAAAATCCTTTTTAAAAGTAGGAAAATTAAACATTCTCCATGTTCTGTGTATCCTGACTGGCCCAGGAAAGATTTGCTTTCTTGCTTTCTCTGTGTGAAATGTCTACAGTCTACCCCTGCTGGTACCTTAAATTAGGGATGTGAGAAAAACTAAACTGCTTCTGGGCTGGTCAGTGTGTTCAATTTTTGTAGAAGCCCTGAATATGTATAATGATGAAGCAGTGCTTTGTGCACCACTGATTATTTTCACAAGCTCTTGTTATATTGTCCATTACAGCTTTTGAATTTCTCTAAACAGGATATATTCACTCTTTCCAACCAATCCTTTGTATTTTTAACACCCTTGGTGTGTTTCCTGCTTCCTAGCACTGAAGGACTCCAGGGTGGTGTTCCTGAGCATGCCGATGATGTGCTGTGAACTTTAGGGAATGGCGTGTTTTGCATTCAGGATCACATTTCAGTTTGCTGCCAGAAGCAGAATGTCACTGAGGGCAGTGCAGAAATCCTGCCCAGCTCAGCCTCCTGCCCTCTGGCCATAGCCACCCACCCCTGCTGGATGCTTTTGAAATCCAGATCCAGAGAGAAATTGAGGCTCTTAGTTGTGTTTGAACGAGTGAGAGCATGGTGCATAAGTCTTTCAGTAGAGCAACTAATAAATCTTATCTTGGAGGGGATTAAAATGAAGGATCATGGATTTATCTTAGTCCTTTTATTGTTAGTGACTGTTTTCTCCTTAAAATCATCTTGTCTTGCCTTCCCTTCTACAGAAGTCACTCTCAAATTAAAGGCAAGATACTAAGGCTCTAAACTGCTGTGTGCAAACACAGAAAAATACTTTTTCCTCTTTCCCACTCCTGTCCCTTTGCTGGGAGCTCTCTGTCAACTTCACTCCAGTAACTTTGTCTGATCTTCTCTTTGCAGTTGCTAATTGGCCTGGCAGGGATATGAAGAGACTGAAAATAACTTTATTCCCTCATTGTGTGCACATTTGAAGGGTCACAGAACAGAAAAGTAGGGCAGAGTCCAGACTGGTGGCTCATGCTGGGCAGCCTGGCAGCCAGAAAATGGCACTTGGAGGTGCTGGTTGTGGTTCTGCAGGCAGGTCTTTGATAACCAGCACTCTGCATATTGAATGCCTGCTCCTTGTGCCCCAGAATGCAGGTGCAGAAATACTGATACCTAACTGCAGAGTGGCTCTCTGAGTAAGCTTTTGGATGCCTTTTTTTCCTTGAGGTTATGCAGCATTGTCAGAGCTGAGCTGTAGGTGACTGCCACAAGGATGGGATCTCCAGGATCCTTCTCTGAAGAAGGTGGTGTTGTATAAACCAGGGTAGTAAATCTCAGCTGGCAAAGGCCAGTCCTGTGATATCTAGGAGGTGTGTGGGTGGTTTGGGTTGATTTGCATATCTAGCTGCTTCCTTATTTATTTGGATTTAAGAGAAGGATATGTCCAAGCCCTGAGCTTCTGTGTGAGATTAAAAAATAGAACCAGGAATTATTAACCAACAGAAAGACTTTCCCAAGACAATCATAGCATAATCTTATAGTATCATGTTGTTTTTATATGTAAGAGAGTTCTCTGGAGCAAGGTACACCAGAAAAGACATTTTGTGGAAGGAGAACAAATTTGTTTGGGAAGTAGAGGAGGGTGAGCTAGAAGAAGGGTGTGAATTCCAGAGCTGCTTCCTGCCTCCATTCTGTTAGAGTCCCACTTCTGCTGAAAAAAGGCCTAGATCTGTGGTCATTGGCAGTGTTTTTAGGAATTCTGGCCTACTTACTGGTGATCAGATCTGTGCTCAGCCCAGCAGCACAGCCTTGTGAAAGGTTGGATGTGATGTTCAGCAAATGGAGGAGTCATTATTGCTGGCTCCATTAGAGATTAGCTGGACAAAGCTCCTGGTAGATAAGAGTAACAAGACAAATAGCCATGCGTGACAGCTTGCTCCAACACCTGGTGGAATCCAAGCTTTGTCAGCCTTTTTTTTGGAGGGTTGCCCAAAAGCCTGTCAGGACTACAGTCATACTCTTACTCTGCACTGCAGGGAACTTAATTCATCTGTGGATGTCAGATTTTGGGGAGAGTTAAGCTAACTTAACTTCTGAGTTATGAGGTGGGTTGATGCAGTATTAGAAGGACTTTAATCTCCCTAGTTCTCCTTCTTTTTAAAGACCAATCCTGTAATTTGAATTTTTTTAATTTCATCACTTTCTTATCCTAAAGGAAGCAATGTGAGAGACTTGATTGCTTCCCCTTCTGTTTCTACAGATGGTGATGTGGTAAATGTAGCCAGGCTCTTCTGTACCAGGAGACATTCTCCCCTGAGGAGCAGTCCCCTTTTGCTGGACATGCTTACAGAACTGCACAGCCATGGACCTCAAGGAGAAGCGTCAGGTAGGTTTGCTGATAACAGTTACACCCAACTTAAGTGTTGAGTCCTTTTAAATGTCTTTGTTGTTTTGGGTCAAGATTCACTTGGTGGTATTATCATGTAGAGGTGTGATCCATGGTTAGTATGGAAGTTGAGAGTTCTGTCACCTTCACACCCCTGTGTCAGCAGGGAAATCCTTTGTGGGGTGGGACTGAGGCACCCCAGTGGGACAGCACGGGGGGTGTCCTCTGTCACACCTGCAGTGTCCCTTTTGAGCTCTGAGCTGGGGCTCCATTCCCATGGACACTCAACTCTGCTTCACTTGAAGGCTGAATTCACTGAAAGATTTTTTAAATAAATCAGGGCAATGAAATCATCTGAGTCCAGTTTTGCTGATGGTAACTTGGGGTCTCAGCCAGCTCTGGTGAGAGAGCAGTCTTGGCTTTTCTCTCTGGTGTCCCTTTCCCCACCACACCATGATCTTTTGTCTGTTGGCTGTCTCTTTTCTCCGGGTATCTCTTCCTTGCTGTTTTGTTTGCAGCAGTGAGAAATGGTTTTGTTCATGAGTGCAAATACCTGCTAGGGACTCACTAGACCAAAAGATACTACAGCAGTGTAAGTGACTTTGAAAGGGCAGTTTTTCACAGCTGTGGCACTTGTCTGCTCAGCTGCTCCTTTGCTGGGTTTCTGCTCTGAGCTGTGCTGGGCTCACTCCTGCCCCAACCTCTTGGTTCTTGGAGTGCTCAGAGGATGTGTTTGACCTATGTTGTTTTATATCAAATTGCTTTATTACCATGGAGTTAACATTCCAATGAGGACAATTATCTCCTTGTTCTCTTGTTAGTGACATCATGGGCTAATCTGGTATTGATGATTTTGAGAGAAGATGCAATTACCACTGTGTGGATGGGTGTGTTCTGTGTAGGATCTGAGGGCACCAAAGAGAGCAGGGCACAGTGGGGACACTTTCACTGCAGGTCACTATATTTGGCTCACCTTTCTCATGTGACATTCTCCACTCTACAGTGCAGGAAGATCATATCAAATTGCTGGACAGGCAGCAACCTTTAAGAGCCTATTAGGAAAATGTCCTGGCAAGGAGGTTACAGGGGGAATCATGGTGTTCTCAAGTCCTAACCTCCTCTCCTGACTGCTTGAAACTTTTTCTCCCTCCTTTCTGAATGGGTATTAAAACTGAAGGCAAGAGATCACCACAGTCTTTTAAATAGGAATTAAAAACACTCCCACAGATACATAAAGCTGCAATTTACAACTTATTTTGTTTGGATTCTGAGGAAAGACCATGATTTTATACTTGTTAGCAACCTTAAGCAGGGAGTTTGGAATTAGATGATCCTTAAGGTTCCTTTCAACCCAAACCATTCTGTAATTATTATTTGGTGCTAAGGAGTTTGCTCTTTTTTTCCCTTTTTTTTTAATATAGCAGATCCTTGTTCCACCCCATCTAAGGTGGAATCTCTCTTCCTTCCCAAAGTGAAGAACTTGGACACATACACAATGATAAGGGAACAAATTAACCTGCTTTGTAACCTCAGCAGTAAGTTTGATGTACTAGGTTTATTTTAAAATGCTAAAAATAAAGTGAAGCCACGTGAAAACATCACTCCCAAATCTGGCTGAGAGCAATCCCAGCAATATGTGTGTGTGTGATGGAGAGTTAGCACTCCTGGAGCAGGAGATGTGCTCAGAGCCCTGCTGCAGCACACACAGCTGCCACTCAGATCAGACACTGAGTCCTCTGGCTCCAGCTGGCTGATGAGTTCCCTCGTCAGGAATGGCTGAGGATCAGAGTTGTCAGGTGTAATGCAGGCTGCCTTCCAGTTTTTGCCAGAAGCCAGACACCACAGAGAAAGGCAGAGAGTATTCTTAAATTAAATGTGCTGATATTCTTGTTCTTTCTCCTCCTCCTCTGACTTTTTAATTTTCTGTGTGTTTCTGAAGTGAATTTAACCTTGTGAAAGGTGCCAGAATCTCTGCTCCAAGAGCACTCAGCACATACTGAGAGAGCAGCACTGATTGCCACAGGACAGTGGCAGGCTCCTGAGTTTGGGTTGCATTAGCCACAGGCTGGATTTGCAGCCACACAACTAATAAAAATGATTGACATCATTCATTGCACAGTTACCCATAACAACTGAGCTGCATTGTCCCATGTAATTGCTGCAGCCTGGATACAGCACTGTGCTCCAGCCCAGAGCCTGGAATTGTCTTCAGGGAGCCTGGGCTGTGCTCTCCCTTGCTCCAGCACTGTTGTTCCTTGTTCCAGGCTGCCTAACAACAGCTACAGCCCCACCTTTGGACTGAAAAGTAGCCCAAGTCCTTTGCCATTTCTCATCCTGCCAGTGACTGTGTCTCTGTGTTTGTTCCCTGCTGTTCTCTAAAAGCTCAGCTCTTCTTCCAAGGGCTTTTTCACAAACTGATCCTTTTTCCACAGGTGTCTCTCATTTATGCTGCAGATTTTGCATAGGTCAGCCCCTGCATTTATACTCAGCCCTCTATTCCAAGTCCCAGTTTTACCTTCAGATCCCAAGTTTTTGTCTTCTGCTCTTTCATTATATTATTTGATGCACAAATGCATATCCAAATGCACTTTCTGATACCAGCTGATATCAGAAGGAAGCTAGATAGTACAAATTACTGCCCTACATAAACACTTCAGAGCAAGGTCTCTTAGCAGTGGGATAAACAAGAAGCAGCAATTTTATCCAATGCCATTTGTGTCCATGAGCAAAGCTGGAGTTTTGAGGTTGGGACAAGGATTGTTCCTGGTATTGCACAAGCAGGTTGTTTTATTCACTTTCATTCAAGTCTTCAAAAGGAACAAAGCCATGGGAAACAGATCAGCAAGCACTATAATAAAGAAGGGGTCTTACAAGCATATTTATTGTGTGAGGGTTTATCTACTCTTGCCCAGTCTTGTTGCTGATATTTTTCTTTTTTCTCTCCTTTTTTCTTTGTGTTGAAAGGAGTAGATGAGTAGTTCCTTATCAGGCAGGAAAGAAAAATTGTGCCATTAGGACATTTTCTTGTTTTTTTCAGTATAAAATTGTTGTCTAGGAAACAAAATGCTTTACAGAAGGATAAAGGATGTTTTGCCTCTCTCTCTTATGCTTTCTCCTGAAGTTTCATTAAATAATTACAAAGTGTCTGCTTCCCTTCAGCTTTGGCTCTGGGAGCTTAGTGAGATCACACAGCCATGTGTAACTCAGTGCCAACACACCAGTGGTAACCAGACCTTGTGCTGGGTTTATTGTGAATATTGAGGCCATTTAATCTCTGCCCTTCTGGCTTAAAACCCATAATATGGGCTGTGCCTAATGAGGCATTTGAACAAAAGGAAAGGAAAGGAAAGGAAAGGAAAGGAAAGGAAAGGAAAGGAAAGGAAAGGAAAGGAAAGGAAAGGAAAGGAAAGGAAAGGAAAGGAAAGGAAAGGAAAGGAAAGGAAAGGAAAGGAAAGGCTTGTCCAGGCAGGGTAGGTGAGTCCAGACACCTGTACGTGGTTTTCACAGCTGCACAGTGTGCTGAGACTGGAAGCCCTGGCAGTGCCTGTCCTGTTTGGTACCAGCCAGTGCAATCCTTGGCAAGCTGCTGGGGTGGTGCTTGGCTGGGCCACTTCTTTACCCCTTTCTGTGTGAAATGAAAGCAATTGTTTTAGTGATTGCTCTGCAGAACTAGGAAGCCCCAGACAGAATTAGGACAGCGCTGAAGTGGGAGCTAAATAAAAACTCAATTAGAAAGGTGTATCCCTCCAACAGTGGGAAGGAAACATTCCTGCAAAAGATGGGAATGAGAGAGAGGGCTCATTCCTTCTTCACCTTTCTATCCCCTTGTTGTTTTTCCACCCAGACCTTCCCTGTCTAACTTATCCTTTGCCTCTTGTGTGCCATGCCCAGGTAAACATGGAGCCCCAGGCATGGCTGTGGTGAATTTATGTGCACCTTTTAGTGCAGATTGTGTGGCTCAGGATGAATATGGGATGCTGAGAGGGGCTTTTCTAGCATTCTTTATCAGCAAGAGAATACTTCAGACAGGACCTGTAACCATCTCAACTTGTTTAAATAGCAAATACTTGTATTTTTGTATTGAGCTTGAATCCAAAGCTGTGGAGTCATCTTGGTCTCAATTTAGTGTTTTCCATGCCTACTCAGGTGTTCCTTCCTGTAGTATATTTTATAGCACTTTGTCCTACCTAATTTGCCATCTGCTTTTGCCCAGACCCCTGTCTGTCAGCATCATTCCTTCCTGTGCGTGCATATGCAGCTCTGCAGGCAGCGAGCCCAGGGATCCTCGCTGTGTCGGCTCCATCTGATGAATGAACCATTCTCTCTGACATCTGGTGCTATCCTGGGCAAACTTTCTTCCCTCTCTGCTTTTTTCTCCCCCTGCTTCCATCCCTCCTGCTCCCTGCTCCCCACCCCCATCGGCCGCCTCCTTTGGCTCTGCAGCGTGACTGAAGCAGGCTGAGTTAATCAGCACACTGGTGCTTCACTCTGCTGCTTCTGCCTCATTCTCTGCGGCGCTGGGCTCTGCACAATCTTGCTCCCTCTCCCTCTTTGCTCTCTCATTTCTGGAGAGCAGCAGCAGTGCAAGTTGCTGGGGAGGTGGTGCAGGAATTTAGCCCAGATGCTCTTCAAGCAGGCTGATCTCTGGATCCCCCAGCAAGGCAAATGTCGCAAAGTAAGTTCCTCTCCCTTAACATTTAATTTCAAAATGGCTTTCCCTGTCTCCCTCCCCAGTCTGCATCCTGCCTGATGTGATGGGGCATGAAGAGCTTTGAGGTTTTGGGGGAAGGAGGTTATGGCAGGACATGAAACAGAGAGTGATGATTTTAGCTGGGGAATAGCTTGGTTTTGGCAGTGACAGGGTAAAGAAACTGTTTTAAACTGCAGTTTTAACCCCAGGACCAATAGGAAGATCCACACAGGATTTTAGCTGCTGACTCCTGCTCTGCTGCCCCTTTGCTTCACGGCTTAAATTTGTCTGTTGCTTCTATAGGCTTTGATCTGTAAGTGTTGAACCTCCTCATCCCTGTGGGATCTGTCTGGCAGTGTACCTGCCAGGCTGGATCATTGCTTTGGTCCCCAAAGTCTTCAGCTGAAGAAGTGGGGATGGGAAGGAAACTATCAGGGGATGAAAGATGTACTGAAGTTATGTGGATTTCTGAGCATTGCTGGCCTCTGGTGGGGGGGCATTAGCATTCCCTGGAGGGAGCTCTGCATTGGCATAAAGCACTGCTGTGTGTTGAAGCCAGGATAAATACAGACTCCTAACTGCTCTCTGAACTTGGAGGAGTAATGCAACTGGCTAAATTACAGTAATTAAAGCTTAATAATTGTGTAGTGTTTCAAAGTGCTGCATAAACCCTATCTCTTCCTGCCAGCAGCCTGGTGGGACAGGTAACTGTGGTTGGGGATTGGTTGCTCCAAACAGGAATGAAGGGACGGACAGAGAAATGTACAATTCCAAACTGGGCTGTTTCCTGGGGAGCATCTGCCTCTCTCTCTGCTGCTGGGGAGAAGCAAAGTGCTGGGCTTTGCATTACCTGTGTAGAAAGGTTGATTGTGCCTGTTGGCATCTTTACTCCGTGCTTTATGGAGAGCATAAAATGTGGATGCTGTTGCATGGATTAAAATGGACCCTGTGCACAGCAAAGTGCATCAGTGATTCAGGCTGCCTTGGCCACATCTCAGAGCTCTGTGCTCCTGCAGCTCTGTCTGTTTGCAGGCCCTGTTAGTGAACCTCAAAGCATCCACCCTGAGCCCCTGCAGGCACCCAGTTACCCAGCTGGGGGGGTTCTTTTGTCCAGGGGCAGCAGGAGGCCTGGGCTGCCTTTCATCCTGGGCTGCATGGGGTGGGGAGGAGACACTTGCTGCCTGCTGCTCTCTCCATTAACTTGGGCACTGCTGTGCTGAAGACTCTGCTTGTTTCACTTGATTTGAGACCACCAGCAGCTAAGCTGAGGCTGCCAAGCTCGCGTCAGGTGCATTCAAACCAAGTTTAATAGCTGTGTTCCTCATGCCTTCTGGTGCTTTTCCCAGCATGTCCAGGTTTAAAGGCAGTGGTTCCCACAGAGCATGGTCTGCTTGGTGGAGCTGCCTGGATTGTGCAGATATCCACATACCTTTCTTTTTCCTGGCTTTCAGTAGTGTTCAGGTTGGCTGGTGAATGTTATAATCTTCACAATTACAACAGTAGGTGGGGAGTCAGTAGCCCCATCAGAGAATGAGAAACTGAGGCACAGAGGAGTATCTGATTTTCCCACTGTCTTGCAGAAACCAGTGGCAGAAGAAATTAGAGAATCCAGCTGTCCTGACAGTCCAGAGTCTTAATAAAAAATTCATCCCAGGGAATAGGAATGTGTTAGGGGGGTGATTGATGTAGCCTGGATCATTAGAGAAACATTCTTGCCTGGACTCAGGGAGTCTGCTCTCTTAGAAAAAGTAGCCAGGAGAGCACCAAGAAAGACAGAAAGCAAGGCTGGGACCAAGGATGGGGTAATAAAAGGAAGTTTCTGCCCAGACTGACTGATGGGCTGGCCCTGCTGGTTCCATGTGTGTCACTCTGTAGCAGGGATGAGCCATTTCAGACAGTCTGAGCACTAAGTCAGCAGCTGCAGGTGTACAGGAGCTGCAGCATCCTGATGGGTGGTTTGCTTTAGAGCAAGAATAAATCCCTCTCTAACACTAGGCTGCTGTATGAAATGCTACCCCAAGAAATTGTGTGTTGTCCTGTATTTGATGTCTGTCATCCTCTCTGATCAGACCCAAACCCCCACTTTGTGCCATATTGTGACTTACCCTAAACAAGAATCTGCCTTACAGTAATAAATGCAAATATATTTGGTGGAGTTACTCCTTATTGTGTGTTTCTGAACCTGTGAATAATGCTTACAATTTCAGGAGGTGTAATCCCTGAAGTAGATTAATCACTTGCAAAGTGTCATTGTTAAATTAAAAACTGCCTTCTTATTCTGCTAAGGAATGTAAAATAGCTCCCAGGAAAAGGAAGAACATTCTGCTGCCCAGTTTCCCACCTCCAACTGTTCAGATCAGAAAAGCAATTGAGTAGAGGTGTTATAAAAGGAGTGCAGCCTGGAAAGAGGGAGACAGTCTGACAACTGCCTTGCAGGGGTTTGCACCACTCTGAATCAGAGGGGTGGATCTGCAGTCTATGAGAATTGAAACTCGTAGCAAATATTTTGTATTCTGTTCACTTATTTGCCTAAACAGTCTTTGTAAAAGCAGTTACACTCAAGTGTACACCAGTCTTGGTGAGAATCCTTATTCTGCAAGGGACTGAATCCACAGAGGATGGATGATTCAACCCAATTTGCTCTGGAAAGCAAGGAATATATTTGTGTTCCTGTATTATTAAAAAAAAATATTTGGCACACATTATATCAACATTTACTGGTACAACAAATAAATATGCTGCTATGGATGTGTAATGGCTGTGAGAAAATATAAGAGGACTTAAATATATTAATATTTTGTGTCCATTTCTCTGTACACATTCTGGGATATCCTTCTTTTTTCCTCTGGAAGGAAGCTGCAAGACCTCTGTCTTTCATCAGGTAGCAGAGAGTGTGAGATGGCTGATAAAGTTTTAAGGTAATTTTAAATGATTCTATGTGTAAAAGAACAAAATTGGAATTTTAGGAAGAGAGCTCAGTGGTGAATTTGTGTGAGGATGAAGGTGGGCTGCAGGAAGCAGACATGGGTAGGTGGTGTTGCTCGGGAACAACTTCAGTTGTGGGAGGAAAAATCAGAAAATAACTACACTTTTCCTACCTATCAGCCTGAAAATGCTCCTGCAACCCCTGAGGAAGGCAAAGAGAACCTATTTGCCATGAGCCAGGCAAGGCTATGGATTTAAAAAGCTCCTGGTATTTGACAACTTATTTACCCCTGTCAAACTGTGGGGGGTCAACCATAAGGACAAGGCAAAGAGAAGTCTGAAGGTGCTGTGACTCCTCATCTCCTGCCTCTGAGCTGCTTCTTGTTTCCTTCCTGAAGAGCCAAACCTGCTCCTAACCCTGGGCATTTGCAAGATCTATCTCAGGTTCTCTTTTCCTAATGTTTTCAGGCAAGCTAAGCAGTAATTCAACATGTAGAATATTTACTATGAGTGGAGAAATTCACACATCTTTTCATGTTCCCATCCAGTCCACACCTCAGCACATTCATTGCCTATAGGGAATAAAATCACATGCACAAAGAAAATGTTTTTCCCCTAGCAGCCATCCCATAGATCACAACTCTTGGGAGCCCTGATAGCATCCCAAAGCAGAAGGATGCAATCATCCCCTTGTACCTGGCTCTCACACCGAGGCTGGGATGGCCAGGGCAGGGGCAGCTCCAGGGGAGCCCTAAATGCACTTAGAGGCTCCTGTGCTCTCCAGGGCTAAGGAGGAAGCAACTGCTCATTTTGTCCTTAGGACTTTTTGCCTTTAGGCACAGGCAAAAGGAAAATACAGCCTTTTAAAATGCCTCCTGATATCCATCAGGGGTTTGCTTTCACTGTGACCTGAAATTTACTGCTGCTCTTTCTTTGTTGTTCTTCAGAGGAAGCCCTATGCTAAGGCAGCTGGGTAGGAAGGTGTCTTGCTGTTTCTGTTTGGACCGGAAAATTAGCAGCTTTCTCTTTGAGTGTAACTTTCCAAAGCAAAGATGTGAATGTTGAGGTTTTTTATTAATGAACTGACACCTCCTGTGAACAGCTTCTTCACCCTGGGGTGCTCACTTCCTGGTTCGTGGCAGGAAGAGCACTTGCAGCTGATGAAAGGCTGGAAAGATCCCTCTGGGACAGCTTCAGAGCCTGGGTTTGCCAAAGGTTTACTTAAGGGCATTTGAAAAATGCCTCATTAGCAGTTGATGGCTTAGCAGGGCAGCTTTTGTTGTGAAATCCTGGAGCTGCCCCTTGCCAGGAGCTCATGGGGGCTCTTCTTGCCTGTCCCTTTCATTTGGGTCCCAGGCTCTTTCCCTTGATGCTCACCCACAGCAGGTTCCCCCAGTGCCCCCAGCTCCCCTCACTCTCAGCATTACAGGGTGTGTTTACCAGGCTGCCTCTGCCTCCTTTGCAGAATACTCCATGTTCTGAGTGTCAGGATGGGTGTTTAACAATTCCTGCCCTTCCTGCCCTTCCTCTTCCCCAGCCCTGCCACACTGCACTTGTCCTTTGTCACCTACTACAGCCACGTTCCTTTGTGGCTGCCCTTATCTTGACTGACACTGTGCCAAACCAGTAACTCCTGTGTAAAGTCTGGAGCAGGTGTGCAAGTGTTTCAGGAGCCTTTTTTGATTGCCTCTGGATTTGCTGCCTTTCTGTGCTCACTGCCTGCTGTGCAGTGGCAGTTTCTCTTTCCAGGCACTGTGTGACTGTAGTAATGTTGGCATTAAGTGCAGCTTTCATCTCATTTCTTCTGTAGCTCTTGATGAGTGCATTGGAACCAGCTCAGTGTCTAAGCAGACTTGGCTTTTCAGTTCAAATCCCTATTATTTTTGCTGCCTTTCATTCAGTGTGCTTTATTTATCTATCTGCTTTCTCTGTGCTGGAGAGGATTTATACATCTGTGGGTGCCTTGCTCTGCCCTGGACAGGCAGCAGTCAGACAAGAGAGAGAAGCCTGATTGAGCCTTGCTTGATGTTGCTCTCAGACACTCCTGTTTGCAGCACTGTGTGGTGCAGCAGCATGGCTGGTGCCAGCTCCACTGCCATCTTCTCCTCTGGGAGTCTTTGAGACACTCCTGTGTTTTTAGTTCTGTGCTGATGTTACCTGGGCTGCTTCCAAGAACAACACAAGAACTGCTTCCTCTATTCCTAAAACTGACACAGAGAATGAAAACTGCAGCAGGATTATTTTTAGTTCTGTGAAAGTGCAGCTGAAGCAGCATTGCTGGACTCTGCCTGGACAGAATTTGCTGTTTCAGGTTGTCTCTGATAGGTGGGGAGAGTGTGTGTGTGGTAGATGGTGTTTGAAAGAGAATTTATGTTCTGTTCCTCAATAGTGTCACAGTTTTGGCCTGGACCATCAATGCAAATGAGTCTGAGGTCCAAGATTAGTTTCCAGTAAATGTTCATCACGAAACCATGCAGTTGAGGAACAGGAAGGACAGATCAGAGCCAAGCTGCACTTGCAGAGCTGGGTGTGTGCAAGCAGCCCCTGAGGAGCAGAGCTGCTGCAGTCTGAGGCCATGGTGGGTTTGGCAGGGCTGGGAAGGGCTCTGGGAGCAGGAAGAGCTGCAGCTCCTGCCTGAGCTCTGGGCTGTGTCACACTGCTGGGGACAGGAGGGACAAACTTCCTGCCTGTTTGTGTTCAGTAGTTCTGTACTCTGGGCACAGTGGGACACACGTGAACATTTCTATATGCAGGATATCCTATGTGCTGTACATGCTCAATGTGTTTGTATTAAAACATTAAATGCCCAGGAGAACTTTTATTTAGCAGTTTGCCCCTGTAGGCCTCTCATGGACACCTGCCTGTTCTTGCCTGTTGATTTGCTGTCAGTGATCTGGATTTGAAAGAAAGGAGAGTGCTTATGCTTCTGGCCCAGAAATGCAAGTGTTTACCTGACTTTATTGTTACCAGCATCTTATGGCAGCATTTTCCACATGGCACACTGCTGGGATGTGTCTTTTGGGACTGCTGCTCTTTGATGAGCACGGAGGGAGCAGTGCTGTGAACTCTGTGCTTCCTGCAAGTCCAAATGTGTCCCTTGCAGTTCAGCCCTTAAAACTCCAGTGTTTGCTCTTGTAAGAGGAGGTCATGGATGGCAGGGTCATGTCTGGTCCTGAACTGATCTATGGCCTGGCATTTAGATCTGGGAGCTTATGCATCAAAGTAGCCACAGAGGCAGGACTCACAAACAAAAATCTGCAGCAAGCAGTTGTGGAAATTGCACCACTCTTGTTTTGAATTGTGGATATTCTACTACTTAGTTTCTACTATTGTTAGCAAAATTCATCCTGTATCATTAAAATTCTGCCATAACTGTGTTTTGTTGTCTCTACAAGCTGATAGTAGAGTTCAAGCCTGCATAACCTCTGTTTGTATTGTCCTCAACCTCTACTGATTAGATCTTGTTTCACAGAAATGACTTGGTATTGTGCTGTGATAAAGTATTTATCAGCACAGTCAGGACCGGTTTGTTTACTTGATACTATCTAAGTGCTCTAATTCCAGCCAGCAGTCTAAAGTTCACAGGAGGGAAGATGATTTCAGGAAAATGGAGAATCAGGCTGGTGATGATGAGTGCAGGGCATTCACAGTCACATGCTCTGTCAGCCACCAGGAAAAAGCCCAAAAGGAAAATAGGGAAGCACTAACCAGTTTATTTTTCTGACACCTCAGGATGAGATGACCTCAAGTTTGGGCCTGACCACAAAGAAAGCCCTCACAATCCTGAGAGACCAATTGTCAGCACTGCTGGAGGGGCACCAGAAGGAACGGAAAAAAGGGACATCATGGAAGGTGAGGCACCAAACAGCACAAGTTGGGCACTTGGTCTCCCCTTCTCAAAGTAAAGATGAGGGCTAAACAGAAATTGGCTGCATTGTCTCCCAGAGTGTCCAGGTGAGGAACTGCTGAAGTCCTTGGGAGCAAAGCAAGGAGTCTAAGGGTGAGTTTCTGTGAGCACTTCTCTCCTGGATGCCAAAGCTCTGGAGGAAGATGCCTCTTGCCCTTTGAAGGATCTCAGGACTTCAGGAGCCGCTAAGGGCAGTGAGCTTAGAGGGTCCATCTCAGGTGGAGATAAAAGAGCTGTGAATCTCAACAGTCTCCCCTTGTCCTCTGTGTTTGCCTGGGATGTGTGTTGAATACAAAGTGCCAGTGTTTATGCACAGTGCTTGAAAGTGTGCCGTGTTTGGTCAGTGACAATAGGACAGCCTGGCACAGAAGCCTTTTCATTCTTCCAATTGAGAAAAGCAGCAAGTGTTCACCCAGACTCACCAGCTGAATATCCCTTGGTGCTGAAGGACTCACACAATGGATCTGGGATGCTCTGTGTCATGTTCAGGGGTTTTGCAAAGTTCTGCTCTCCCTGGAGCACCAGCTGCTGTCTTCACCCTTTCTCACTCTGCTTTTCCAAAGGTCTGGCTCTGTATTCCACGAGTGCTGACTGTGCTGCTCTCCCTTTGCAGGAGGTGTGGAGGAGCAGTTTCCTGTACCATGGTAACCGCTGCTCCTGCTTCCACTGGCCTGGTGCCTCTCTGATGCTGCTGGCAGTGCTGTTGCTGCTGTGCTGCTATGGGAGCCAGCCACAGGGGAGGTGAGCAAAGCTTCCTGTGCTGCTTAACTGAAGCAAGGTGGTGGTTTTGTATAATCTGTGATTGACATAAGTGTTGTCCCTCATTCTGTCCAGATATTTAGGTATCAGTGTAGCCACACTGGTAATTTCCTATCAATCCCTTTCACAAAACTTCAGCCAACTTAATTCTACCCGTAATAGACCCAGAGAGTGTCCTCCTGAGAGATTAAGGGGTTTGTTTTTATACAGCATTCCTAGATCTTTAAGACTTCTAAGGCATTATCATAGGAAGCATTTTGAAACTGGAGAAATTAGTGGCTCATGGGAGAAGTTAGTGTGCTATACATGCATTGGCCATATTTGTAAAGTATTTTTTAATTGAAATGGGTCCTTTCAGACCTCTCTGTTGTCTTTATCCTAAAGAAGTGTGATCATACGTTTCTTTTTGAGCCATGAATCTGTGAGATGTGGAAATAAACAACAGGCAGTTGAGTGTTTATCTCTGTGGGTGTCTGGCAGTGTATTCTGCTTGTTTACTCAAACCTCATGCGCATTCTGCTTCCTCCTGTTTTGCTGTGTGAAGCCAAGGTGCTGAGATAGTCAATGCACTGGCACTGTTCCTCCTGCTCCTCTTGGATCTCCTCATGATCGGGCGTCAGGAGAGGCTGAAGTGCAGAGAGGTGGAGAGGAGGCTTCAGACCATCGTTGATAAGATAAACGGTGAGGTCTCCTTCATCTGTACTGGTGTTTTCCTCCCATTGAATCTTTCCCCAAACCTGATCACATGCATTCCTAACTAAGCTTGCTAACCTTCCCCCGTGTTGCACAGAAGCAGGCTGTGGGAAGTGTGTTCCTCCTGCCTGTCCTGTACAATGGTTATTTTGAGCTGTCATGTGGCCATGTGCTTCCAAGCTGTGTGTTAGCAGGTGGGCGTCTGTTATGGCTGTGCTTTGGAGTAATTCAAATCCTCACATCCTTACCAAAATATCTGCCTTGCAGCAGATGAGGAGGGGAGAGCACGTGGGGTTGTGCCACAACATGGAGCAGAAGGAAATAAATTGCTGTGCATGAGCATCACCTCAACAGGGGCTCTGGGACCTGAGGGGGCAGTTGCTTTCAGTGAGGCAGTTTAAATACAGCCTTTAGCTTTTCTGTTGTACAGGTTTTTAAAAACTGTGTAGTTGTTAATACTGAGTGGAGAGAGAGGGGAAAATCCATCAAGGAGGAAGAGAGAGATGATAAAAGACCACTGGAATAGGCTGATTTTAGCTTTGGGGGACTTAAAACCACTGCAGGATGTAAATCCAGAGTTCTATGACTTCATTCTTTCTCACTTTGTGTTTTCAGATACACTTGGCAAAGAGGTGAAATGGCCAGACTCCATGTACCCTGACCTTCACATGCCTTATGCCCCATCCTGGTCCCTTCACTGGGCCTACAGGGATGGCCATCTTGTCAACCTGCCCGTGAGCCTCTTGGTGGAAGGAGATGTTGTGGCTTTGAGGCCAGGCCAGGAATCATTTGCTTCTCTGAGAGGGATTAAGGTAACTTGCTTGTCTAATTTCCCTGGCCCGTAACGATTGATTTCCCAGGTTTTTCATGCTAATACTCTAATTCCCAGAGAACAAATTATGGAGTGTTTGGTTTCTTCTGACCTTGAAAATAGCTTGAAATTCCAGTTCAGTCAAGGACAGTGCCTAGTTAGCCAGGCTGCATCTTCTCCATGAACTCCCAAACTCACTGGACAGGAGACACCAATGTTACACAAAAGCACCAGATTTCCTCCTCTCTCAGGTCAAGGGGAAAATGTAATGTGCTGCTAAATATAATGAGTGAATCTATTCAGCAGGATAATATGACATACAAACCTCATCCTTTATCCTGCTTTTTATGTGCAGAAATAAAGTTTGTCTGCTTTGACCTTCTCCTTACTACTGATTTGAGAAGGTAATATAAAATACCTGGTGTAGAAGTAAATTAACTACTCACTTACAAGATCTATACAAAGATTTTACTGCTTGAAGAAGGTTGGAAAAAGTTTAAAGCTTGAAATTTACCTTTGGTGGTTTTAATTGTAACTTTCACTCCAAATGCCTATTCTCATGAAATAACCAGGTGTGCTTGAACACAAGCCTTTGGACTCTCTGACCTTTCTTCTAGGATGATGAGCACATAGTTCTGGAGCCTGGAGATTTATTTCCACCCTTCTCACCCCCGCCCTCCCCAAGGGGAGAAGTGAAGAAGGGACCTCAGAATCCTCAGCTCTATCGTCTCTTCCGTGTGTTGAAGACCCCAATAATTGATAATGTCAGGTGGGTTAAATGTGGGGCACAGTGCCTACCCAGCTGTCTGTGTCCTTGGTGCTGCCTTCCTGCTAAGCAGGTGAGGAGACCTGAGAAGTTTTCTTGGCAATACTGCAAATTTACCCTGGCAAGTGCCTCACTCTTATTGTAGATGTTGGCTTCTCTTTTGACAGCCCTCCCTCATAGCATAGGCCGAGCACAGTGTTCTAATCAGGTCTGCTGGGAGGTTTATATCCAAGGAAAGTGAAGGGTTAGGGTCTTGGTTGCTGAAATTTCCAGTTGTTTTCTGTTTTTTAGGTGGTGCCTGGAAATGGCTCTGTCACGGCCTGTGACAGCCTTGGATAATGAGAGGTTCACTGTACAGTCAGTGATGCTGAAATATGCTGTCCCTATCGTGCTGGTAGGTCTCATTCCAAGCCTTTGTCCTTGAGAATAACCATGTTTTGTCAATAAATCTGAAGAATTGCAGCCATCAACAGGAAGCTGTGGCCAGGCTCACTCATGCAGCTGACTGTGTGTACCTTGAGCAGTTCAGAGATGCTGAGCCACATAACCATGAGAGTGGAGGGAAGAACTGCAGCAGCAGATCAAAAGAATATTTTTCATAGTTTCCCCATGGTTGAGAATGTTACAAGGCACTGAAAACACCTTCCCTGCAAGTGGCAGTATTTAGGTGACAGTGTCATCTCTGAATTGCAGGCTGGATTTCTGATCACCAATGCCGTGCGCTTCATTTTCCACGCTCCTGGAATTGCTTCCTGGCAGTACACTCTTCTTCAGCTGCAGGTAAAGGAGAGCTCTGAGCTTCACTACACCTCTTCTCTGAGCACTGCTGAGATGGATTCCCTCTGTCAGGACTTAATTCATCCTGTGACAGCATCCTTTGCTTCCTGGATCTGGAAGCATGCTGGGTCCAGGAGGATTCAGTGGAGGAGGACATCAGAACTTCCCTTACAGACTTACCTTTAAATGTTTTGCTCTCTCATTTGCCATGTATGTGTTTATCTATATCTAAGATATATATATATGGTATCCTTTGCATTTAAACTCATTAGTGTTTACACCAAATTCAGCAGGAAAAACAAGTTGGTGTGATTGATTCATGGCATCCATTAAAGCCCCCTAAGGTGTGCACTGTTTGCACTACTTCCAGTCCCCTTCCTTCCTGCCCTGGCCTTTTATCCCTCTCCTCTCACTGTGGTGGAAAATATGTCATGTGAGAGGTTCTGACTTCTTGTTGTCTCTGTGCTTGTTGGTGATCACAGGTTGTTTTTTTCAGGTGAATGGTGTCTTACCCATCCTTCCATTGCTCTTTCCTGTCCTGTGGATTCTTGCTACAGCCTTTGGAGAAGCCAGAGTGTTGGCCCAGATGAGCAAGGCCTCCTCCACCTCACTGGTAGGTTTCTCTCCACATGAAACCATTGCAGAGACAAGAGCAGGAGATGAAAAGGTTCTGTGAAGTGAAAATTCAGCAGATTTGTCCACATAATTGTGAAACATTGTTGGATCTTTGGTTGTCCCAGCTGTTGTCCCCTCTCCCTGGAGTACAATATTGCTTCTTGAAGAGATGCTTTAATTTTTTCAACCTGTCTACAGATATCCCAAGGTGATAGGAAGCTCTGGTGATTCCATAATACTCTTCATGGCCTGTGTTTTCTGTCAGATAAATACAGTTTGACAGAGGGGTCAACAGGGAGATAAATGCCCTGTGGTGGCTGTAACTGGGCAATGTGTAGCCACTGAGAAGGAGTGAGACACATCATATCCTCTGCAAAGCCCTGGTGGGCTGAACAATCCTTCCTGAGGCTCTGGGGCTTTGTTTGCAGGTGTGGCCTTTGAGTAGGTCAGGGAGTAAGAGCAGTTTCTGGTGGCTGTGCTGGTTTGGGGAGTGGAGTTTGGTGGTCTGATGGGATGTGGTCCTGGGCTGGATGTGCTGTTGTGTGTCCCTTCTTTTGTCCTGGTGGCAGTGCTGGTGAGATGCACTGAGCTGTGTTTGTCTTCTGTGCTGATTTCTGTTACTTGGACAGAGTTTCTCTCTCCTTCTTGTCCCTCCTTGGCCTCTGTGGCCCTGGGTCTGTGTTTTCTATTCTTTTATCTCTAGCTGAACATGACTAAGCTGCCTGTGTCCTGGGAGGAAGGGCACATTACAATCCTTAGTAGCATTTGCACCTTTATAATCTCTTCTCAGTGTTTTCACCACTTTACCTTTCCTATCCATTCTCAGCATCACTTGGTTTCTACTTTTGAAACCTCCCTCTTTCCCTTCTCAATTCATCTGGGAAAAGCCAGAGCTCCTTGGCTTCCTTGCTCCATCAGTCTTAACATTCCCATTTGCCCTGTCACTCATACTTGCACTTTCCTTTTTTTCCTTTCCTGTCTTCTCCTTTTTCTTGTCCAGGCAACTCTGTCTGTCCAGCCAGCTCTTTCTGTGGCATCTCAGACATGCTGCTCCATCCTTGCTGCTGCAGAACAGCTGCTGTGACATGCCTTGGTCACTCACCCCTGACCAGGGCAGTCACTTGGCCTCCCTATGTCCCCCCTTCCTTCTCTCTTCTCTGTTCAAAATGTAGCAGGTAAGACCCTTCTCCTCTCCAATCACTTGGTGGCAACTTGGCTGCTTCTCCAGCTTCTTCCCCTTCCTATCATGTTCAAGCTGTTTGATTCCCAGTTTTTCAAGGCCAGAGGTGACCTTTGTGACTGGCTGAAAGGACACAAACCAGTGCCCCCTAAACAAGCCCCTGCCTCAAGTTCCATTACTACAGTTGCACTGCAGCAACATTCCTTTTAGAAAAGAATTTGCTGTTGGTTTGAAAACATTTGTACTGCCTTTGATAGGTTTTGTCAGTAATTATTTACCTTCACTGCTAAAAATGGAATTCTGTATTAGTGGGAATTTCTGCAGTATCTGATTTCCAACCCTTGGAAAATTTACATCTTTTGTCTCATAGATTTAAGAGCAAAGAGCACGTCAATCAAAATTTTGGTCTGTTGTAACTACTCACATTCCTTTTTACCATCTCTGGTTAAGTAAACAGTTCAAGCACCTTGAGGCACTATAAGCATATTTTCCAAACCCCTAATCTTTCTCTTGGCATTCCTTTTAGCTTTCTCCACTGTTTCAGGAGCACTGTAGGGTTATGAATCTTAAACCCCACAAAATATTCCAGTAATAGCTGTGCTTTTGATAAATTTCAGAACAATTTGGACTTTCTGCTCTGTGTTCCCTTGTTTGTACCACAAAGGATCCCATTAGATCTTGCAGCCACTGCTTTAAAAGGCCAGGCTTTGTTCAGCTGCAGTTAATGCTTTCTGAGAATCCTCATCCTGTAAGGATTTTTTGCACCTAAATACATAGCCTTAGTTTTGTGCCTGTTGGGTTACTTGTTTTTGCATACTGCCCAAACAATCCATACTGTTCTGTAACAGTGGTCTGTCCTCTTTACATTGCACCCTACCCTAAACTTTGTATCCTTTACAGTCTCTATCAGTAATGTGTTGTTTTTAGTTTGCTCTCAGGTTATTAAAAAAATACCCAGATTTGTCCCTGCTTGAGGTAGTAGCACATCATTGCCAATAATTTCTGTTTCTCTTCCATTTAGAGATAGTCCATTTATAATATATCTGACATGGGCCCTATTACTTTGGTATTTTCATTAGAAAACTAGTCAAGCATTTAGAATCAAGTCAAATTAACAAATGGTCTATGTCAAAAGCAGTACTTTTATCAGACAAATTTGTAATTTTGTCAAAAAGGATATCACAATAATTTGAGGAGATTTGCTGCTCATATAGTTGTGGTGTTTGGCACTGATTTTATTATTCCACTTCTTTTAATTGAGTCTCATATTAGCTGCTCTTTTATTCTGTCTGAAATCAAAGTCTGTCTGGGGTCCTGTGGTAACTTGGATGGTTCTCCTTCCCTTTTTGGGCATTGGCACCACTTCCATTGAACTGGGACTTAATCCATAGTTCAAGCCTTCTGCAAAATCAGCACTAATAGTCATTGTCCAGACCTGCTAATTTAAGCATATTTACTTTCTGTAGCTGGTGTTGGAATGGAAAATATTTCATGGTTATCCTATGGTATGATTGTATCACTGAATAAAGAATAGCAATATTTATTTAACATGTCTGCCTTGCCTACAATGTCATTTGCAATTTCACTGTCTTTAACAAGCAGTGGTCTGGTTTTAATTACCAACTGGTATACTTTTCCTTATTTTTTATGTTAATTCTTACTTCTATTTTCACTTAAAACTGGTCTCTTATTTTACTATGGGATTGTTACTTTTTAAAATTGTAACAAAATATTCTTAAGCAGTTCCTAATTATCCTTCATAGTTCTCAGTTTAAATGATTTCTGACATATTTCTCTTGGCTTTTTATGGCTTTGTTAAACTGATCCTTTTTCAAATGCCAGATATATGTTTTATTATTTGGGCTCTAGTTTTATTTACAGATAAATGTAATTGCCATGGTCACTTGTGGTTGTGAATACACTTAAATTTAAACTTTCTCAAAATTACATCTAGTGTAGAGTACCTTTGTGCTGGATGCAAAATTTCTGAGTTAGTGAATTTCTCAGGGTGATTCCAAGAGCACTGTGGTGGTGCCCTGCTGTAATTTCTTTTCATTTCCTCTCCACATCCCATTCATATTGCCTCATTCCTCTGTGTCCATTGTGTTCCAGGCACCTGCTTTTCCAACCCATCTTCCAGCTCCCTTCCTGTAACTGACCCATATAAGTTAAAATCAGATCACTCAATCCTGCCTCTTTCTAACTAAAAATAACCACCCAGAAAGATCCTCCTCCGGGCCTAATTGCTATTATTTTCTCTGTGGACATTTAGGTAATGACTGTGTGTTCCTCTGTGATGTACAGCACCGAGCACTTTGCCTGTGCTTCACAAGTAGATAAAACCAGAGTCCATTAAAGACATAATTGCTGTGATGAGTGATGGGTCTGCCGTGGTACAGCCATTCCCCCAGAGCAGGGCTCCTGCTTTCTGCTCCCTGAAGGCACATCCTGTGGGAAGGATGTTCCTCATGGCACATTTCTGAGCACAATTATAGTAACTGGTCTCTTCTCTTGCTGCAGCTTGCTAAGTTTTCAGAGGACACTCTCAGCAGCTACACAGAGATGGTATCTTCTCAGGTACTATTATTATGAATTGTTTTCCTCCATCTTCACTGCAGAAATTCATGATATCCTTTCCCTTCCTTTCTGATCTCCTGCTTGTTGCTAGACCCTTTTTACTTGTGTCAGTTGTCCATTGTCACTCATTTGTTGCTTTAATTTGCTGTGCATGCAGGTTGCATGTCTTTGCCTTCCATCTCCCCGTGTAAATACTGCTGTGCTGGCTAGAGTTTGAGGTGACCTCAATGCTGAATCCAGTTGGGCTTTTCTGAATATTGCAAATGGTTTGAAATCAACATTTTCTGTCCTGGACACAGTACTTCTTTCAAGTCCTGTTCCAGAAGTCAAATAAACTTTGTATGGTGTGTGTCTGAACAAAGTGAAGTCTTTTGCTTGCACCTGAGAATCCTTGTTGAAGCCAAAACTAAAACCCAGAGGAATGGTGGTCAGCACCCAGACCAAACTGCAGAAGGACTGTGGGGTATTCAGGCTTTTAAAAAGTCTGATCCTGTTCCATAGGCTTCTTATCAGGCTTAAGCACATTACTGGCACTTCCAGAGCTGGGGCAATCAAACATTCAGGAGCCCTTTTTCTAGGGAAGGAACTACTCTGGCCACTCTATAAATTGCATCATCCAGGTTCAACAGGTGGGTAAAGGAAAGATACTTCTCTGTTTATCTGGTGTTCAGGTTCTCCTTTCCAAAAGGATGCAGATGGACTCCAGGAGTGATTAAAAATCCCTTGATATGATAAGAATCAATTCCTGTCTCCTTGTTCCCAGTCACTCAGAGGAGTGCACATGGGTGCACACACATGTGTTTCTTTTGCTGAATATTTTGTTGCCTTTCTGTGCCCGTTCATCATTTAGCTGAGATGTTTTTCAGATATTAAATGGGGGTGATTTTAGCTGACCTACCTTATTGAGGAGATCTCTTTCTTTCCTTTTGTAACATTTTTGCTTAGAAGAAACTGGTTTAAATAAAGAGCATTTTTTTTCTTGGTGATAGCTCCAGACTGTTTTGTATTTGAGCTTAGTGCTGTACTAACCATTAGAATCCAGGGAAAATTATTTGAGGAGCTTTGGGGGAAGTGCTCTGCAGTCACAGTATTCCAGAATAACAACTAAAAAGCAGTAAAATAACACAGTAATTCAATCCTGGTTTTGCTAGCTTTAGGATTGCCAGAGGAAAGCACACAGCTCTGGTGCTTGGATTGATTACTGCCATCCAGACTCCCTCTGAAACATATCTGTGTAGAAAATGAAGGGTGCCAACTGGACATTTTAATTTTACAAAGTATCTCCTTCTTTCTGCTCCATGACAGTTCCTTTGTAAGAATGGAGTAGTCAGGGCACCTTGGCTTTGTTTCTGATGTTATCATTGCCTCAGTAAGTGACCTTGAGCAAGTCACCTCAGCACAGGGACCCCATCCTTTACCTCATTTGCAGCATGGTGGTGGGAACTCAAAGGCCTCAAACCTCACAGTCCAAGAGTTTGAGTTACTTCAGGATAAAAACCAAGAGGTGACAACTGATTCACTCGAAATGAACTCACTTCAGAATTCATTTCTGTGGTTTTGGGTGGACAAGAGGTAGTTTCAGTGAATTCTCAATTCAACAATCAAACTGACTGTTAGCAATCAGTGGAAAGGGGAAGAAATGCTTTTCCCTGAAGAACACCAGCACTGTATCAGGTAACAGGTTCCCACAGAGACTGATGGCTATCTTACAGTGTATCCCTGTGTTGAAAGTGAAAGCAGGTAATGCCATACTCCCTTTTCCCCTTCTCTCCCTTCATCTTCCCCCGAATGAGTCTCTGACTGGCTGATGTGCTCTGCTTCCCTCCTCAGGAAATGATCCGCTGTATCTGGAGCCACTTCCTCTGTGTTTTAAAAGGCAAATCCCCAACTCTGAGCTTCACTTCCAGCTTGCTCCACAGTCTGGGATCTGTCACTGTGAGTATTGCTGGGTTGTCAGAAAGAGAGGAGCCCTGTGAGGATGCTTCATTTGCATCATTCATGTCATTGTTCCCTGAGCACAAACTGCAAGCAGTTCACTGTGCTGGAATTAGAAACCCTTCAGGCACCTGTCTTTGTAGAAGAGTTTATAACTGTCCTGTCATGTCCAAGCACATTTACAGGCTAAAACAATGGTTTGAGATACTTTGTGACATCTGACAGGATGTCTGTATCTTCCAGCTCTGGTTCTGGATAAATTATCCTCTTGATTCCTGTGCAAGAACCAGCTGGTTTGGGTCCTGGTAAGGTACTAGCTGGTGAAATAGGTTGAATAGTTGCTTCCTTCCCTTGGTCTTCATGCCTAGTTTTGTAATATGCTGAAGTACAATTGCTGTTAAACAACCCATTAGTCTTGTTAGAGCAAGGAATTCTTGGATTTCTTGGAGTGTTATTAGGTGCAGTTTCTTCAGAGAGCACGTTGGTGAAGGAGAGACTTGTCTGTCCTCCCATGTGTTTATTAAAGTCATGATATTTACAACTATGCATGAACACAGATGTTTTCACTAAGATTTTGCTTTCTTGGGGGTGTTATGGGATGTTCTAGGTGCTCTGCTGTGTAGACAAGCAGGGGATTCTTTCCTGGCCGAACCCCAGCCCAGAGACTGTTCTGTTCTTCAGTGGGAAGGTGGAACCACCTCATGACAGCCACGAAGACCTGACTGACGAGCTCTCCACAAGGTCCTTCTGCCACCCTGAGATGGAAGATGAGGTGGGTGATCCTTACCCCATAATGTGGTGTGTTGGCTGCAATCACACTTTGACTGACACAATGTGATATTATAGAGGGCCCTTGTAGGGAAGTCCTGTGCCATAATTCTTTGCTTAAAGATGAAGAAGCAAGCAAGGATGCTTTTCTAAAGGAGTCTAAAGCAGCAGGTGAATCAGCAGTGCCTTGTGTTGAACCACTGAATCACCACCCTTTGCTCTGTTGGTCTCCCACAGCCCCATGAAAGAGATGCTTTGCTCTCTGGCCCCCTGGCAGACACAGTGCACATGGCCAATGAGCAGGAGAGGAACAACTGGTCTGGTGATGCTCCAAAGGCTCCTGAAGCCTCTGCCCACCGAAAGCCAAGCAGCAGAAGCAAACATCCCTCTGGATCCAATGTGAGCTTTAGCAAGGACACAGAGGGTGGAGAGGAGGAGCACACTCAGGTGAGACTTACTGGAGGGGCACACAATTAAGCTTTTGTGGAGCTGTAACACAAACTCAAACCCAGAGAGTCCCCACTGTTGTGGAGTTTAGCTGGGTATTCTCTGTAGGATTCTAGGCTCAGGCTGTGTTCATTGTAACAAACTGCAGTTTCTCTGCCTGCTGGACCAGGTTGTTGGGGACAGCGAGGTGTTGGCTTGTGAGGCTGAAGACTTTGTGTGTGACTACCACCTGGAGATGCTCAGCCTGTCCCAGGACCAGCAGAACCCCTCCTGCATCCAGTTTGATGACTCCAACTGGCACATGCACCTGAATTCCCTCAAGCCTCTGGGCCTGAACGTGCTGCTCAACCTGTGCAACGCCGGCGTGACCGAGCGGCTGTGCCGCTTCTCCGACCACCTGTGCAACATCGCCCTGCAGGAGACTCACAATGCTGTGCTGCCTGTCCATGTGCCCTGGGGCCTCTGTGAGCTTGCCAGGCTGATAGGTGAGGAGCAGCTGGATGAACAGACATGGAGAAATCAGAGCTGTCAATAGACACTTAATCCTTGGAGTGCATGAGAATATTTCCCCAGTCCCGTTTGCTGAGGAGGTGGAAATACAGAGCTGACTCTGTTGTTGTTTGGTTGCCAAAAGAGTTTATTAAAGAGATGGCTTTTGGCAAGTTCTGACATTGTCAGTGCTATCCAAGGAACAAATGTTATCAAGGATAGTGCCAGCCAGCCCTGGCTAGGCTTCATATTCTCCTGGTGTGAGTCTGTCAGTCTCATCAGGAGAGAAAGAATACCTGCTAATGAACATGTATCTGTCCTGTCTTTACTGTAGGGCTTTACACGGTGTTTGGGGATAAAGGATGTACCTCAGCTCATTTTACACATGGGAAAATGGAGGCATAAGGGCAGTAAGAGTTTAGAGGTAACACTAGGATTAAAAACTGGAAACTTGAACTCACTTCTGTGCCTGTCCTGTGATGTCACAGTTACTCTCATCAGTAAACAAGAGCATGAACATTGTAATTACTAATCTAGTCCTTTTGAGTGTTTTTCATCCTAGATCTTGAGCCATATTTACATACATGAACACTGAGCACAGCTCACCTACCAGTTGCTGCAGAGGTGCCAGAATGAGCACAGGCAAAGTGGGTGGCACAGAATCAGAAGGGACTTCCCTTTTGCATTGATTAGAGCCTGATTTTCCTCTTCCTTGTGTTCATGTTTCAGGTTTCACACCAGGTGCTAAAGATCTCTTCAAGCAGGAGAACTATTTGGCTTTGTACCGCCTGCCAAGTGATGAGATGGTGAAGGAAACCATCCTGGGGAAGCTTTCATCCATCACCAAGAGGAGACCCCCCCTGAGCCACATGATTAACCTGTTTGTGAAGGACACCACTACCAGTAAGGCTGCCTTTTTCTCTGGGCATCCACTTGGCACAGGGGGATCTTTTCCTCAGAGAGCCCAGAAAATGTCAGACTGGAAGAGCCTGGAGTCCCTGTGGGTGATGCCCCTGCTCTGCCCATGGCCAGTGCAGATGTGATTAACAAACCTCAGTGATCATCTGGGGTATTCTGAGGGGGAGAATTCTTCCCAGCCTTGGCTCACTCCAGAATCACAGATAATTTTTTTAAAATATCTTAGATAGCATATAGTGGACCTGTTTTCTGCGAACAAATGGCAGTACAGAGTGTGGTATGGGTTTATTGAGTTTTTAGTAGACTTCATGATGGTAGTGAAACTAATACTGCACAGGGCTGAATATCACTTTGGGTTTTAGTTAATAATGCTCATCCTTCTGATAAATCATAAACCAATATCTTTGTGAGTTGTCTAGTGTATTACATTGCACATTCCTATATTTCATACTAATAAGAAATCACAAAACTCTCATGACCACGAATAAAACTCACAGTGACCATGAATATAAGCCTGAAAACTCACAGTGACCATGAATATAAGCCTGAAGTCATGCAGACTTCTCCACTCTTTCTACGCCTTTGTGCTCTCAGAGAAATGTGCTAGGATGGAAAGGATGTACAGCTGGTTGAGGTCTTAAAGCACCTCAGAAAGATTTAACAGCTTGCCTGTCAGAGCTCTTAGTATCTTTGTAATTCCTTAAATTGACTGAACTTGGCTCTCTAGAGTTGACATATGTTCAATACTGAGTCTGAAATATGATCATTGTGCTGGCCAAGTTTTACCAGGTTAAACTGTCTTCTCTCACCCCCTTCTTAAATTTTTGTCTTGGGAGGAGTTTTTTCATTTGTTCTTACTGCTGCTACCTGGCCTTTGTAAGTAGGAATTGTTTTGATGCCGAGATTTTTAGTGTAGAGAAAAAACCTTTGATGTTGCCTCATTTCAACTCCTTGTCCTCAATTTTAAACGGTTTAGGTTAGAGCCTGGAGCTCAGACGAATAGGTGTGACTTGGATTATCCTGTCTAGAGTAAATTCTAAGAGGAATTTTGCCAGTTGGGTTTAGTTAACCATTGGAACACCTCTCACACAATAGTCTGGTTCCTTGAAATTTCCTAAAATACTGCCATTTTAGAACCAGAAATACTGGATTTTGCAGATAACATTGGATGAAGTCAAATGGCTCTGTTTGTGCAGAAGTCAGACCAGATGATCATAATTTACCTCTCTCCACACATTATTTGTGAACAAATCTTGGAATCCACCCACTCCCATGACATACTGCAGTCAAAGCAAGATACATAAATTCTACAGCTGTAGCAGAAATAGGAGGCAGCTTATCTGTATGTTCCCTTACTGTTCTATTGAAACACATGTCCCAGCATCTGGCAGTGTTCATCCCAGATCCATAGTGACCACATGGAAATGAGGTGCTCACGATGCCTTTGATACCATCTCTGTCTTCCTGTGCTGGAGCTGCACTGCTCCATTCCTTTTGATCTGTCTGGAGAAGTTTGGTTCTTCCCAATGAGTCCCAGCAGCCATGAATGGCTGTCATACCCCCTGCCCAATTAATTCATTTTTTTCCCCTTTTGCCAGAGAAATACTGGCCTGCAAGTTCATGATTTGGGAAGGGAAAAGGCTGGGCTCATTTTACTGGCAAGGACAGCTCAGTGAACTCTTTGCAGTTTATAGTGTCTGCAGTCACTGCCACTTTCCCCTTAGCAGGGCTGGGTGTGGGATTCTGGTGGGAATTAATGGGAAATGGATTGCAGTTGCTGACAGGCATGAACATGGGTACATCATTGCAAGCTCTTGCTCTGTGTCCAGCACATAGATTTTGCATGGATAAACACCTCTTGTTCCCTCTTTCTGAGCAAGGACTATCTGACCTTAGGAGCAAGATGGGAAGGATTAGGTGTTTATACAATAAAATTAACCAGAGCTCTGCACAAGTGCTCTTTTGTGTCCCTGAGACAGGCTCCTTCTTTCACACACAGCTCTTATTCGTCTTGGAGGTTTGTTATGCTGATAAACTTGGCTTGTGATGACTATTTATAGCAAAAGCAGAGAGCTGCTATGTTTTGGAAAATCCTTCAGTGTTCCTGAAGGTCCCTGGCTGGTTTGTGTTGAGGGGATATTCTTGGCTCTGGGTTTCACCAGCCAGTGTGAGCATTAGCAGTCGGCAGCAATGCCTGCAAGAAGCCTTTGGGCTCATTTTCCTTGGCAGTGGTTTTTCTTTGGTGGTTTTCTTTTTTTTTTTTTTTTCATTAGCTCAGCTTTGAAGCCATTGGGGGTAAAGTCACAGAGCAGCTGGAGGAGGGAAGGGAGACTCTACGTGCAGGAAATGTTAATGGGTTGATACAAATGAGAGGGAGCAGGAGGTGTGCAGGGGAGACAGCCCCACGTCCCTGAACTTGTGTCCTGTGCCTGGGGCCTCCATCAGAGGTCACACACCTCTGAGCAAAACTTTTTGACACCTCTGAGTACAAGAAGGAATAAGAGATTTTGAGTCTGTATTAAAAAACTAAAATAGGGGGAGAAGGAAAACCAGGACAAGCTGTGGTGTCTGTTGATTTTCACTTCTTCCCTAAAGGCAGCATGAGTTGAGTTACTTTTCTAGAGTCTCTTATACTGAACTTTTGACCATCCTGATTTAACACATTTTCAGGGTGAAAATGTGAAACAGGCTGTTATCTGGCAGGTCACACTGTCAAATTATCTTCTGCTACTTGAATGAAAAGTATTCAAGAATAGCTCTTACCCTTTAGTTCCACGTCTGGCCTAGAAATGAATGCACTTTGCAGCATAGGCAGACTTTGATCCCTGCTCATCACTGCTGCTTGTACTTTCCTGACAAGAGGCACAAAGGAATTCCTCTTCTGCTCTGTGGGATGCAGGAACAAGATATTATCCCACCTTTATAGGAGCAGGATTGATGCACAGGGTAGGGGGAGAATAGGAAGGGGCTACATGGCTCATATTTTATCACAGCCTTGTTTGAACCCACAATTAGACAAAGGGCAGTTACAGGGGCATCATCAATCCTGAACAATTTCTTGATGGAGAATGAAGACTTTGAGCAGAGGAAAAGGGGATATCTGGAATTCATCAAAGCATTTGGTGGGAACACTCATGTTTTAACAAATAAGGGAGCAGCTGGTGTGATATGCCCTTCCTGGAGCTGTATATGTGATGCTGACTCACTGTTCTCCTACACTCCAGGCACTGAGCAGATGTTTTCTCATGGGACAGCTGACATCATCCTTGAGGCCTGCACTGACTTTTGGGATGGTACTGACATCTACCCCCTCTCTGGCTCTGACAGGTGGGCAGCTTTCTCATTTGGGGCACTCGGGAGCTGCAGATAAAATGTGGAGGGAACCTGGTCACTCTGTTAAAATTCTTTTAGTGATGCTTGTTAAGCTTTTTAAGAGCTTCAAGTAGGTTATGAATATGAGCCATCTCTGCTTGTAATTAATTGTTATCATAGCATGTAAGAGATTAGATAGCAACAAGCATTCAGTTGCACTGGAAGAGCAAGCCACTCCTCACTCTATCTGTTGGGATATTGTGCTCTTTTAAGTTGATTCTGACTGTACTGTGTAGTAGGACTGAATTATAATCAGGTCATGCTGGTGGCAGAGGATTTTTTGTTGCTTTTTAAGAAAAAATGTTTTGTCTTAAATGAAATGCAAAATGATCAATTGTGCCTGAACCAGATCACACAAAGCATCATACCCTTGGAGTTCTGCTGCAATATCTGAGAGTGTGTGCTGCATTTTCATCTACAGGCTGAATTGCTGTTCCTGTTGGCACAGCAGACCAGTAATGTTTAGTTTCACTGACTTTTCACATTGTTCTTCTAAATCTGCATATCCTCAGGTGTGAAAAAACTGGCACTTATCCTTTTTGGAATATTGATCATGTTACAAGAAAATTAAAAATCTGATATATAGTCTAATTTCTTACCTTTGTGAATTCAGCTTAGAGAAGGAACTTTACCATATTTCAGTGACTGAATATTGACTTAATACAGCTCCTGGGACACCATACTCTGAAAGGGGATAGGAGAAAAGTCTGCTCCTGCAACTATCTCTGCCATAGATCCTGTTATCAGAGTTGTCAGTTCCCTCTTTGGTGTTTATCTCCCTAGAGATAAATTATGTCTGATGAATTAAGCTTCTGCTGTCATGCAATGAACTTTCTTGGAGTCATCTGGCAGCCATATAGAGCACGTTATATTAATAAGTATATTTGAAGAGCTCTGTGTTCATACCCATCAATCTGATGAGCAAACAGAAACATTCACCACTGCCCCTGTTGGAATATGTGTTCTTGTTGCCCTGCAGTGCCTGCAGCTTGGAGAATGCTGAAGCAGTAGGGAAAGGCTTCTTCAGACTTTTGGAAATGGAAGACATTTTTCCAAATACACGGAACTACAGCATTTCTGTATTATCAGAAACGTGGCACATTTTTGCTAACTTTGCCTGGTTTTTTCCCTCTTCCACATAGGAAGAAGGTGCTGGATTTCTACCAGCGAGCCTGCCTGTCAGGATACTGCTCTGCCTTTGCCTACAAGCCCATGCACTGTGCCCTGTCCTCCCAGCTGAACGGGAAGTGCATCGAGCTGGTGCAGGTGCCGGGGCAGAGCGCGATCTTCACCTGCTGCGACCTCCCCGGCACCACCCCCATCAAACAGAGCAGCCGCAGGAACAGCTGGAGCTCAGATGGTATGTGTGCCTCTGCTGCTGCCTCTGACCAGCCCAGAGCTGTGAGAACATTGTTGTTCAGAGTAGCAGATGGAAATTTGGAAGGAAGAGTTTCTGAAGTAGATGGGTTTTCGGAGGAAGTAATGATGTGGCAGCTGGTAGGGGTATTTCTAGTTAAGTTATTGAAGCTTACAGAGAAATTCTTCTCCTTGTGGGAAGTCTGTTTCTAAAGTAGGCTACAGAGAGTCAAGACTTCTGGGTATTTCAGTACTTGTTTTGCTATTTGTCTGATTTTATGGAAATCACATGGGATGGGCTTTTCAAAGGATTGAAATGTATAGTGCTATGCAACTATTATTCCTTGATCGATTTTGTTGCTGTACTGAAGGAACTGATTCCCACTAGATGAACATGACATGTACAAGTCCTTCAGAACAGCAATGGAAACTGAGAAGGAAGCACATACCATTACATAAATCCAGGAGGCTCTTTTGGAAAACCAGTTTTAACCTCTTTCTGCCTTGGTCTCACATTCTGTAAAATGTGACTAGTGGAGTTTCCAGCAGCTAAGAACAGTTGTGACTGTTTTCAGAATAATTTTGCGTTCCACCTGTGGCAAGCCTTGCAACTATGTGAAGTGTTTTATTATTTTGTTCTTCATGCTGCATCCAGCCCCCATTCACCACTGGCTTCTAGTGATGGTGAAGGAACCCTGTCAAAGAGCCTTTGCAGGCTTTTTGGAAGTGTTTGCAGGGAACATGATTCAGTTCCTTTGCATCAGCCCCTCGTGCTCTGATGCCACTGTGCCTCAGCTAGACTTATCATGTTGTTTAGGCACAGTAGGATGTGTTTAAAATGCACATGTGAACATTATGAAGCACACATCCTTGACCTTTCTACCCAAATTCCTTGTAACTGATCCCTGCCTTCTGTTTTATCTTTTTCCTTTTCATGCTTGTTGTTTCCCACTTGTGTTCTTGGTCTCCTGTGTGGGGATGTCCTGAAACCACTTCTGTGACTGGGCATGCTGGGACAAATGGATGTCTCCTCATCTTCCCTCCTGTGTTTGTATTCCTGCACATTTCTGTGTCTGGATACCATGTCCTTGGTGTCACCTTGGTGGCCTTTGTCTGATGCTCACGTGGCCCCCATGTCTCAATGGGATTGCATGCCTGAAGAAGGGATTGGGGAAGTGATGGAGAAGGAAGACTGTATCCAGGCTCTGAGTGGACAGATCTTCATGGGAATGGTCTCATCTCAGTATCAGGCCCGCCTTGACATTGTCCGCCTCATTGATGGATTGGTCAATGCCTGCATTCGTTTTGTCTACTTCTCCCTGGAAGATGAGCTCAAAAGCAAGGTAAGCTGTCTTTGCTGAACCCCCTGACCTTGCATGGCCCCTGCTTGTCTGACTGGAGAGTTTAGCTCCAGTGTAATGTAAGGTTAATCTGATTCAGCCCACTAATGAGTCCAGAAGGAACCTGTGCTCAGTATGGCATCAGTCTGCAGTGCTCTGGCCTGGGCAGCCACTCTAAACCCTTTGTCTGCTCACCCACAGGTGTTTGCTGAGAAAATGGGTCTGGAGACTGGCTGGAATTGTCACATATCCTTAACACCCAATGGTGATGTGCCTGGCTCAGAGATCCCCCCATCCAGCCCCAGCCATGCTGGCTCCCTGCACGATGACCTCCATCAGGGTGAGAACTGTGCCTTGGCCACTCTGAATGCCATCTGTTTCCTGGGTGCTTCTTCTAAACCCATTCATAGGTTCCTGTGTCCACACCAGACACTTGATCTGTAGGAGATTTGAGCACAAAACTGGATGGGCCTCAGGTGCATGTGTGTAAGCGACATCACTTTACATTTATAGCCTTTCTAGCCAGCCAGTACCAAGTTTTTGGAAACAGACATCCTTCTGTGCACCAGCTGCCATGAATTTATGTGTTCATGAGTGCTTCTGGTTCTTGCTGGGGCCCTGGTCAAACCACTGAAGGTCACTTGCCTGTCCATTACTCCTTTTTTTTCTTACTTCAGCTGGGATTTCTTTATTCTCTTCCCCTGAAGGACAGCAGAACAGATAAAGTATCATGTCTCAAAAGAGCCAAGACTAGGCTCACATATCTACCTCTGAACAGATTAGTCATCTAAAAATACTGCATTTTGTATGACTGAGTGGGAGATCTGAGTGTTGCTAACCCAGAAAATCAGGCTTCACGTTTCCTGGCTTCTGCAGTGCCACGTGCATGTCCCACGTGGGTGGGTGGCACAGGGGTGGCACAGGCAGGTTTGGGGTTGTTGTTTATGCTGCTCCTCTCTGCTCCAGTTTCCCGAGATGATGTGGAGGGGCTTCTGCTGATGGAGGAGGAAGGGCACTCGGATCTCATCAGCTTCCAGCCAACAGACAGTGATATCCCCAGCTTCCTGGAGGACTGCAACAGGGTGAGGGCCCCTCTCCCTGTGCACCTTCTGCTGTTGTCATGGGCAGGAGTGTCACCTCAGTACTCCCAGAGGAAATTCCTTTTCACAGGAGATTGGTTTCCATTGGGACCCCTGATTTCTCTCACTCTCTTCCAGCAGGGTATCTAGAGCCTGGGAAATTTGGGATTCTCTCAGTTAGTTACTTTTGCTGAACAGCTCTTTGCTTAGGAGTTTAGGAATGGAGGTTAGCAAACATGGGGTAACCTTGAGAGCTGGTTCTCAGTTCCCCTGGGTCTCCTGGGCTGGGCAGGGAGTGGGAACATCCCCACTTTCCATGCAGACAGAAGAAACACTCTCTCCTCCAGCTGTGAGCCACAGACTGGTGCTGCCCAGTGGTCAGAGTGTGAGACAAGCCCTTCCTGCTTCAGAAAGACCTCACATGTGCTCAGCAGAGATTACAGGAATATCAGAGATACAGATAAAAAAAATCTCTTAGGCCTGGTTTTAGAAGGCAAGAACCCTTCTTGCCTTGCTGCAGGCTGATGTGGCTGCAATTGAAATAGATGCAGTTGCTAGAAGACAGCAGATGTGTCTGACTAGATTCTCCACACAGTAAAAAGTCCTCAGGAATCCTTGAGCACAGGTTTGTTACACTGACCTTACAAACCCTGAGGGCAAGAACAGGCAGCTTGGCAGGTCAGTGTAGAACTTTATCAGAAAACTTCAGGCAGTGCCTTGGGAAAGCCAGTTCTATCTGCTGGAACATGATTTTGTATCTGATCTTGAAGTTACATAATTCTAGGAATCATCATTCTCATTTCAGCAGTTCCTTCTGGAATGCCTCTCTCTCACACCCCTGCTTTATCTGTCCTTTCTCTTTTTCAGGCCAAACTCCCCCGGGGGATCCACCAGGTGAGACCTCACCTCCAGAACATTGACAACGTGCCTTTGCTGGTGCCCCTGTTCACAGACTGCACCCCAGAGAGTGAGTGCTGTTGCAGAATGAGCTGTTTGTTGGGGATGAGCCATTTGTCGGGAGCAGGGAAAACTCGGGGCTCAGTGTGAGTCATCAGCAAGTTCTGTTTATTGAGGAGAGCATCAGACACTTATACAGCAAGTAATGAGCTCATGAATATTCTGCAATTTACACCGTCCATTGGCCACACCACAACACTAGTTCTTTTCTGTTCTTTAGGGATTACATCTCTTTTTTCTCATGTCTCTTTCACTATTTGTTATCACACTACAGCTAGGCCCAAGGACACGCTATCTTCCCGGTGCAGGACTTGGAATTAGCCACGGCCTTGTACTTTTCCAGTCTCTAGTCAGCTAAAATTCCAACAGAGTGCCCTTTCTTACTCCTGTCCATGAATTCCTTCCCCAGCTCCTTGGTCTGGCCCATCCAAGTGTAGACATGGAAGGGAAGGGGATACATTCCAGAAATTTAGAAGGACTTGTTGATGTTAATTACCCTCTGTTGCTACCTGTGGAGAGCCAGGTGTTAACTGAATTTTAGTGCAGCTGTTGTCCAGCTGCTGAATTGGGCTGAGAACCCTTTCAGTTTGCATTCATAAGAGACACAAAAGCAAACATCCAAAATGCTACTGCCTTTCATTAAATAAGTGTTATCAGTGTACCAGGAGAATTTGATCTCTGCTCACAACTCTTCTATAACTTGGAAATCACTTCCCAGAAGAATGTTCCCCTGGCAGTTGCTGTTGTTAACACCTTCTGCTGCTTTGCAGTTTTTGATTGCAGGAAACAGAAAGGACAAAATCTCTCTCTCTCTCTCTCTGAGGTATTACTTAAAGAAAGGGGCTGAGTGCTCAACTGGCAAATAACTGCCAAATCTCCAGTGAGTGTGGAGCATCATTATGATTTGCCATTTCAGTACCTCTGGTCACAGTTTCCAGCATGTCAATCACATTCCAGTCTGTCTTCACTCTTAGTGCCCAAATTTCCTCTCTCTGGCAGAAGTGGCAGCTCCCCTCTTGACCCAACCCCTCAGTGCTGCAGTCTTTGTGCAGCAGGCATTTATTGAAGGTGTTTACAAGGGAGTCTGCAGAGGGGAGGTTTGGGGGGTTTTGCCTGGAGCATTCTGGAAAGTCCATGTATACACAGAGCACTGTGCATGGAGCTACAGAACTAAAATCAAATCAAACAGCAGCTTTGATTAAGAGGCCCTAGGGATGTCAATAAACATTGATAAAGGGTGGAGGTGGTGGTGGTGGGACTGCAGGAACAGGGGCTGGCTCTGAGTATGGCTACAAGTGGCACTGCCTTTGGAGTGGTTTGTTACATTCCCTCCCTTCCTTTAGACTTGCAGCAACACTAGTCATGTGCTGCTGAGTTTGAAACACTGTGTTTATTTTCAGTTTGAATTATTTAGGTTTATTTCATTTCTGCTGTTTCCTAACAAGAGCATTTGATGCTGAAGCTGTATTATGCACCCAGGCTACAGCTCTGGTCTGAAAGAGATGTGCTGGAGATGCAAACCTCTGGGTCATAGTTCTGTGAACCACAGAGAATTCTGGCAGTGGCAGGGTAGATAGAGCACCTGCTCTGCAGTAAATTAACTTTCTAATTGTGTGCTTTGACTGTGGATCTCAATGTACACAGTGATGAGTATCAGATGGGGCAGTTTTAAAGGATCTGTTTGTTATCCAGATTGGAAAGAGTGTGAAACACTGCATTTCTGTGTGTGTAATGACATAACACACTATTGCTCCTTCTGTCCCTCTGCAGCCATGTGTGAGATGATCAAGATCATGCAGGAGTATGGGGAGGTGACCTGCTGCCTGGGCAGCTCTGCCAACCTTCGGAACAGCTGCCTCTTCCTGCAGAGTGACATCAGGTGGGGCAGGCTCTGTTCCTCCTCCAGCTGCCTTTGCCTCCATCGTAGCAAGTACCCAGGGTCACACCCCAATTGCTCTGTCCATTTTGTCTACAAGAGGGAGATCTGGGGGGATTGGATGGGGGTGTCTGTTTAAGGCCCTTGACACACAGAGGTATTTCCATGTCCTGAAGGAAGAAAGTCTCTTACATGCTGGACTGTTGTGCCCCAACTGCCATTACAGATCCTTTCCATTGGGTGAAAGAGTGAAAGTACCCCATGGATCAGCCAATTGGTTGACCTTGTGCCACAAACCCAAATATGTTCATTATTTCTCTGTGAGTAAATGAACTCCAGGGAGTTTGATCCTAATTTCATGTTCTAGCTCAGGCTTCTCTGCCTGAGCAAAGTATACAGAGCATGGCACAGCACAGAGTGACCTTCCAAGCTGGCCTGCAGTGAGACAGTTTCCTTGCTGGGATGAGGCCTTTCACCAAGCCCTGTGTTGTCCTTGCAGTATAGCCCTGGACCCTCTCTACCCATCCCGCTGCTCCTGGGAGACCTTTGGCTATGCCACCAGCACCACCCTGAGCAATGGCTCTGAGGAGCTGACCCCTCTGCAGCTCTCAGGGCAGCTCAACAGCCTGCCCTGCTCCATGTCCTTCCGCCAGGAGGAGAGCACCAGCATCATCAGGCTCATAGAGCAGGTGAGCCCAGCAATCTCCAGAGCCAGGAGCTCACACCGGCATTGTGCTCCAGGTGCCCACAGTGCTGCCAGCAGGAGCTTGGCTTGTGTCCCCTGTGTCACAATAGGACACAAAATGAACGACACACACAAGCTGGAATGTCCAAGGTCAAAGGAGCATAGTTTATTTCTGAACTCTAGTATTTATAGACTGTCAAAAGTGACCATAGATTGGAGGATGAAGTTGCCACCTCTCTAGCCATACTTGTCAAACCAACAGTCCATCAAATTTCTCCTCCTACAGAAAGGAATTCAAAACAATCATTATTTACATGAAAACTGTGTGAGAAATTCCCTTACAAAAATGTAAACATCAGAAGGCTGAGAAGAACTTAGAAGAACAGGGTGACACTCGTGGCCTTTGTCCAGGAAGCACAAGAGGGAGAATCTTCCTGCCTGGCCCTCCTGGTCCAAGGTGTAGGGAATGGATTGGAAATGGTGTCTTATGGTAACAGAACATGAATATTGTTCATCTGGATGAAGTATAATCTTGCAGAGATCCCTAGCCAGGCAACAATGCAGTGTTAAGGAGAAGCAAAACCCCCCAAAAAACGGGAGTTTAAACAAACTTACCCCTTGGCTAAATCCTGCCTTTCCTTCAGAACCTCTCCATGTGGGCAGGAGACCTTCCCTCTTTGCTTTCAGTGTGTCTAGATGCTGTCCCCTCCCACTTCCCCTGCAGGCCACATGTCCTGTCCCTGCCTGCAGTGACTGCTCCTGGCTGGAGCTGCTCCCAGCAGGGCTCTGAGGGCTTCTGCTTCCTTCCAGGCCAGGCATGCAACCTACGGCATCCGCAAGTGTTTCCTCTTCCTGCTGCAGTGCCAGCTGACCTTGGTTGTCATTCAGGTGAGTCCTGGCCTGGCTGGGGACAGTGTTTAGCTCAGAGGACAGGAGGGCTCACATGGATATGGGTCGCTGCAGTGGGGCAGCCTCCAGGGAGGAACGTGGCCTTCAGTCAGGTTGGCACAGTGTGTGTGGGGAGGTCACAGATGGAGGCTTGGTTATCTCAGCCTGTGCTGCCCCTTCTCCCTGATCCTCATACATTTACCTTCAAATCTTTTTTCCCTGGAGAAAAGCATCCCCTGCAGCTCCTGCCATAGGAACTTATGGAGGGGCTGTGCAGTGGCAGCCCAGTTACCAGTTCACCCCAGTGTTTCAGGGAAGGCAGCAGCATTTTGGGTGACAGGTCTGTCCTAGCACTGCTCATGCTCTTCACTCTGGGTTGTTTCTGTCCAGTTCCTCTCCTGCCTGGTGCAGCTGCCCCCCATCCTCAGTACCACAGACATCGTGTGGCTCTCCTGTTTCTGCTACCCTCTGCTCAGGTGAGTCTGTCAGGTGGAATCTCCTCCCACTCCCCCCAGGATGCACAGAGCCCTCTCTCAGCCTTACTGTGTCCATGCTGAGAGAAAGCTGACTTCACCCACAGCATGCTGAGAAGGGTGCAGGGATTATCCCAGGCACCTGCTTTGACAAAGTGCTTGGAAACAGTGACAGGAGCATTTGTGTGCTGCTGTGTTCACCCCTGCCTGGTGTGATGGAAAGTCTGGGGTGTCGGGTAGAGGCCAAGGTACCACAGGTGGTTTTTTTCTGACTTCTCTCTCTGTCTGTACCTGCCATGAATAACACCTTCAAGCAGTCTGAGTAGGTTATTTGGGTTCAAATGTTAGATAAAAGCACAGTAGCTCTGGTGCCTGAACACATTACTGAGACACTTAACTTACCTTTCTCCAGTATCTCGCTCCTGGGCAAGCCTCCCCACAGCTCCATCATGACCATGGCAACAGGAAAAAACTTGACTTCCATTCCCAAGAAGGTAGGTGGCCCCTCAGATTTAAATTGTCCACATATTTTTCTCTTCAGTTTTGGCCTAGTGTTGGTGGGAGGCCATAGCTGAGGCCTTGTGCTGTGGTGGTGTTCACAGGGGTCCCAGGATGAGGAAGAGACCAGGGTCTGACTCCATGTTTTAGAAGGCTGGTTTATTTTTATATATATAATATTTCAATATAATATAGTTTTAATATAATATATAATATATAACTATATATTAGATATATAAATAATATATATATAATATAGTTTTAATATAATATACAGATATATATTATATTAAAACTATACTAAAAGAATAGAAGAAAGGATTTCATCAGAAGGCTTGCAAGGAAAGGAGAGAATGGAATAAATAACAAAAGCTTGTGTCTGTCAGAGACAGCTGGGCTGTGATTGGCCATTAATTAGAGACAATCAAAATGGACCAATCACAGATCCACCTGTTGCATTCCACAGCAGCAGATAATCATTGTTTAGATTTTGTTTCTGAGGCCTCTTGGCTTTTCAGGATCAAAAACCCTAAGGAAAGAATTTTTCATAAAATGTGTTTGTGACACTGCTTCCTAGCTTGCTCAGTGAATTGATCCCTGGCAGGAGCCAGGGAGGGAATTTCCTGTTCCAGCATGCCTGAGGCAGATCCTCAGGGCAGCATCTCATCTGTACTACAGCTTGTCTTTTGCAGCCACTGATGGTCATGGGGAGGAGGTTGTACCAGTGACATGCCCATGTCATCCTCCTTTCTTTCCCTTTTCCAGACTCAGCACTACTTCCTGCTCTGCTTCCTGCTGAAGTTCAGCCTGACCATCTGCTCCTGCCTCATCTGCTTCGGGTTCACCCTGCACGAGTCCTGCAAAGGGGTGAACACAACCAGCCTCAACCTCACAGCCTGCTCCTCCATCATGCTGCACAGGTGAGGAACTGGGCCTGGCACACATCCCCACTGCTCCTGCCCTTTCCAGTCCTCTAACAAGCTTCAGCCTCTTCCATGACCCACCAGGGCTGTAGCCTTGACAGCTACATCATTGCCCCTGTCACCTCCTTGTCACCACCAGGACAGCCTGAGCTCACCCACAGATTCCTCAGCTGTTGAAGGAGGACGTGGCCCTGGTGGGAACAGGTCAGTTAAGTGCCCACTGGTGACTCTCCTGTGTCCTCTCATTCACTAGCAATGCTTATGGTGCTCCTGATTGGTTTGGGACATTTTCCAATGCTCTCCTGGTAGCCCAGAAGCTCACAGCTGGCCTGATTGTTTTGCACACAGGTAAGTCCAGAACCCCATTCTCTGCTCTGGGGGAAAGCTTGCATCCTCTGTCTCTTTCTTTGCCCCCTGTGCCAGAGCACAAACTCCCTAATAGAAGCAGACACTGCAGTGGCCTCACAGCACAGATCCCCCTGTCTCACTAAACATTACCCTGGCAGATTGAAGACAACACCCTCAGAACTGATTCTGCTTCCTACCAGTCTGGTGAAGCACTGGTTCTGTCCAGTCTCATCCCTTTTGCCTTCTGGAAAGTTAGTACCAGCACGTGAAGCTCTCCAAAAATATTCCCTCCTTCAAAAGTGTTATATCCCTGTGGCTGTTCTGTGAAATACCCCACTGCCTTCCCACAAAGGGGACTGATGCAGCTGTGACTGTTTGAGAGCTGGAAGCCTTTTTAAACCCTCTGGAGGGGTGTGGGGCCAGCTCCTGGCTGACTCTCATCACCTGCACCCATTGCCTGGCAGGGTGGGTCCTGAAGGGTCTCAGTTCCCTGTCCCTTATGCCCCAGGCAGAGCACTGTGTGTTGACATGTGCAGGTGTCCAGTCCAACAGAAATGCTTCCTGATTGGATCTCCATCTTTGGGGAGAGTGGGTTGCTGTGCTTTTGTGTCCCTCCGACCACCAAGGCAAGGCAGGGGTGCATTGCCTGGCAGCTGAGCCGATGCTGGGTCCTGTACAGACAGCCCTGGGTCTCTGGCTAAATCTCCCTCTGGGCTGGAGCTTTCCTCTGTTGCAGCCCTGGAACAAGGGCACACTCACCCCTGTCCCACTCCCCAGAGCTGGGCCTTTGCCTGCTCAGTTTCAGCTCCCAGGCTGTGAACCAGTGAGCAATGGTGTGCAGTACAACTGCACTGCCCCAGTGCATTCCAGGGGCTTGGAACTGCTGTGAGGAGCCTGCTCTGAAGGAACCCCAAATGGTCAGCTGGTTCCAGGGACATGAGCCCCATATCCCTTAGAAGTAGCAGGTGTTGATGTGCCTTGTGAAGTGCTGTACCTGTGTGTGATGCTGGATAATCCCCTTTTCTCTGCAGTGTTCATATCCATCACCCACGTGCATCGCACCAAGCCCCTGTGGAAGAAGAGCCCCCTGTCCAACCGCTGGTGGACGCTCACTGTGGCTGTTGTGTGAGTACCCACAGCCCCTGGGAAGGGGCTCCAGGATCCCAGGCCCACTCCAGCACCAGTTTCTTGGTGCTGAGGAGAATCAGGTGCATGGCATTTGATCTTCCACTGCTGAACTGGTGAAGGGTCTCTGGTGTGAGCATTTCATCTGGGCCTGAACCCTGATCTGCAGATCCTGGGAATCTTGCCAGGTCTGCTGAGATTTGCTGTGTCTGTTCTTAATTTTAGAGTACTGGGGCAAGTGGCACAGACTGTGCTGGACCTGAAACTCTGGGAAAACCTCAACTCTTCTTTGACCTTTAGCCACGTCTCCATCTCTCCGGTCGCGTGGCTCCTGGGTTTTCTTTCCTTGGTCCTTGTGGTTATCATCAATGAGATTGTCAAGCTGCATGAAATCAGGTATGGGGGTTGTAGGGAGGATGGGGAGAAAGAGCTGAAGCCTCCCTCCAGCCTGGCCTTGAGCTGCAAAAAATAATGATACCCAGGGAACAGGGTGGGGAACAGAAAGGAAAAGCTGACTGCATTGTGTAAATCACCTGGCTGTTGTGTGCAGGCCCACGCTCCACCTCCCAGGGAGGAAGCACAGGGGAGGAAGGAGGGTCACAGAAGGGCAGTGGCAGTGATTGGGAGCAGGAAGGGAGAACAAAATTTCCTTATCTCAGACCAAAGGGAGGGAGACAGCCAAGGTCTATCCAACACCAGTGTGGAACTGGGGAGGGCTGCTCGCTCCATCTTGTCCCATGAGGACAGAGAGGCATTGAATCACAGCAGAGGAAGTGTGCCTTCACACAGAGCCTGGACTGTGGGACTGGTTTGCACGGGAAGTGGCTGAAGCCAAGAATGAGTAGCAGGCAGTGACTGGCTGTTCTTCCCAGCACAGGGAGCAGCCAGGGCTGGAGTCAACACTGATGAACATTGATTCAGGAAATGGGCTGGGGAGGAAAAGCAGGGATTACAGGGAACCCTGATGGGGATGGAGACACCATCTCAGTTCCTGCAAAGGGTTTCTGGACCTTTCTGTGCTGTGTCTGGTGTTCCTGGAGATGGGATTCAGCTGCATGAGGTAGGACTGACACCATGGGCTGCTCTCTGGATTTGATTCCCCTCCCAGGCTACCACAGGGCTCAGGCCAGGGGCTTCCCTGCTTCTTAGGGCTAGCAGCTCAGGAATGGCAGTGGAATAGTTTTACCTTTCACCCCTCTGCATACTGACTGTCTTCTTTCTTCTTCTCCAGGGTCCGTGTCCGTTACCAAAAGAGGCAGAAGTTGCAGTTTGAAACCAAGTTGGGGATGAATTCGCCATTTTAAAAGCACCCAGCTCAAGTTCCCTGGAGCCAGGGCCAAACAGCCACTGGGAGAGTGGCTGCACCAAAGGCTCAGGGAATTTTCCATCACACATGCAAACCAGACAGCCTCCTGGCAAAACTACACCTGCACCTTCCCAGGGCCCAGGCAGGGATCCCCCCACAGGTATGCAGCCCCCTCCCAGCCTACCAGGTACCCTCACAGGAACCTGCAAGCTCTGGTGCCTGTTCAGGCTGCTCTTCCTTTATTTATTTATTACTGGAGGTATTTGTTAGTATCATGGCGATGCTAAAATGAAGTGGCTCCTCTCCTCTTTGTGAGCAGATGGGTTTCCTGGGCCTGACAGGAGAATCTGGGACCAGTAGGGCTGCTGAAGCAGGAGATCTCTATTGAATCCCGTTTTGGTTTTCTACTTCAGCCTGTTCTCCGTGTGTGCGTGCCTGTGCATGCCCTCCCACCTCCCTGCGCTGTGTGCGGGGCAAAGGAGCCACCCCTCTTGCAGTCCCGAGTGCTGGGAGCTCTCATTCCCGAGGGGACACTGGGAACAGGCCAGCCCTGCCCTCTAGTGTCGCTGTCACAGCCGTGTGCTGGCTGTGTCGGAAGCGGGATGGGGCAGGGCTTTGGGCAAAGCCGCCTGTGATCCGGTGCCGAGGGAGGGCAGCTCTGCCTGCCTGCGGGGAGCCAGCATGGCTCAGCTTCCTGCAGCCCTCTTGAACCAGCTTTTATGTTCTTTAACAGCCCCCAGAGAGGTTTTGTAGCTGTTCTCCTGTTTGTGATCCGAGCTGCTGTTCTGCTTCAGTAATGTGCCTGCTTGAGACAAGCACAGCTCGAGATAAAGCCTGAGCCCTGACTGTCCTGCCTTAGAGGGAGGGGATGTCTTTCCAGGCAGGATATCTGCAACTTGCAGTTGTGACTAATACAGAGCTGGTGAATGGCTCCTTTCCCAGTCTCTGGATTGTGCTGCATCCAGTTCTGGCTCCCCAAGGCACAGGGAACCCTGCCCAATCATGTCTGTCTGTGATAGTGCTGGGAAGTCTCTCCCCTCTGTGCTGATGCCTTCACACAGACCCACAGAATGCTTTGGGTTGGAAGGGGCCTTAAAGCTTTATCTTGTTCCACCCCCTGCCATGGGCACCCTGCCATGGGCAGGGACACCTTCCTCTATCCCAGGGTGCTCCAAGCCCTGTCCAGCCTGACCTTTAACAGTTCCAGGGATGGGGCAGCCACAGCCTCCCTGGGCAACATCTGCTCAGTGTTTTTCTGGAGGTCTCTTCGTTTGCCTGGAGGGACCCTCCCCTGAGGGCTCTGGCAAACCCTGATCTGCCCCAGTGCAGCACACAAGCTCCTGAGCTCTGACGAGACCCCATCTGTACTGGGAGCACTGGTCCTGCTGTGGGCTGACAGCCAAGGGCCACACAGGAGCACACAGGCTTGGCTACCAGAATATTTGCAGGTCATGGAGACACTGACTCTAATTCTAAACACTGACTAAAGCTGGTAAATCCTGGCCCTGGTTTTGGCCCCAACATTTAACACTACAGTATTTGGCTGTTACTTCCTCTTTGGTACCAGAGATAACAAGTGGCAGCTGATCCCTCCTGGGCAGGCAGGGAGCTGGCTGGAACCCCCAAGCTCTGCCCTGCTGCTCTACCTTGTCTTCCTCACTTTTCAGCATAACCAGAGAGCACAGACGTGTCTGAGTGTCTCTAAGCAATACCCTCACCCTGCTGTGGGGCTGGCAGAGGAGCAGAGCTGGGTACAGCCAAGCCCTGAGCTCTGGGGACACACTGAGAGTGCTGGAGGGGCAGCTGGGGCTGTTCCAAGCCCTGGACCCGGTTCCTGCAGCTGGGGGTGGATGTAGAGATGCCATGCTGGCAGGATGGCACAGGACAGGGAGGCAGCAGCGCCCTGGGGAAGCACAGGGCTCACAGGGCTCCTGCCCTGCACCACAGCAGTGTCTGCCCACCTTTGCCAGCCAGGCTGGACTGTGCCCTCACTGCCCTGGCACCTGCAGGGCTCAGGGAGAACAAGCTGCACCTTTCTTAGCCTCAATTCACTGAATGCCAGCTCCAGATCTGTGACACCTGGCCCCTGAGAAATCAGCTTTCCTTCCCTATGCCAGGGTGGGATCACAAGTGGGGTACGATCTCTGTGGCCAAGCTGAGCTGGAGTCAGAGCAGCACAGAGCTGCTCACTGCTGTCCCAGCTGTGCCCCCACCCACACCTCAGCTCTTGTCCTGTGCCATGAACTGCTGTGGGTGTTGAAAAGCAGCAGATTCCAGGGCTTCCTGCTGGCCACACCTTCCTCTAGAGAAGGCACCTTCAAGATTTCCTCCTCTGGGTGACCACAAATGTTTATTTTCCTGCATCCTCCTCCCCCATCTAGATTGGAGGGAGCTAAAGTGTATGAATGGAGCCTTTAGGACGGTCTTGCCAGTGCCACCCTTCCCTCAGCCATTGAAGTGTCTAAGGGTCAGAGTGCATGGCTTCAGAAGGAAATTTCCTACATCAAGATGTTTTTAAATGCTGTATATTTTATATTAATTTTTTTGGGATGTATGTAAAAATATTTCATTTGTATTAAAACTTGTAAATTGTATAAAAAAGAAAAAAAAAAAAAGAAACAAACCCAGACCCACAAGCATCCAGTATATGAATGGCAATAAATGATTGTCTTGGATAACACACCCAAGAGTTGGGAACGAGTTTGCACCCAGCAAAGGAAGGAGGTAAAAATGTCTGTGGCTGCTGCGGTCACAGGGTGTGATTTTCCTGTTTTAGGGACACAGCCTGAGAGCTTGATGCTCCTGGGATCCAGTTCTGGCCTTTTTCCCAGTTTCTGCTCAGCTTTGGGCAAATCTGTCCATCTCTGAAAGCCTCTTCCTACAAAGTTTGGTTTCCTGGATCGCAGGCACTGCTTCAGTCGAGGCTGGAGGCACAGTGTGAATCCCTCTGGGTGGGTGAGAGGTTGGGGGCAGCTGGAAAAGGCACTGGGGTGACAGTGGCCACACTCTGAGCAGGCAGGAGGAGAGAGGAATGCTCTGCCTGGCACATGGGGATGGTGGAGGTGGCACATGGGCAGAGCTGGGCACTGGGACACCAGAACTGTCACCATGTTACTGTCGTGATAGTGAGACTCACACTGAACATCAACCCCACTGGGCATGACTGGGGCTCACCAGGGGAGAATATCTGAGGAACCTGGAGCACTCAGGGGACAGGATAAAGCTGATCTTCAATGGACTTCACACAGCAGGAGACAAGCTTGTCCCATTTCACACAAAGCAAACAACTAGGCAAAACTATAAAAAGGGTAAAATATGCCCCACTGTTTAATAGAACTTAGTCTTAATGGATGTTAGTGGAAAACAAAACACATGATTAACACAAACAGAGCAGATGGTTTAAAATCTGTTGTCAGTCTGGTGATTACATGGGCTATTTTTTCCCCTCACTGTCTTGCTGCACGGAGCAGGTGCAGCTGGGGTCAGTTAGTCCCAGTGCAGTGTCCATAACTTACACACCATACAGTAGCTTCAAAATAGAGATCTAGAGCTCAAAAAATAGGCATTCTTATGCAAAATCAAATGTTTAGTTCCCTTATTGACAATGAGAGCAGCGTTGTGCTGCCCTCAGGTGGCTCAGACAGCGGCAGCTCCACCCCAGTGTCCTCTTATCCCTGACCCAAGACTTGCAGTTCTGGTTAGTAAATATATAGAATAAATCACATTTAAAATATATACATTGGCTTTAAAAAAAAAAACATTTACAGTTTATCAACATTGGAAAAAAAAAAACCAACTGGGCTTGTCCCAAGTTGGCTCGTGAGAATAAAAATCAGTTTTAAAAGGTTTCTGTGAACCTCTTTATAAAGTGCCACTGGTCGTAGCTATTTGAAATCATCATGTCCATAATGTGGCACTCAGACACAGGCAGTGGATGCACTCAGTGTGGGACAGAGGTGTCTTACCTCCCTCACACTGACCTCAAGTCCCAGACGACAACAACGGCATTTTAGGTTTTTTCAGGGCTTATTGTCTTTGTTTTTCAGCCCAGAAACCAGGCTGGCACCTCTTGCCTGGCATAGCTGCCCTCAGGAGCAGAGACCCTCAGGAATGCTCAGGTGGGCTTTGCCCCCCTTCCATCCAACAGCACAAGGGCTGCAAACAGTTCAGTCCAGCTGCAAACTCCCAACAGGATTGGGAAGCAGCTGCCTTCTCAGCCTCCTTCTCCCTCTCTGGTTTGGATTTGCATTGGTGATTTTTTTTTTTTTTTAAGAAAAGGGAAATGCATGGAATTTTCTTTCCCTTTGTTTGGAATTTTTGTAGCAAATGGCACTTCAGCACAATCTTCGGTTCCCTTCTGGTGCTCTGATGCTTTCATTTGCTTGGCATGCCGAGCGCGAGCCAAGTTCAGGGCTCTTGGACATATTTAGCCATGCACTAGTGAGCAGATCCTGCGAGAGAAATCTGTCTGGGAGCGATGCAGCCGCTGCTCCCGCCCGGCTGCAGAGAGCTCCGCGGGCTGCCGAGCCGAATTCCCGGTGCATGCGGGGTCAGCTCCCCCGCCGGCCGCAGAGCCGCGGGGAAGGAAGGATCGCGTCCCAAGCGCTGCTACTGTAGAACAATGCTCACGGCGGGGTTTGTGCCAGCAGCTCCCTGCAGGGAGGGGCACTGCGAAAAGGGACTGTTTTCTCCCAAAAAAAGGGGATAAGGGAGGGGAGAAAAGAATTTAAAAGCGTTAATCATGCTGCTGCTGCTGCACTCTGGAAGGACCAGGGTGGGGGTTTGCGTAGGCACTGTGTTGGCAGAGGGCAAACTCCACGGAGCAGCAGGATCCAGACGGACTGGCCCAAATTCCCAGGTTTTTGGCACTGCCATTACCATCCTCATCACTCTGGGAAGGGGCAGGAAGGCTCACACATCCAGCGTGGCCATGGCAGAGCATCCGCTGCTCTGCAGGCTGTGCCAGCCCCATCTCGAGGGGTCTGTGGGTCCCACTGGAGGGATTTCCATCCACTTGGATTCCACGCTGCCGATGCTGACGCGTTTGGAAAAGCGGCAAATAAAGCAGAAAGGTTCCTTCTCGCTCTGCAAGCTGCCAAATTGCAACAAGCCCTGTCTTCTTTTAGCTGCTGTCAGGCCTGGCCGGGGCTGCGGCTGCACAGTGAATCGCCAGCTCCCTGGCGGCGGCCCGGGGAGGTCTCTCCTGTGACACTTTGTTGGCAGGGGATAAATAATAAGACGCAGGACTCTGACAATGCAGTAGGGAAAGAGAAAGGTCCCTTGTGGAGGCTCCTCAGCTCTGTGCAAGGGAGCAAGGGCTTCTCCGTGGCCTCCAGCACTGCATGTGCAGCCCCTCTGGGCTCTCCTCCTGCTGCCAGTCTGGTGGGAAATGCCTGACCCCCTCAGAAACCGGCCCAAGGCCACGCTGCCACATGTGACACAGAGCCAAGGGTGGGCAAGGAGGGCAGCTTTGTTCCCAGCCTCAGTGCAAAGTGTGGGGAGGGAGGCGGCTGGAGAGAGCTGCAGGCACCGCTCGGTGCTGGATCCACTCTTCCCCCATTTCGAGGGGCACTGCTGGAGCAGCCGGGGCGGGGAGGGGAAGGAGGGAGCAAGCCTCAGTCCAGCATTGCGTCCAGCTGGTCAGCCAGGTCGTCGAACATGTTGCTGATGTCTTCCAAGATGTTCTTGGCCGAGTGCACGGTTCCAGGGTGGCTGGGGAGGAGAGGGAGAGAGTCAAAGCACTGCTCAAAGGCTGCAGGTGCTCATGGGGAAGGTGTGGCCAGGCTGGATCCGACTCAGCAGCAGGAGCTCAGCACAGAGTTGGGCTTGAGCATGTGTGACCTGTGTGGTGCAGGTATGAAATACCCATGCACAGCCTTTCTCCTGCCCTCCCTGGGAGCTTCCCAACCCCACCTCGAGAGGCCCAGCCCCAGCATCTCCCTCACCTCTCTGCCTCCTCCACTGTGATCTTCTTCTCGGCCGCCTGCAGCGTGGCAGCCAGGCTGGAGTTGGTCTGCTCCAGCCGCTGCTGGGCCAGGGTGGCCCCCGGGGCAGCTGCCAAAGGCTTGGCTGATACCTTGCTGCCTGTTTCCATTGTCAGTGAGCCAGGACCCGGCAGGGCCCCGATCACATCTGGCACCGCCTCGGTGGCCGCCCAGGGGGCAACAGTGTGGCGGGAGGGCTGCAGGACCTGCTGGTAGATGGTCTTGGGTCCAGAGAAGACGAGCTTGGTGGATGCCACGGAGGTGTGCTTGGCAGGGACATCTGCAAAGGAAGGGGACTCATGGTAGGTGGTGGCACAGGTCCTCACCTCCCACACCAACATGATAGGAAGCCCCACCACGTTGGAGACAGCTCCACAAGCCCCCATACCTGGAGTGGGTGTCCTCACCACAGCTGTGCCAACCAGCTCGGTGGGGCTGGGGGCTTTGGTGGGACTTGGGGCCTTCTTCATCCCTTTCTCCAGCGACAAGATGCTTTTCTCTATCTCAGCAATCCTGAACTCCACACTGTCATCATCAAAGGCATCCCCAGCCAGCGTGGGCTGTGGTGCTGGTGCTGAGGTGGGGGGACCTGCAATGCTCACGGCTTGGGCCTGGGCATACTGGGGTGTGGGGGTGCCCCCCGCCTCAGCCTGCCCCGCCATGCTGAACGCCTTCAGCACCGCCTGCAGCGGCTCCCGCTCCCTGAAGCGCGGCCGGCGCTTCACCGTGTCCGACTCAGTGAGGTTGAACTCCAGCACGGGCGGCTCCTTGCTGACAGCGGGGGCTGCTGGCTCCTTCCCGCCAGAGCCCTGGGGCTCTGCTGGCTGGGAACCAGGCTCCATGTCCGGCATGGCCGCGTCAGCCTTGGAATGCCCGCTGGGCTTTGGCCGCTGTTTGATGGTTAAATTGCCTTCTTCTGCAAAGGGGATGCACTCACTGGAGCTGTTCTGGGATGATGAAGAGGAGACCCCCGGCTTGGCCTCCTCCTCAGTGTCTGAGCAGGCATCCTCCTGCTCACCCTGTGCAGCCACCTCTGTCATAGGAGCGCTGGGCTCACTCACTGTCCGTCTCCGTGGCTTGCCGCTCTCAAAGGGGTCCCTGCTGCCATTGGAAAGTGTGGCACCGCTGGTGTCACTGCCATCGTGGGACCTCTCACCCACATCTGCCCGGGGGAGACAGTCCTGCGTCAGGTGCAGCGGTTTTGGGGCCAGGAGGGGCTTGGTAGGACTCACACCCGGTGTTCCCTCCAGCGCAGCCGCCAGGCTCTTCACTGTCCTGCCACGGCCAGCATCGCTGGGGGTGGCACCTCCGTCAACCGCGTCCTGAGGGGCTGTGGGCTGGCGCTCGGGGCTGGGGGGCTGCTCCCCGTCTGCCTCGGCAGCGAGGGCGCTGGACACGGAGCTGAGGCGCTTGGGCGGCGGCGGGGGAGGCCCCTTGCGCTTGGCCCGGATGGCGAAGGACTGGCTGCGGGTCACCTTGGCGTCCGCCTGCAGACAGGCCCGTGGCATCTGGCTGCGGCCCGGCCGCCGCGTCAGCGTGGCGTAGGAGCCCAGGGTGCTGCTGGGGGCCCCCTCCTCCTCCTCATGCTCCCCATCCGACAGCGCGTAGCGGTTCAGGCTGTGCGAGCGCTTCTTGTGCTTCAGGCCTTCGCCTCCGTTGGGATGCTCCCCAGCCGTAGGGGCTGTGCTGGGTGGCTCTGTGGAGCCACACTGGCTGTGCAGGTAGGAGAAGCCTTTTTGGGCTGATGTCTGCAGGCTGCTCTTCTGTGCAGGGGAGATGGAGGGGAGATGTGCTAAGGCCTTGGGCTGCTCTGCTCCCAGGACGGACGGGGCCGTTGGGGATTTCAGGGAGACGTGTGGGTACATGAAGACGTACGGGGCCGTTCCCTTGCTGGGAGTCTGGGGAGGAGTACAGGGAGTGACCGCTGGAGTCCCAGCTCCTTTCTGAGCCACAGGCCGGGTGTACTGATCCGTTCCTTCGGGCAGGTTCCTCTCCTTGAGAGGGCTGCCCCCGCCGCCACCATTGGCAAAGCCGTTCAGCCCCTCGGGGGACACGAGCTTCCCGTAGGGCTCGGGGCTGGGCCGGCCCGGCAGGCTGGCCGGGCTCTCCTTGCTGCGGGGGGGTGCACAGGACTGCCCGCTGCTGCTGCTGCTCTCGCCGCTGCCCAGGCTCTCCTGCGAGGGGCTGGAGAGGCGCCGGGACAGCACGTTGTCCTGCGAGTGCCCCGAGCCCCGCGACCGCACCCCGATGCTCTCCTGGCTCCGTGACATTCCCTGGCTGTTCTTGATGCTGAGTGTGTCGTGGCAGCTGTTGGACATGGCCGTCTGGAGCTCATAGCTGAGCTCACTGTCCTGGAAGGTTGTCATTTTGAGCGTGTGTGGGGACTGGCACTCCCCGTTTTCCAGCGACTCAATGGTGACAATGTCCAGGGAACCGGGGACTTTGCGTCTTGCCAAAGTTGCTTCTGCTTGATTGAGGCTTTTGCGGAGGTCTCTGAGCTTCTTGACAGCCAACATGATCTTCTTCTGGTGGCCTGCAGGAAGGAAAGGGACATTGGGTCAGCTCCAACCCCCAAGGCCTGTTTCCAGGCCAAGAAGAGTAGCTATGTCACACATGGGGCAAAGGCCTTGGGGTTATCTAAACCCTGCCTATGGGAGGAGACAAACTACTGCTGGCATCTATCTAGCTGGGCCCAGCTCCAGCTGGCCAAGGGGAGTTCTTAGGGACAGCCAGGAACTGCCCTTTCCGGTGCTCAGGACATGCCTGCACCTCCCAGCCTGAGGCAGAACGGGGTGTGGGGACCTGGGTGGGAAACTTGGCTGCCTTGAGCCACTCCAGCATGGCAGGAGGGACTCACCCAGCTTGTTGATGCCAATCTCTTGCAGGTCTTCCCATGTCAGGTCTGTCACGATGGTGATGGAATCGTAGCCGTTGTTCACCAGCTTTTTGTGGTACTGGGGCAACCCAATGGCACTGAGCCAGTCCATCAGGTCAGCCTGGAAAGAGCACAGAGCCACTGCCATGAGCACTGAGGAATGGGCAGCACTTTCAGTATCCCCTCCCTGCCCAGGAGACTGTTTTTAGGGTGTCTCTGACTCTTTTAACACAGTCAAAGCTACACACTTACAGACCCCATCCTGTCCTATCCTATCCTGGGGTCAGAGAGCTCTCAAGAAAGGGGTGACCAAAGCCTCAGTGCCAGGGACTCACCGGGATGTAGTTGGGCAGCCACTCAGCAATGCTGAGCTGCCCAATTTCTGTAGAGATCTTCTTCCTGTGGCCTGGTTTGGTCACACCAATGGCTGTCAGATCCTAAGGGGAGCAGAGTGGGGCCGTGGTCAGCAGTGGAGCTGGGGGCAGGGAGTACCCACAGCTGGCAGCTCTGGGTGGGGAAGGACCTGCCTCACCTCCGGGGTCATGCGGCTGATGGTGGGGACATCGTAGCCAGCGTTGATGAAGTTGAGGGTGTACGACTCCAGCTGGAACTCACGGAGCCAGTTGTAAATGGCTTCTGCATCCTGGGGAGAGGATGGGACACAGAACAGCCCATGACTGGTGGCTGCAGGGGCTGGAAAAACCTGACTGCTCCAGGCAAGATGACAGGATCTCCCTGGGAAAGACCCACTTGTGTCCTGAAGACCCTGTTCCCTGTGTCCCTGGTGCAAAAAGAGCTGGGCTGAGTGCCCCAAACATGGCCCTCTCACCCAGCACACCATTCCCCAGTTGTTCCAGTTACCTTCCCCTCGAGGAGCTGCTCAGGACGCAAGAACTGGTGGGAGAATACCCTGTCTCCAGGGGGGCAGCTGCCTGGGGTCTGGAGGCCCTGTGGCCCTGGCAGAAAGGAGAGAGGAGAACTGTCACAGGGGCACTTGAACAGTGAACAGCCCCTAGGGCTGTGGGGACAGCCGTCCCCAAGGCCCCATGGAGTTGTGACAGCCCTCACCTGCTGGGGAGGTCCCATTGTGTGGCTCTGATCCCAAAAGGTGTTGCTGGAGGTTGTCACTGGTGGAGGGCAGAGGCTGAGGGAGAGGAGGAGTGAGTGGAGGAAGGACCCAACTCTGGAGACCAGCTTTGTCACACCCTCAGGAGCAGAGTGGCGGTCCCCATGCTGGGCTGCTGGTCACAGCTTCACCCTGCAACAGGCTGGCTCCCAGCAAAAGATCTGGGCAGAATCTGGCTCAGGGCCTTTTGTTATTCTCTCAGGTGACACAGCACATGATGGAGATGCTGTGTGATGCCAACCACAGCCTCCAGCTCCACTCAAAAAGGCCAGCTGTGCTTTGGGGAACAACTAGGGTGTCCCCAGGAGCATCTCCCTGCTGAGTCCTGGCAGCAAGTAGATGTTTGGTGTAGGATACTCAACTCCAGCAGGCCCTCCTTTGCTAGGAGGGGTCATGGAAGGGGATGGGGCTCTATGCCCAGCCTGAGCCAGCACAGGGAAGCAGCACAGGGGAGCAGGGGCTGTGCCTACCCTGGCATTCTCGATGAGGATGCTGGTGCTCTGCCCATTGGTGCCCTCGGTGCTCTGGCCGCTGCCGGCGCTGCGGATGCTGCCGATGCTGCCCTCGCTGCCCACGCTGTTCCTGTCTCCTGCTGCTGGGGCAAGCAGGGAGCCCGTCAGCAGCTCCCCAGACACAGGGCACTGCGGTGCCCAGCAAGGACCCAGTGCCAACACACTGATGCCACTGATCTCCCACAAGATCCTCCAGCCACAGACAATGCATCAGTTCCCTCCCACCTCCCAGCATGCACAACACAGACAGGGTGACCTGGGTGGCAAGAGACACACAGAGGGCTGAGACACAGGGAGAGAAGGGGCTGCTCTAAGGGCTCCCCAAAACTCGCTTTTCCTACATCTGCTCCCTCTCATCTGGCTGCTTCCCCATGGAGAGGTGGAAGGGGAGTCTCCCCCTGTGCCCCTGGCCAGGCAGGGCTGGGAACAGGGGAAGTCCCCAGCCGCTCTCCCTCCCCAGGTGCTGGCCTGACCTGAGCTATCAGGGCCTGGGGCCGTCCGGCTCAGGGTGAGGTGACCAAAGGCCGCTGGGCCGCTCGGGGCTGCCGGGTGTGGACACTCATCAGGGAGGTGCTGCAGCCCCCCAGGGGGGGCTGGCAGGGCCCCGGGGGGACCCTGGCGCTGCTGCGCGGGTGCCACGCGGGGCACAACCATGCCTGCGTTCAAAGACAAAACACACGTGGTCAGAGCTCATGCAGGAGGCAGGGACAGGGGGAGAACTGAGCACAACCCCCAAAGGAGTGTTCCAACCATGGTGACAACCCCTGAGCCTTCCCTTCCCCCCTAGCTAGGCAGGGCTGCAGGGCCTGTCAGACAGGAGGTGCTGGGAAGGCTGGGAAGGTTTTGCACAGGGGACTGTCCCCAGCATGCTCAGGATGGCCACTGACCTGTCCTCTTGCTGATGACTTCAGCAATGGAGGGGGGGAAGTACCCGACCCGGTCGGTGCCTTTCTGGGCGTCGTGGATGTGCCCCTTCCATCGGCCATCTGGGTGCTGCTCCAGGACCTGTCATGGGACAAGAGGGATGGGGCTGGTACCCAGGGCATGGTGGAGCAGGGGGATGGGGAGCAGAGAGCAGCCTCACCGTGATGACATCTCCTGCTCGGACGTTGAGAGCAGTTGGGTCATGGAGATTCCAAAAATCCTTCAAAGCTCGGACCTTCAGGATTCCTGATGCCTCTGAAGGCAAGGGACAGAGGAAGAAAGGAGATGCCATAGCATAGGGAGGAAAGAGAGGAGTCCAGGGAGGGCAGAAGGGGAAAGCAAGAGCAAGAAGAGGAGAGAAGAAAACATTAATATTGCAGAAAGGCCTCAATCCCCAGACACTGCCCCACATGTAGGATAGGGGCACATGTGAGAGGGGGACTGAGATGCTGGCACTGATTTAGGCTGTTCAGGAGGAGCACTGGGAGCCCAGGCAGGTCCCAGAGGGAAGAAACCCCTCTCAGTGCCATCCCCACCTCACCTCTCAACAGCTGCTTGATGTCCTTGCTGGCATGTGAGGTGGTGAACTGGTTGACAATGTCCAGTGCTGTCTGGTTGTAGGTGTTCCTGATGTTCACGTCAACTCCACCCTGCCCAGGAGAGGACACGGTCAAGGCCAGCTCCCTGTCTGCCACCAGACTCAAGGGAGGCAAGGGACTGAGGGGAAAGGGTGCTGAGTGACCCCCAGGGGCTGTCCCCAGCCCCATCCCCACCGTGCTCACCTCCAGCAGGAGCCGCACCACCTCTGTTTTGCCGTAGAGCGCGGCCTCGTGCAGGGCTGTGCCTGTCTTTGTCTGCTTGTTGATCTCAATCCCAGCCTTCAGCAGCTGCCTGGTAGGAAGGAGGGAGAGGCATGAAAGAGAGGAGTCCAGGGAGGGCAGAAGCAGAAAGCAAGAGCAAGAAGAGGAGAGGACATCGGGACCAGGCACTCGGCTGCTTTACGGCAGGAAATGGACAACACCTTGCACTTGCCTTGGGGATGAGGGGCTGAAGCCTGCAGGAGGAAGGTGTGTTTGGGAGGAAGTGAGACTGAAGCCATGATGGGTTTTTCCAGAATAAAGCAGGGAATTACCTGATGATCTCCTTGTGCCCGTTCTTGGCTGCCAGATGTAGCGGAGTGGTGTAGTTGGGGTCAGTGGCATCCTTGGATTGTCCCTCCAGCAGGGCGACACACAGATGGCTGTTCAGTAGCAGCTGGGCCACCTGCATGAGGCACTGGTAAGCAATGGGGTGCAGGTACCCCCACCTGCACCCTCCCACTGAGGGGCTCATCCCTGGGGCCAGCCCACCACTCCCCATCCTGCCACTCCCTTCCATCCACAGCCCCAGGCTTGGCTGCAGCTGGACAGCGCTTGGCATGGCCTCACTGTCGTGAGGGGCTGCAAAAGGTCACAACAGCCAGAAATAGTCTTCCCATAATCAGGGTTTTCAGACCAAGCCCTAAAAACCTCCAGTCTCTCCAGCCCAGAGCGACTCTCAGCATCTCAGGGCAACCCAGAGGCACAGAGCAGTTATTTTTACTGCCCTGTTTATAGCTGCAGACATTATAGATACTCCAAAAATGGAAATATCCCCCTGGTCCCCTCTGAGTGGGGCACAGAACAGTCTGGCTGGCTGTGCTCCATCCCAAACCAATGGTGCTGGCAGGGCTAGGGTCTCACAGAGCACAGCGTGGCCCTGTCCCCAGGAACTGTGCTGGGGACCTGGAGCAGGGCTGGATGCTCAGAGCTTGCTGGGATTAGCCAGCTCAGCCTATCCATGCTTAACTGTGAGCAAAGCTGGGGTGGGTAGGGGAAGGCTGTGGAGAACCAGGAGCAACAACTCCTGGCTTCACTCCCAGTCTAACACAGTCCTGCTGTGAGGTCAGGGGCAAAACCCACAGCTCCCAGGTTCAGGATCAGGCTGTGTCTAGCCACGGGAGGAGGCAGCTGCTGTCTGCCAGGCTCTGAGTCTCATTGTGGAGGGAGAGCAGCTGTGACCAGACCCGCGCTTTGCTCCCAGAGGAGCCAGTGGGCTCCACAGCAGCCCCTGGAGAAGCCCTTGGTGCAGGGCAGAGCCCACAGCACTCACCTTCAGCCTCCCGAACTCGCAGGCCAAGTCCAGCGGGGTTTTCTTCGCCTTGTTGATGAGGCACGGGTTGGACTGGTGCTGGAGCAGCATCTCCGACTGCAGGGGAGCAACGTGGTGAGGGGCTCAGCATCCCCCTGCAGCCTCCTTCCCACCCGGCACAGCGAGGTCTGCCCCCACCCAGCACCCCAGAGAGCCCCACGGAGGGCACACGGTGGCTCTGGGCTCTGGGCTCTCACTCACCACCTCGTAGTGGCCGTACTGCGCCGAGAGGTGCAGCGGGATCTGCCCGTCCAGCGAGGCCATGTTGACGGAGGCGGCGGCGCGGAGCAGCAGCCGCACGGGCTCCAGGCGGCCCTGCCACGCCGCGTAGTGCAGGGGCCGCATCCCTGTGGGCAGCGCGGCTCAGCAGGGCTGGACACGGCCCCCGGCGGGCACAGGGGGCTGGGCCAGGGGCCGTGCCCGGGGTCACCCCTTACCGTTGCTGTCCTTGATGTCCACGGTGGCCTGCGCCTCCAGCAGCAGCGAGATGAGGTCCAGGCTGCCGCCCAGGGCTGCGTGGTGCAGCGCTGAGAACCTGTGGCACAAGGAAGGGCTCAGCCCGGCCCCCAGCCCCACTGTGTTGTCCTCACAGCACCCCCTGCACGGGGACATGGGCTGGGATTGTCACTGGCTGTTCATGGTGACATCCTCCCAGGTTCGCCACTCCCAGTGCCTCAGATTCCCCATAGCAAAACACTGATGAATCCCTCCAAGCTGCCTGTGCCCCAGGGCTCTGTGAGGGATGCAGGCACACTGTGTACCTTGGGAAACCCCAGTGAGAGGAGTCCCTCACTCCAGGCCCTCTGTTGGGGGAAACAGGCAGGATGGAGAGAGATGCACCTCCCCTCTCCACGGGGCAGCCAGGCAGCCACAACGCTGCCCACAGCATCCAGCAAACACATCGGCCTTGTGGCCACTCCTGCCCTCTCTGCCAGCTGCCCCCTCCTCATGCCAGCAGGGCTGCCAGGAGCCCATGGCAGAGCGTGGGAGGCCGCCGGTAATGAAAGAGCCCAGTGTCTTGGGGCTGTGAAAGAGGCCTGTCTGCCTGGCACTCCCCTGAGCCGTCACATGCAGGGCCAAGGCCAAGAGAGGGGTCCCTGTGCCACCGGGGATTAGCCCGTGAACCACTCCAAGGGACATGGGGGGCTCCTGACAGCACCAGCCTCGGGCTCCAATGGGCTCTGCAGTGTCCAAACCCAGTGCCAGGGACTCAGCTCGTCCAGCATGGCTCTCCTCATGATCTGCATCCCCAGATCCCTGTGCAAGTCTCAGCATTGCAGGAGGGATACTAACCCCAGAAGAGAGGGCTGCTCCTTTCTCCAGTACACACACCATGTCCTGAGCCACAGCAAAACCTCTGCCTCAAAGTGTGGATGTGGGGGGAGTACAAAATCCCCCTGACCCATCTCTGTGGGGTCTCACTCTGCCCTGGGGTGCCCACCCCATCCTCTCCAAGCCCTGAGCAAGGTGATGCCAAGGACACCACCAGCACCTTGGCTCTCCCGGAACACACACTGCCCTCCCCATGCTCATGTCTCACCTCCCCATCATCCCCTTCCTGTGCCCCAGCGAAACCCAACACCCTGCCCGTGTTCCTTAGGCAGAGAACAGACCCTTTACCCCAGTTCCCACCATCAGCCTCCTGGAGTTGCCCAAGCACAAACCCTGTGCCCTATCAGAATCAGATCATTGCTTCTATTATTAAATTCTTTTTCTATTAAGCTCCATCTGCACAGTATTATTTTAAGACGGAGCCATCCTGCACGTTCCCAACCCCCCACTGGCCTGTTAGGACTCATCATGGACACCTCTTCCTACAGAGCCCTCCAAAAGAAAACATGTAGAAATTAGGTACAACAAGAGCACATAAAAACAATGCTAATGACTGACAGGTCAGAGTTAATTCAATAAGAATAATATGCTTATTTATTTTATGAGCCTTTGTGGTTTCTTTAACTCTCAGTACCCAGTTTATTAAGTACTTGGATTTTGGAAGTGATGAGCTACACAAATATGCTGTGGTCACTGGGCAACCTCATATTTTCTTTCTCCAACTCCCCCCAAAACAATGGGATTTTGCTTTTGGGATATTAAACAGGCATGAGCACGTGCAGGCACTGAGGCTGGCTGGGTGCTCCTCTGGGCTTCAACCAGGGGGACACAGGGCACTGGCTGGACACGCTGCCATCCCTATCCAACCCCATCCCCACAGAGGGACACATAGAAGGGATTTATGAAGGGTTTTCAGGAGGGACTGAGCACTGCCCTCAGCTGAGATCCAGGCAGGCACTGGCTCTGCCTGTGCAGGGCTTCCCTGATTCTGGGATGTTGATGTGTTCTCCAGCTCCCCTGAGCTGCAGGACGGACTGGACACCAGGGAGAGGAGCCCCCTGCCTGGCAGCAGCACCCAGCACCCTCCAGGGGAGCACTCACCCGTCTGCATCCTGGTAGTTCACGTTCAGGCGCTTGGCAGATCCCAGGAGCTCTGCAGAGACAAGAGGTGAAGGTCAGGGCAGGAGGCAGAGCCTGCAGGCCCCCAGGCCCCCCCATGAACCCCATCCCACACCAGACCCACCTCCCAGCGCACAGAACAGCGCCTGGCCCATCCCAGGGGTCTCTCCTCTACTCTCCTCTGCCTCCACTTTCACCTCCACGGACCCTCAGTGGGCTGACCCAGCTCGAGCTTAGACCTTTCCTCCCTCCATCTCTCCTGCCCTATCCATGTGTGCCCCTGGGATGGGTCAGACCCCGCAGCTCCTGACCCTGGCTTGGCAGGACAGCGAGTGCTTCCCTCCCCTTTATAGGCACGGACACACCAAAACTGCTGAGTGGGGCCATTTTACCCCCACTCGCTCCCTGTGCCCGCCACTGCCACTGAGGCCTGGCCCACAGACCACATGGCTGGCATTTTTATGGCCAGGGCAGAGGCCGGAGCTTTCAGCTGTGAATGCAAGGATTGTGCTACCTTGGACATCCCCATTCCCCTGGCCAGCCCTCCCTCCCCTTCAGAGACCCAAGGATTGTGCCACCTTGGCTATTCCTACCCCTCTGCCCATATCTCCTGCTCCTTCAGGGACCACTGGGCAGCAGAGGATGCTCAGCCCACCCTCAGCACAGCCTCACACGCACCCCCAGTGCTCCCCCAGCTCCCTGCCCCTTCCCACAATTAATTCCAATGGATTCCTTCCTCCCACACAGAGAGGACATTTTATTCTTCACCGAGGGGCTGAGAGCGGATTAACATCTCTGGAATTCACCCGCTAAGTCAAAAGGGAAAGAAAGGGGAAGGTATGTGGGGGGGCAAGAAATACCACCACTCCTCCTCTGCCTTTCCAGGCAGCCCCAGCGCTGAGCCAGGGAGGATTAAATGCTTTGAATGGTTTCTCTGCTTTTTCCTACAGAAAATCAAAGTCTGAGTGCCAGGCTCTGAGCCTGGGGTGAAACAGCTGCTCAAACCCCACTCGGCTGTGGGGGGGTCCTGGGGAAGGAGCCCCTTCCTCGCAGCCAGGTAGATCTCTGGGGCTGAAGATCCTTCTCCTTTTCCTTCCTCTTCTTCTCCTCCTCAATTCCCTTCTCCTTCTCTCCCAAGGTCTCTGCCCACCTTGCATGGCAGATCCCTTAAGCCATACTAGGCTCTGTGACCCCTCTGCTGGAAAAGAAGAGCTGAAGGGGGGCTGGCTCATTCATCATGCAAATGGATAATTAAAGGAAACCAAGGACTGGGGTATTCATTACTGCAATTTACAGTGTTTTGTAAACAGCCTAATTAACACAAAATGAGCTTGGAGTGGCTGCTGGTGAAGGACTCGTGACTCCTCACCACAGCTGAGGGGATCAGGACAGGATCACCCTAATTACCTCTTCCAGGGACTGTTTGTCTTTGAGCCTCAGCCACCGACCCAACAGACCTTCCCAAAGGAACTGGCTCCCAAAGCCATCACTCAGCAGAGCTCCCACTTCCCCCTTCCAGCCCCAAGAGCTCAGGATCTGGGGTCTTCATCAAGGACAAGTCGCTTCCCTTGACCTCAGCAGCCAGGAAAAAATAACATTTCACTTGTAAATTGGCCACTTCTGATCTGAGTCCTAGAGAACCGTAACCACTGGGATTGCTCCCACTATCTGCAGCTGAAAACTGCCCCTGGAAAAGGGTCGGGAAGGGGAGGAGAAAGAAGAGGGGAAGAGTGGTCCTTACTCAGGGCAGGAGGGGCAGACCCTCCATGATGACCACTGGGAGTGCAATGCTGGGAAAAGAGACAGGCTGGATGGAGAGTGAGCACCAACACCTCCAAAAGAGGCAGAAACATCCCACAGCCCCTGGGGGCTGGTCCTGGAGTTGAGCAATGCCCACTGTTTGAAGAAGGGGAGTTCACCCAAATATCCTATCCCTAACCCCACCTTCAAGGGGACTGAGCTGGCCAGTCCACTAAGCAGGGCTGGGATGTCCCAGGACACAGTGGGTGTCCCAGGCAGCTGGCAGCATCCACATCTCCCTGAGCAACATTCCTCAAATTTGTTCCCTGCTCCAGCAGCTCAGCCAGGCCAGGACCCAGGGCAGGACCACATAGACATGGTGTGGGTGGCTGAGAAAGCTGCAGGTCACCAATAGCAGAGCCAGGAGCAGCATTCCCTTTGGGGGTCTTCCTAAATGCTTGGGTCCACCTTGGGCAGAGAGGGAAAGCATCCCTGGTTTGCAGGTGGGTAAATCACTGCTTGGAGAGCTGGAGGGTTTGCAGCAAGGCTGGTAGGTGAAGTGTGGGTGGGAAAGTGTCTTGACACCCCAGCATAAAGGCATGGGAAAGGAGAAAAAGAGGGATGGAGGGGAAGCAGAGGACAGCCAAGCAGCTGGGACCCCTCCACCAGTGCCATCCTGCTGCACAGCCTCAAACTCCAGGGACCTGGTGACAGGAAGGCAGCTGACGGGACATTTCCTTGCATTCCCCCTCCTCATTCCATCCATGTGCTTCTTTTGACCAATTCCTCAGGTATTCCCCATTTCTTCAGCCCCTTCTCTCCTCGCTGGTGCCCAGGCTACCCATCCTTTTCCACACAGATGTTCTGGAGCTCAGCAGAGGCTGGGCCAAGCTGTTCCCAATCCCGCAGCCCTCCCAGTCTGGCCTGGTCAGCTTTGGCAGGGGGCTGCAGAGCTGGGCTGGGAAAGGGCTGCAGGGTTAATCCAGTTACAGCATTGGGATGGCGTGGTCAGATCCTTCCCAGCCACATCATCACTGGGCCAGGGGCACTCTCAGGCCTGATCCGCAACCCCCATTCCCCACCAGAGCACGCTCATAACCCGGAGAATGAGCCCAGAACACGGACCCAGCGCTGAAATACAAGGCACCCTGAAGGGGTTATTTATTTCCAGGGAAAAAACCCAGCTTGGTGCACCCCAAGGGTTAACTCCAGCCGCGGCTTCCCCCCGCCCGGCCCTGCTCCCCAGCACGACCCCGTGAGGGGTCCCCGCCCGCTCTGCCCCGGCCCGCCGCGTCCCCGGCGCCTGCCCGGGCAGGAGGAGGCTCCGCAGCGCAGGGCCGGGCCTGAGCGAGGCCTCGAGGGAGCTGAAGAGCTTCTGTGCGGCGTCTGGCTGCCAAGCGGCAGCGGGAAGCACCTCCGGAACGCTCCGGCAAATTGCTTACAAATGTCGGGCCGGCCGCCGGCCGTGGGCGAAGGCAGCGCGGCCGCCCAGCACCAAACGGGGCCGGGACCCTCAGCCCTGGCACGGCCTGGCTCCGGCCCTTGGCCTCTGGGTCCCCACTGAGGCACAGCCCCGCATGGCGCATTCCCAAGCAGCCTCCTTCGCCTGTGCCTCGGTTTCCCCGCGGGCCGCCCTCCCATGGCGGGCATGCCAGGCTGGGCTGGGCTCCTCGCGGGGTGCGGGAGGCACCCGGGGAGCGGCCGGCCGGGGCGGGCACCTCACCCGCCGCGCTGGCAGCCGGCCCGGCACAAAGCCGTATTTACCCCCTCCCGAGGCACTCGCCTGGCGCCGGCTGTGCCGGCTGCGTGGAGCCAGGCGTGCCCTCGGCCAGCCCAGCACCCCTGTGCCAGCGGACCGGGCACCCTGAGTCACCCGCTGCCCTCCAACGGAGAGCTCGGTCCTGCGGGGACAGCCGTGAGCTTCACCCCGAGCTCTTGGAGACCGACACAATCCCTCCTAAGTGCTCCTTGGGAAGCCGTGACACGTGCTCGCCTGGGTTTGGCTGGGGAAGGAAATGCCCAAATATCCTGTGGAGTCCTGCCCTTTGGATGCTCCTGCCCTGGCTCTCACACAGGACAAGGCAGGTTTTAGTGCTGTGAGCCCCTGCCGGATTTGTCCAGCCAGGGCAGCCACAGCAGAGCTCCACCACTTGCAAGGCTTTGTTGCTGTCCAGGACAACACACAAATCCATAACTGGAGATCTACCTTGCCACAAAAACAACCCTTTCTGCTGGTCCTGTGTCACAGACTCTCATCCCATCCCCTTGTCCTGGGAAATCACATCCCCACACTGCTGGCTGCAAGTACCCCTGTGTCATGAGCCTCCCTGTGCTGCAGGTCTGAGCATTCCAGTGTCATGAACATCCCTGTGCTGCCAGCCACAGCATCAACCCTGAGTGTCCCTGTACCATGAGCATCCCTGAACATCCAGTCCTGAGCACCTCTACACTGCCTGCTACGAGTACCCTGCATGCAGGAAAGCCCTGCAAGGGCACTGCAGGAACACCATTCTGCTTCCCTGGGCAGTGGGAGAGGGACAGTGTGCATTGAACACACCAAATACATGCACGTACCCTCTTGGGAAAATGAAATCCACCTGGGGACTGTCACCAGTAAGCCAATAAACCAGCTGGAGGAGCTAATCAGCTGCTATCCCGCAGAGCAGAAGCCGTCTCCGATGGTGGTGGCAGCCTCTGGAGCCGGAGGCGGAGGTGGCAGGAGGTGACAGCTTCACCCAACCCGCCCTGTGATGGCCCGGGGTGGCCCTGCCTTGGCACATGATGGGTTCATGCCAGGGCTCAGGACAGACTCACCATCTTGGCCAAAATCAAGACCCAAAGAGGTGATGTCCATCCCTCTTCCGCAGGAATCACCCTTCCCTGTCACCTCTCCGTCCACAGGCACGTCCGCTGTGGCCACCCACGGCCGGCTCCTCCCGGCGCAGCCTCCCGGCAGAGCGGCTGCTTCAGCAGCAGTTTCCCAATACGCTCAGAAGATTCACCCACCTCGATAGGGAAGGAGTTTAGCCACAGAGATGTTAAGAAACTCAACCAAAGCTGCCCAGCCAGCTCAGAACAGAGGCTGGGCGAGAGCCAAGGGCTCCTGACCCCAGCTCTCTACTACAGCCACCAGCTGCACCCCAAACACTGAGCCCAGTGCTGTGCCTGGCTCCCCAGACAGGGGCTCCCCTAATTCCCCTGTGGTGATGGTTGGTGAATTTGGCTGCCAAGGTGCTGCTGCCTGGGAAACCTGGCTGAGCACCCATCCCTGTGCCCAAATGGCATGGCTGTCCCAATGCCACAGGTGTCCAAAGGCCAGGGGTGCCCTCCTGCCCACAAAGAGCCTGTGCCAGATTTGAGGCTCTGCAGCATCACTGAGGATGGGCTCCCCACCAACGCTGACAAACAGGCCCCTTGCCAAGCCAGGCACTGGGGGGTTGGTGTGACTGGGGCAAAGCCACTGGGTTAACTGGCAGGGATGGGGAGGCTGCAATCAAGGAGGTGGAATCCCATCAGCAGAGGGCAAATGGCATTGACATGAGAGCAGCTGGGAGCCCCTTACTGTCCCTACACCAACATCTGGTAACTCCTCAAGAGTAATTGGCATTTTCACCCCTTGAGAAACCTACCAAACCCTGGAGCAGACCAGGGCCCTGCCTGCTCTGACACTGCACAGGCTGCAGGATGGCTGTCACACCAAGCCCTGCTCCTGGTTTCAGCAGCCTGGAATAATCCCAGCAAGTGCAATAACCTTCCAGGAGCTGAGCTCTGGGCAGCTTCTCACAGCATCCTGAGACTGGATACAGCACCCCTGTGCTATGAGTATCCCTGCACCTAATGTTTTTTTCTAACCTCAACAAAAGTCACCATTTAGCCCTGTCTGGAGCCCCAAATCTTAGGGCTTACAGCCACACAGAGCACAAGCTGTTCCTGTCACCAACTTGTCTCTGCTGATGGCATGTTTGAGTCTCCTCTGGCAGCTTGGCCTCCTTCCTCATCTCCTTCTTTAAGCAATACTGTCCTGCAGCATGTTCAGATATGATGGTGGATGATGGTGAAGGTGGGTGATGGCAGAGGAGTTCGAGAGGTCCAGGGATTTTGCCTTCCATCCTAGGCTGGGCTGGAGGCCCACCACAAACAAAGAGGGATAGGGCAACAGGACCATAGAGTCACCTGGGAGCCTTTTTCCTTCTTTAGAGAAGTCTGGGAATATTTTTTCCAGGGTAAATCAAACTGCTAAGGTTTTTTAAGAGGCTGGCAACAGATGAGACGTTGGGCAGCATCCCCACACAGCACAGACATTGATCACTCACCCTCAGCCCAGCTACTCCAGGACCCCCATCCAAACCCCCAATTCCCCCCTGCTGCTTCCCCTCACAAGCAAAGCAGGAAAAAACAGGCAGTTTGTTCAAAGTGAAGGCTCCCAGAACAATGAAAGGAAAAGCAGAATCGGAAACCCTGTCTCCATCCACACAGCTGGGAAGAAGGTGCAGCTCTCAGCTCTCGACCCCAAGGTTTGATGGCCACAGGGGACAGAGGGGACAAATGCCAAGCAGGGAAAAGAACATCACAGGAAACCTTTGGGGCTGGATTCACCCCTTGCAAAAGCCAAACACATGCTCCTGCTCTGACTTTCAGAAGGATTTCAGATGGGGTGAGGTGGATGGTGCTTGCACCCCTTCTCCACAATAATTTGTGGGTTTGTAGTGGCTGCCTATCCCAAAGTGATGCAGCCCAGCCCAGCTCCCCTGGATGGGAGAAGTGGTAACACCCCTTCCCCACAGAGCTGAAATTGCATCCCCCAGCCCCATCCAGGATGGAAACAGCTGGGAAAGGCTTTGGGTGGGAGAAGCCAGGCGGCTCCTTCGGAGATACAGGGGCTCCTTTCCCAGCTGGCCGGGGAAACGCGTTACCGGGAGGTGAAGTCACCGTCCCTGCTGGGACCTGGCTATTCCGCTCTCCAGGATATGAACTCAGAGGAGCTGTATTTGCCCAGGGAAGAGGTGGAGCCTTTTCCATTTCCCCCATCCTTCCGAAAGGACAGGACGCCTCCTGAGCGGGAAGAGATGGGCCGATAGCGCTGGGGGCCCAGGCCGAGTGCCAGCACTGCCTGAACCTGCAGCGGGCACGCCTGGGCGGTGGGACATGGGACCAGCAGAGCATCAGCTCATTAACAATGCACCTTAGCTCATGTCCAGCTGGTTCCCTGCAAGCCAAGGGAGGGCTATCCCAGATACCCTGGCGAAGGGGCTGCACCTACAGACACTCAGTGTTGTCATTCATGCCATACCCAGTAAATGGTGCATTAGCATAATCTGTGGTGGATGTGCTACAGATTCACAAGGGCAAAAATAACACAGAAAGGACTTAGAGAGATTAGGAGAACAAACCCAGACAGATTCAACCTGGGAAAAATGCAGATTGCAGCATCTGGGGAGAAATAATCCAACTGGCAGCAGGTCAATGGGAGGAAGAAAGAGGGGAAGCAGGATGTGGGGGGACGGTGAGAGGAGCAGTGTGAGCGTGGGCACAGAGGGACCTGCTGGTCAGGAAAGCAACCTCGGCAGCCCTGCGTGGGGGGATGCTGCTTGCCAGGGTACCCCACTGTGTATTCTGTTGCTTTCTGGGGTACCACCGCCCATCACATACCCAGGGCTGTGAACATGAGAGAGGCTCACAGGGAACGTGAGAGGTGAGCGACAGGAGGCAGCAGTGAAGGGCTGGCCTTGCATGGGAAGATTAGGGCAGGTCAGTAAGTCTGGATTAGCTGAGCAACAGTTAATTAGGGAGGGCGAGCAGGGACGCAGCAACCCAGCAACCCACCTACACCTGGAGGGGTTTGACGCTCCAGAGCAGCACGTACCTATTTATTTTATGGTTCTAACAATGAGCCCCAGATAAAAATTAGAGCAGCCAACAGTGGCCAACAAAACCCTGTGGGCTCAAGGGAGCGAAACAAAGATCCAGCCCCTACACTGCTTGGAGGTTGCAGCAACCCTGCAGCTTCCAGGGGAAGCAGGGCAAGGCTGAGGCTGGAGAACTGGGCTGCCACAGCCCTATGGCACCACGTCGCCATCAGCACCAGCCCCGTGCCCGCACATGGCAGCTTGGCACCCAGGAGCTGCTCCAGCCGGTGGAGCCAGTACTCAAAGCACACAGCGATGCGGAGGCTGGAAATCCTGTGACATCCTCCTCCTTTGGCCCCAGGGAAGCTGCCGTGCACCTGGAGCAGGCGCTGCCAGGGCGGACGGAGCGGCTGTCCCCACCCTGGCTGCGCTAATCTGGGCAAGGCACACACAGGATGGGAGGGGAGGCAGCGGGAGGTGAAGCTGTTCGCTCGAGGTCACCCACAAGGTCGATGGTTCAAGTGCCGCCACTCCTTCCCAAGGCTGCCACACGGCTGGGAACTGAATTTTACCCAAAACTCCCCCCTCTCCCCGGCAGCCCGTGGGCAATCAGCTGTCGGCAGCCCGGGACTAACCTCAGACGGCTGCTGGCGGCCAGTTTGGAGTCACACGGTTAAAAATACCTTGCGGATGCCTTTCCTCAACTCTGACCCCGCGAGCCGGTGCTGCCACCAGCCCTGCTCAGGGACGTGCCAGCAGGGTCCCCTGGGACAGTCACAGCCTGGGCTGTGGCAGCTGCTGCCTGGGGACTGGGTTTTCCTAAGAACCAAGGATTTCCACTTCTGGGGGGTTGCTGACTATATTCTTTATTGCCAAACTGAAATAAGGGGCTCAGCTTCCTAAAGCTTCCTTCCAGCAAGTGATGCCTGCACTGTCCAGCTCCCTCTGAACTGCAGCCTGGATTTCAGCAGCTTCAGCAAAATGTCTCCTCTCCGGGACAGAGCCAAAACGTGGCCTCTGGTTCCTGCCAGTCTCAAGGGATGCTGGATGGGTGACTGCTCCTGCAGATTCCATGGTGCTGCAGCCATTTGTGGCATCTGCATTGGGAAAAAGTGTAAGGATCTCACTCAGCAGTGGCCACGCAGCTCCCAAGCCATGATGGACGGGAGGGATCCTTCTCCAAATCCCTTATGGTGAGGGCACACAGGCCACCTTGCTGTTCCCATTCCCTGTGCAAAGGTCACCTACCAAAACTCGTGAGAACTGACTGGCTGCTCCATGCTGCTGGCAAGTGGGAATGGGAGAGGGATGGGTCCGTCACGAGCAGGCACAGGCCAAGCTCTCTCCAGCCTGAGAGAGATGGTCCCATTGCCACTCTCCTTTCCCTCCCAAGGTGGGGAAAAGTGTTGTCCTTTCAACAGCATCCCGTGGCATGGTCCATGCCCAGAGTGAGAGCTCTTTCCCAGATGGATCAGACCCTCCAACTGCCTGCCTGCATTTCTGGCTGGACCATTCCAAAGTGGGAGAAGCCTTTGCCAAAATCTTGCCCACTGCCTTAGCTGGATTGGGATATTTTCATACAGCTGTGGCAGTGAAGGATTTGCCTGGGATCCTGGTCTACAACAGGGTTCCATATGCAGTGGACAGGAGAGGGACATGACAGCTACATGACCAGGATGTCCTGCACCACCCTGCATGTCCCCACATAGAAGCAGCAATCACTTAGCAGTTAGGGACAGTCTGTGTCCTGGGGAGAGGCATCACCCTGTTCTGGAAGCAGGAACCCGCCCCAGGACCCACACCCACCTTCCCATCCCTTGGGGGCCCTTGGTGACTGCTGAGCTATTCTGGGCACTGCGTTCCTGACCCCCTCCCCTCATCCCAGCTGCTCCAGGGCCAGCAGGGAGGGCAGCAGGTTCCTCCCATTGCCAGCCCGGACGCCAGAGCCGGGCAGCAGCTGCTTGGGGACCAGCTGGGGACAAAGGCAACACAGAGCAGCCCCATCCCCCCCTATCCCTTGGAAGGGACAAGGGCTGAGTTAGTTACAGCAAGGTCAAAGGCATCACAATACAACTCCAGTAGAAAAAAAGGAGCTGGATCTGAAGACCCCCAGTCTGAGCTCTGGTCAGCAGCTCCCATAAAGGGATCAGGAAGGGGTTTGGGGGCAGTACATCAACACCTCCCACCCCCCAAAGAACAGGCCCAACTCAGCACCAGAGGTAAACAGAGGCAGAGGCAACATCCTTGGCTCCTTGTCAGACCAATGCTGTGCCCAGCTTCCCACAGCGACCCCGTGCCAGGTCAGCCCCCTCCACCCCAGCCCTGCCTGGGCGCTCCCCACACCCCATCCCGATGGAGCGGTGGTGGGACACAAGCCAAGGCCTGCCTGCTCCCTGGACCCCTGCCGGGAACTCGATCTGTTTACGCCTTCCCAGCACGGCGGGTGCGTGTCGGGAACGGCCCCGGCAAGCCCGACTTGGCGGCGCAGGCAGGACGTGGGAGCAAGCCCTGAAACCCCACCTGCTGCCCCGCAGCATCCCGGGGCGGGTCGGGGAAAAAGTGGAGGAGCACAGGGAAATATGGGACCCTCCTGCCTCCATCTGCTCCTTTTTTTTCTTGCTCTGTGCTACCCCTCCTGTGGCATCCAATGCCCCCTACCCTGGCCACGAGACCATGGCGCGTTGCTCCATCCCCAGGCTTGGCAGGGAACAGCTTTCTGAGCAGTGGCAATCCTTCTGGGAAAGCACTGGGAGAGCCAACTAGCCCTGGAAGGCTCTGGAAGGCTCATCCCTTCCTGGAAAACAAGGTACTGTTTTGGCAAACATAGCCAGCAACATGTGTGGGTACAGGGGGCTGATGGCCACATGCTGGTCCCTGTTCCAGGGTTTGGGCTGTACCCAGCTGGGGCTGAGAAGAGGCGCCCACCTGCACTGCTCCTGGGAGGAGATGTTCATGCAGGACTGCTCACCTGGTGTGAATTCAGTCTCACAAAGCCACAGGCATTTGGAGCAGGCTGCACTGGGACAGAGTCATGAATTCAGGGACATGGAGCTGGACACCTGCTCATCCACACCAGGTTTGGGTTGAAAGGAACAGAGAAGCAGCTCCAGGATATCCATGTGCTGCTAAATATAACCAGTGGGACAGATGCTCCAAGACAGGGAGTTGCCTGCACCTTAACACTGTTGAGCAGGAAACTGAGGGCTCTCCCATTGCTTAAGTAGCTCTTGAGGTTTGGAGACACAGAGCAGGGTCAGAGGCAGCACCTCATTCTGTGCAGGAGCCTCCTTCCCTCTAAGGAGTGTCTCCCTTCTTTTTAAGCCAGCAGGATTAGCAGGTACTGGTTCAGGGAAGCCAGGAGGGCTCAGGAAGCCCTTCCCATCTGTGTCAGCCCCACAAAACCAAACAAGAGCTGCTTCACACCAATCAGAGCAGCCTGGGTTGCAGCCCAAAGCAATCCCTGGACCATGGCTGTGCTGGACCCCACACTGCTGGCCAGACTGACCGTGTCCCCGTGTTCCCTGTGTAGGCAATGATTAGCCACCAGGGAGGACTCTGGCCCCCTTTGGAGGCCACTGAGGCCAGTGGTTCTCACGTGGCCTTGCCATGGTAGGGACACATCCCAGGTCCCTGAGAGGCTGCACAGGCTGTGACTTGGGTGTCCTGCCCAGGGAGACAGGACACCCATGGAAGGGGAAGATCGGTGAGACTCCTAATCCCCAGTCTCCATACTGGTATTTGCATCCAGTTCACCTCCAGCTGGAAACCTCCTTCAGGCTTATCCACGCCTGTCCTGGCAAAGAAACAAGGCGATGCTCCACAAGGGGCTGCTGGAGTGGGAGACCGAGGCAGGCAGCACTGGGATAGATGTTCTATGGGTGCAAGAGGCACCTGCAGAGTGGGTGGCAGAGCCTGAGCCAACCTCGCTGCTGGGGACACCTCAGTGCCAGGCACCAGATGCCCGTGCCACGCTCGCCAACTCCTTTCCAAGCAGACAGGGCCTTACACAACCAGCCGTGCCCAGCGTTACGAAATCCCAGGAGCTTTCACCCCTCCCAGCACAGCCGCCCACCTCAGGTGGCCGAGGCAGACCCAGCTGCTGGGATGGCCCCAGGGAGGACGGGGCAGGGGTCTGGGCATGGCACCAGCGCTGGGGGCCTCGTGCTCCCTGCACAGCCTTGGCCGGGCCCGCGGGGAGCGGCGCTGGCAGCGCTTGGCGGAAGCACCGCCGGACGTGTTGCACCAGGCCTGGGACGCTGCGGGAGCCGCGCGCCTGCCCCACGCAGGCTCTCCCTGCTCCCTTATCTCACCATCACAGCCCCGCTCCCTTGCAGCTCCGGCCTTTCTCCCTGGGCTTGCAAACGGCTCGGGGTGGCTGTGCACCTACCCTGGGCAGCATCCCGCAGGAGCGAGGGATGGGCCACAGTATCCAGCCCTTCCTTCCCTGGGAGGGTAGAGATCATACCAACAGAGCCATTTCCAAGCAGTTTGGGCATCTCCAGACAGGTCTGTGACTCACCATGACACCTTGGCAAGGCTTGGGTGATATTACAGCCCCAAGGTTCAAACAGATCCCTCCCTCTCCATCCCAGGCACGATTTTTTAGGGAAGGCAGGATGGGATTTAGGGGGAGCCAGAATGCTCGCAGCTCCTCCCCACCCTCTCACTTGCTAGAGCAGCCAGGAAAAAAAAGGTGGTTTATTGTTATTTAGTTTCTTGCCCCTTTCATACTCCTTTGCCGGAGTTTTTGCCAGCGGCAGGCCCCGGGTCTGGCGGGGATCCAGGACAGCCGAGGCGCTTTTAAAAACAAAGCAGGGCGCGTGCATGCACACATACACGCACGGCATCCAACCCCGCTTTTAACTCTTGCCGGAGCAATGCTGGTGGAAGCATCCATTTCCAGCAGGAAACCATCTTACACGCGGTCCATCGCCACTGGGATCCAACAATTCACCTCCCACCTTCCCAGAAAAACCTCTTTGTGGCACTGGGATCCTGACAGAGGGGTGGCAGAAGTGATGCTGGTCGTTTTTGTGGTCCACCAGCTCCCTCCTGAAGCCAGTCAAGCCAGAGGATGGAATGCCAGTGCTGGCAGTGTCCTTGCCACGTCCCCTTCTCTGCAGCCCTGGGGAGCACTGTCCTGGTTACTGCTGGCAGCCGGGCACACAGTGTCCCAGGGCTGGGGCTGCCCTCCCTGTCTGCCTTTGAGCTGTCGTCATCTGAATTATCATGTGTTTCTGGGTCAGACAGCCAAAACGGCCTCTGCAGCCCTTGGGGAGGGGCAGCTAAGCCCCCTGGTCTGGGCTGAGTCACCAGGAAATGCCCAAGGGATGGAAATTCCCCTCCTGTCCCATACCTCAGCATCCTGCCTGTGCCACTGGGGTGGCTGCCAGCCTGGCTCCATCCATGGCCCTGAGGGAGCCTCTGCATTTCCAGGAGATCCCAGATTCCCTGGCATAACCCAGCAATGTCTGGCCATCTCCAAAGGATGGCAGCATGGTCTGGAGCAGGCTCAGAAGTCCCTACATTCATCCCCTTCCCCAGAAGGGTTAGCTTGGTTTTCCCCCCACTCTTTTACAAAGACAAGAAAAAGTCAGCTGCAGTGGCCCAGGCTGACAGCAGGGACCACAGGCTGCCCTGCCAGTGGGTGTCCAAAGGCTGGGGACAGAAATACAGACCTGGGACAGGGGAAAATGTGGAGCTGTGAACACAGGGAAATGGGGTGCAGAGGGTCAGGGGCTGGGCCAGCTGATGCCCAGCACAGGCTCCTCCATCTCCCTGTGTGATGCTGTTTGCTTGTGCCTTATCTCCTGCACTGGCACAGCGACTCTTTCCCTGGCTCCGGGCACTCCAGTGGCAGCCAGGCCCCTTTCCAAACACAACACCCGTTGGAGCCCAGCTTTGAAAACCAACTAGCCATTCACTCCTTCTGCTGCCTGTGCGGGGCTTTTCCTTCCCAGCTAGAGAGGTGGGAACGCCAGATGGGAAAACCCACCCAGCAAACATCAGGCTACCAGAGGAAACCCCCCTTTCCAGGGAGGTCAAGAGCCACAGGAGGAGGAAGAAAGGATGGACCCAACCTTGCCATGGAGCTGCAGCCCCACCACCATCCAGCCTCGTGGCTGCCGCACTCTCCAGAGCCTTTGAAGGCTCTTTTCTCCCGCTCCCACCAGCCACCACCGCAGGCTGGGTCAGGAGCAGGTCTGGGCACGCTGTGGGGTGGTGGGGTCCCCGGCACGAGGCCACGGCCAGCCCGGCTGCCCGGGCACGGTGCCTCGCCCCGCTGCTGGCTCAGTCCTGGAGGAAGAGGGAGTTTTGCCCGTTTCGGCAGAGTTTCTCAGCGTCTCTCCGCAGGCGTGCCCACAGCCTCTCCAAGTCGGAGCGCGGCTGTGGAGCCGGTCCAGCCCGTCAGACCTACAGCGTGCGGGGAGAGGAGGGGAGGACACAGCCAAGGACGCTTTGGGAACTCGTCCTCCAAACTTGGGCTCCAGGGGATGTGGCCAGAGCCACACTTGCGCTCGGTGGCAGAGCCAGGTCCAGCCGCCTGCACTGCCCAGGGCAGGAGTGGAGCAGGAGAGCACCCCTGCACCACTGCCACCAGGGAAAGCCATTGGGTGTAACAGAGCCTGACATGATAAGGATCCTGACACGATAAGTTTTGCTTTCCAGCCAGACCAGGAATAGCACCTGGAGTACCCGAGGGTTTGGGACAAGCCTTGCTCGGTAGCAGCAGTGAAGAGGAGGATAGTCCTCCTCTGTAAGGGTGGATGCTGCCTGGCACAAAGGCACATCCAACATTATTACAAAATAACTAACAGATTGCAAAAAAGGAGCAACTTCTCCCCCAAACAACTACAGACCTGCTGGTGTTGGGAGAAGCAGAAATCCCAGCAGGTCATAAAAGGAGGGCGGATGTTTCTGCAGAGGACAGGGACACAGAGCGCCGGTGGCAACGGCTAACAAATCACAGGAGAGATATTAAACCTCGCGCTTGGAGGCTTAAGCTGATACAGCTACTAGGGATTAGGAGGAAATTCAAGGGGGAGAGAAGGAGCGATTTATCCCACATCTGCCTGCTACAGTCTCACAGCACATCGCCCTTCTCCTGCCAAACTGGATGGTGGCAGCAACATCGCCCTTCTCCTGCCAAACTGGATGGTGGCAGCAGCATCTGACGGCTGGCACAGCTCTTGAGAAAACCTTAACATGCTTTGTGCTGCTGGGGTGCAGTGGTGAGAGGCTCCAACACAGGCATGGAGATAAAGCCAAGCCCCCTCTGCAAGCTTTGCTAGCATTTAACGACTAGTTAGGTCATGACCCAAACACAGCCATGTCCCATGAGCCCCCCCTAGTTCTTAATATCTAAGGTCTGGAAAGCACCAACAAAGCTGGTGAAACGGGGCAAGTGGCTGACCGAACCTCCTCAAGGCAGCAGCTGAACCCCAGCGGGGCTTTGCTCTCTGTCCTTGAGAGTTTCACACCAGTTTGCTCAGCTGCTGCCCTTTCTTTGTACTTTGCATACGTTTAAACAAAAATCTTCACCACTCCCTTGAGGAAGGCAAACAGTGAGTCCAGCTCCCATCGCCTTTCACAGCTCCTCCAGCCTCCACTATCACAGGGGCTCCCCCTCTCCCAGCATCACCCCGGCATCCCCCATGCCCTGTCCCTGGATCCTGCATTCAGGGATGGGGACACCCAAACTTTGCCGGGCACTGTCCAGCTCCAGAAGATCCCTGGCCAGAGGGGCTCTGCCTGTCACCTCCCCCGGGAGCCCCAGCCCCTCGCTGCTGGCCCTGGTGCATTGTTGGCGAGGGCAGCCGCCCAGGGACGTGATTGATCGCGGGGGAGAGAGGCCAAAGCCGTGATGGGTCGTTTAACAATTTCAATTAAACTCTGCAACGCTCCCGAGGCAGAGGGGAGGGGAGAGGGAGAAGGAAAATAAAAAGCGGGATGTTTCCATTGCCAGGGAGCCTCAGCAAAGCGCGGCTGGCCCGGCAGGAGCAGCCTGGCTCTCCCAGACCAGAACCCCCTCCCTGGATGCAGGAGTGACCACGGCGTCGCGCCGTCCCCTTCCCGCAGGCAGGACAGCTGCCCTCGCCTGCCCTTTCCCTCCTGGCTCCTGCCCCCAAAAATCCCGTCCCTGCCCGCCCCGGCACCTCGGAACGAGAGGTGCTGTGACCCACTTGTGCGGGGAGAGGCTGCGCACGGAGAATATTAAACGTGTCCCTGAAGTTCCCGCTGCCGGGACTGGCGCTTGGATTCTGCTTACGTGCGGTGACTTTTTTAGGCACAGGAAGCCCCAGAGGGCTGATCACAGCGATCGAGCTCCCAATCCACTGAGACAGCAGAAGGACTCTTAGAGGGATTTAAAAAAATATATAATAAAAAAAAATAAAAATCAGCATCTCAGCCTGTCATATGGAAAAGGCACTTTAATGAGCAGCAAAGGCAGCAAATGCTTGGCTCACATGGCATCGGTGAGAAGAGGGAAAGGGAACCATAAGGGACGGGGAGAAGCGGTGCCCTCCATGCCAGGGATGAGCCTCCAGCACCAGGCAAGCCCCACAGCAGGTCAAGCACAGGAGCCCCACAGAGGGCTTGCAGCAGTGGCCTTGGAGGGGTCAGGGGTTTTTGGCCCCTCGTTATAAAGGAATCAAATGAAAACAAGCCGAGGGAGCTGCTGATGCCGCTGCAGCGGGGGAGTTAAACACACATGTTCACGTGGGTGCCCCACGGCTGCAGGGAGGGGAAGACTCCAGAGAGAAAACAGACAGGACTGAACTGTGAGAGAGTTACTGGAGGGTACAGGAGAAAACAAGTGTGACTTCACCCCTCTGGGTGTGCAGGAGAAGGAGAGCCATGAGCACCCCAGCCTGCACACACTGCCTGGCCATGGGACACCAGATATGGGCACAGGGCTGTGTCAGCCAGCAGGACACTCATGTCCTGGCAATATTTATTGCCTTGGGGGTGTCCTTCAAGCCATCCACATGGACAGACTGCTCTTGTTCAGCTCAGGGACCCTGTACAGGCACAGTCCCTGAGCAGTAGAGGCAATAGCACCCAGTACCTTCACCCAGGGAAGGGGCACCAGATGCCCCTGTTCTGGGGAGGATGTGGCTCCCAGCCCTTCTGAAAGCCCAGCAGTTGAGATTTGCAAAGTTCTGGCCCAGTCAAAGCTTTCCAGTAGATGACCCAGGGGAGTTGATCCTGTCCTCACGTTTATAATCCTCAGCCTAACTCGGGTTTCGTCGTGCCAGTCTCTCCGCTCTGAGCTGCTCCTAAGAAGCCTCCTCCTGCCTGAGTTTCCTCTCTCCCTCCTCCGGACAGCTTACTCCCCTTCAGCTTTCCCACCCACCCCCATGAGACCCCCCACGATGAGCAGCAGCCTTGGCAGAGGTATCCACACTCCCCCAGCCCGGGCAGCCAGGGTGCACCTTCCCCCAGCCAGACATGGCATTGAGAGCCTTTTTATTTACTTTTCCCAGTTTCCTTCTCTTGGTCTGTCAGGAGAAACGACCAGGAGCTCAGCTCTATACACAGGCTCCGTGGCAGTGGCCAGGATCTCATCCACCTTTCCACCCTCCCCATCTCCTCCAGATGCTGTGCAGCATCTGCAGGACCCCGGTGCCCTTGGGGACCCCCCCAAGCCCCCTGCTCACTCCAAGCTCTGCTTGCTGCTGACCTTTCTGAGAGCACAGGCAAGAAAACAGCCCTGCTGAAGGGTTAAACATTACCAGACTGAAATTCAAGGCTTGACGATTGGTTCCAGTCGACTGGCTGGGATGATAATTTTTCACAAGATAAATACGGCTGGGAGTGAGCAGCAACCGCTAAAGACCCTTTGTAGCAGCGTCCCCCCAAAGCGGTTCACTTCCCCCCGCCACGGCGGCTTCCCTTCACCCATCCCTGCTCAGTGGCCCACACTGCAGGGCCCTCGGCCCAAGGGGAACCCCAGCTGAGCTGTAGGATTGCTTACAGCCCAGTCATTCATCCACACGGGCTGTGCTTGCGCTCCCGCCTCCGGCCACAGCATAACTCCTGTGCCAGGGGTCAGAGCCAGCACTGAGACTCGCACCCCGGGACTGGCAGGAGTGCCCAGCCAGGGGGAGGGAGCCCAGGGCTCTCTGCCCAGGTACTCACTGCTCTTGGACGCCTTGATCTTGGCCACCAGCTTCTGCACTCCAGGTACGTCCCCGTTCTTCACGGCCTGGATCAGCTCCTGCTCGCGCCCCATCGCAGGCAGGTGGGAGCAGTGGCAACGTAGAAACCCTCAGATCCCAGAGGTTTATAAAGCCATGGGAATAAGCCCCTAATTCCTCAAAACACACTTTGATGAGAGATGAAATCCAGGAAGAAAGACACTTTACAATCCCACAGGGCATAAAAACCAGAAGGAAGAAGTCTTTCTGTTAAGGGCAGAAGTCCCTTTCTGCATCAGGAGGAGCAGGACCCAGATGGCGTTTGGTTGGAGAACATGCAATCAGTTAAAACAAAAATTACTTCAGTGCTCGGGGACAGGCTCCCAGCAGCACAAGAGCTCTGTGAGACAAAGCCAGCCAGCTCGGGGCAGGGTGTCCAGCGCTGGCAGCATTGGGATGCCCTCAGCCTCTCACAGCACTCCTGGAGCCAGAGGTGGTGTGCTTTGCTCCCTTCAGCAGGCTCTGCTGCGTTGACGAGTCCCTAATTCATCCCACAGGGATTACGGGCTCGTTGCCATCTGGAAGTTATAGATCCTCCCTCTCTGGTGCTCATTAGCCCCTTCGTTTCGGCATTCCTCTCGGTGACGGCACTGCAGGCACGCTGGGGAGCCCCGGCACGGCCGAGCCCCGGCACGGCAGCCCGGGACCTGCGGAGGGAAGAGCAGAGTCAGCCCCCAAAGGCCATTTACCTCCCGGCTCCGTCGCGACAGCTTTTGTATCCGTGCTGAAGAACGAATACTTTGACTATATTTAGTCCTGGAGGGACTTGGCTCATCCTTATGTTAAACGGAGAGGGAAGAACCTGTGGAGGAACCCTCCCGAGGGAGCGGCCCCCGGAGCGGGACAGGACACAGCTCCTTCCCTGCCCTCCCGGGGCCAGACACACACCGCGGCCTCCCCGAGGGCAGCACACGGGGCTCGGGGCACACATCTCCCCCTCTCCTTTCCCGGTGGCAGCACACAAGGAATGGAGCTGGGAAGGTTTAGCCAAATCTTTCTGCAGCCCATGGGAGTGGGGCAGCCTGCCTCGCGCTCTTCTCCTGCTCAAGGATAAACCCTCACCCTCCAAACTTCCCGGGACATGCCCTGGGAGCCAAGACACTTCTTCACCAGTTCAGGAGCTCTCTCTGGCCCGAGTGAGGAGCTGGGTGTAATTCAGCAAGACAGCTGTGCTCAGAACAGGATCAAAGCCATATCCTGGCCAGCCAGGGTACCCTGGAGAGGGCACAGGGTCCTGCAGCAGCAGTTCACATGTCCCAGCCTGTGCTCCCACAGTGCACCCGGGCTGCCCAAACTGTGTGGCAAGAAAATCCCTCCTAGTTCAGGGCCGTGCATCTGGCGGGCTGCTCCGACACCGGGGAGCGTGCAGGAGAGCAGGGAGCACACACCGTGCCAGCTGCGAGGCTATCGCCAGATCACCCCACAGCTTCCCCTCTGCCCATCCAGAAGGGATCAGAACCAGCTGAAGGCTCGGTGGAGTCTCCCTTCCTAGAGCGCTCGCCCTCCACAGTTTATGTAACAGCGGGTGTTGCTTCCTCCAAGCAATCGAGGTCACTGTTCAGAGCATGGAAATCACAGACGAGACAAGGCAACAGTGACAGGTCCTGTTGGGGTGGGGGCAAAACCAGAAGGAGAATCCCATGGCACAGCATTGCCCAGCCGGGAGCTGCAGCTCCGCACAAACATGGACCCCTCACAGCTTCCCCGTGTTCCTGCACTCCCCAGGGTGCAGCAGCACAGGGGAGACGAAAAGATGATCCTCAGGTACTGCCTTGGCTTCTGGAACAAGGGGCTGTGTGATTCCCACAGCAGGCTGGGAGTTCTCCCCCCACCCACACTCATTCAGCTGATGAATCCCTCGGCACCGAAGCCGGTTCCCCTCGGGGTCAGCTGCCACCTCCCCTCGTCCTGGGGCACCTGCACAAGCTTATCTACCTTACAACAAAGTTTCAGCCACTTGACTTACACTAACCTCTCGCTGCAAACAAATCCCCTCCCGAAGCCTCCTGTGTCGTCGCACCGACTTCAGAACTATTTCGTTTAACCCTGTGCACTGCATCCAACTCTGTGCTGCTCCTCAAGAGCGCTCACAAGAAGCGAACGTGAGGCGCTGAGACGACTTTGTATTTGAAAAGTCTGCCCGCTCTCTTGGAAAACAGCCCCGGTGCTGCTGCCTGGGCTCCCGGCACACGCGGGGCTCAGCGGGCAACTCGGAGGGACCGAGAGCTCCGAGTGCCGACCTGCGCCTCCTCAGCCTCCCCAGAGAGGAGTAGCGAAGGTAAAATTCGAGAAACGCTCAAAGCTGGAAAAGCAACAGCAAAACATCCCTCCCACACGAGCAGAGCTGAGCCTGCAGCCCAGGAATCCACCTGGAGAACCAAAGTATCCCAAACATTCCCGCAGCCAACGGCAGCGCCGGGGGGGAAAAAGGAGGGAGAAGAGGGGGAAAAAAACCCCAAACAAACCCAAACCAGTTACGTAAGTGGCGGAGGAAAGATGCAAAGGAGCTGCAGGCACCCGGCCGGGTCCCGAGGGGCGGTGGGGGCAGCGCGGTTCCCCCGGGAGGCTCCAGCCCCCCTCGGTGCCCGCCCGGCCGCGCCCCCGCCTCCCCCGCCCCGAGACCCCCGCGCGGGGCGGCTCCTTCCCCCGGGAGCTCGGGGGGGTTTCTGCCCCCACCGAGGGCAGTTGTTCCGCGGCTCCTGGGGCGAGCTGCTCCGCCGGCCCCACTCACCTGGCGGCGCTCCCAGCCCGCCGCACCGGGGCGAACCGAACCGCGCCGGAGCGAACCGACGGCACCGCAGCGGAGCCGCCCGCGCCGTGCGGAGCCGCTCCGGAGCGCGGGGCACCGAGCAGCGCCGAGCCCGGCCCGGCCGCAACTTCCCGAGCCGCGCGGGGCGGGAGCGGGAGCGGGGCCGGTACCGGAGCGCAGCCGCGGGTCCCGGCTCGCAGGCGGCGCGGCACTCGGCAAAGTCCCGCTCGGGCCGGCCCCGTCCCGGCAGGAAATCCCTCCCCGGGCCGGCCTGATTGGAAAAGCCCGGCGGGTTGTGCGGCGGGGCCGGGCCGGGGCGGCTGTCACTCACCGTGATGCGGCGTCGAGCGGGGCAGGGGCCGCGCCGCCCATCCCGCCGCACCGGCACCGCTCCGCCCCCGCTCGGGGCTGCCCCGCGCTCCGGGGCACCGGCTCGCTTTGAACGGGGTCCGGCTGGACGCGCAGCGCGGGCCGGGACCGGCGATGGGGAGCGGGACCGGCGCGGTACGCGACCGACCCGGTGCTCCGGGACCGGCGGGGTTCGGGACCGAGCTGGTGGGAGATTCCCCATTCCCGATGCAGGACCGAGCCGGTGGTTCGGGACCGGTTCCCTTGGGAATCCTCCATCCTCCTCAATCCAGCTCCGAGCCGGTGTTCTGGGCTGGCATCGTACGGGACCGACCCAGTGCTCGATCCGGGATTGGTCCGGTGCTACAGGACGGGCCTGGGAGAGAGGTCCCCCATCGTGGATCCAGGAGCCACACGGTGCTCTGGGAACCAGCGCTCCCCCCTTTCAGCCCCTGCCCTCCCCCTCAGCCCTTTGCCCGGCCCCTTTGGCAGGGGGGCTGCATGATGCCACTGATGGCACCCATGGGACCAAAATCCACCGATCCCCAGCTGTCCAAGCCCCAAATTAATCCTACTCTAACAAAGCACTAAAACCACCGAAAATCACCCATTTCTGCCAATCTTCAGCAAAAGCAGCAGAGGCAAGTGCTCCCTCGAGCACACTTATTTTAAAACAAGAGATTGCCTAATAAAGCTGGACAGTTTTTTGTTGCATGATACCGCTGGATTATCATCAACTAATCAGATTAAAAACACGCGGAGGCTTTGGTTTTATTCACTAAATAGCCAGCCCACGGCTCCCTGGGGGAGTTGCAATGATCCCACACCTCTTCAAACCAGGCCCCCGAGACATTTCACCAAGTGATGGTTTCATGAGCAACCCCAATGAGGGGGATCCGTGGCAAGGAGGGGGGACTGACGTCTCCAGACACACCCTGTCTTTTCAGCTCGGGAATAAAGAGATTATTATGCACATCTAATTATAAATGTCAACATTTTATGGCTGCTATGCTGAAGCACGAAGCTCTAAGTAGCCCTGCTAGAAAGGGCTGTGAAGTGAAAGGTCTTGTTATTCCTCCTCTGAGTTTTTCCAGAGCTTGTAAAGTGCAGTGACATTTATAATAATCCCCTGAATTTATATGGCACCTTTAGTCCTTCTAAGGATCTTAATTAAGCTTTGCAGCTCCCTGAGCAGAGTAAACCCACTTTGCAAAAGAGAAGCCCAGGTCCTGTTTGGTACAAAATGTGCGTCCCATTTCAGGCAGGGGAAGGACTTTTTCACCCCAACGAGCTTCAGCACACGCTGTTACACCACAGTGAGGGCACAGCACCCTGACATCCCCAGCCAAAGGCTGTGCTGCTGCAGCCACACTCGTGTGGCTAAAGCTGGGTAATTCAAACTTTAATCTCAGGTGTCACACAAGCCTTTTCAATGGAGGGTGTCATTGGAGGGGTTTACTAGAAATCAACAATTTCTAATGCAGCCTTTAAACATTTAACCACGTATTGGCAGTCCTGGCACGGCACCAGTGCCTTCCCTCGATGGCCCTGCCTGCAGGGAGTGCTGCTGGGAGGAGCAGGCAGCAGCCCCATCTCCCCCCATGAATCCCAGTTTTCCAGCCACCCTTGAAGGTGGAACAGCTGGTTGGTGACACCAGCACAAAGAGCTGCCAGTGCCTTCAGCCGTGCCCACCTTGCAGAGCTGACAGACACCCCCATGACATTTATTCCCCTGTGCCTGCAGGTGTGACAGCATCGACTGAGTTCTGACTGCAGAGAAAGTCCTTTAACAATTCACCCCCTTCTATGCACCAGTTCAAGATGTTTTAGAGTCTGGGGGGGTTTCAAGGTGCAGGCACGGTTGTGTGGGCAGCTCTGCCCGCAGCCTCTGCAGAGAGGTGCCCAAGGCAGCGCTGACTTGTGTTCCCCACTTTGGGTGAGGGGCTGGGGGCTCCAGCCGGGCCGGGCTGCTCAGCCCTGCGGGGCCCCGGCTCCTCTTGCAGCTCCTCAGGTCGATGTTGCCATCTAGAGGTCCCTGCTACGGCGATCGTCTCCTTGTAAAGTACTGGGAAGGAGGTTGTTGGGGTTTTTTCAAATTCAGTGCAACAATTCAAAGCAGTTTTATTAGGCTAGCCCATGTCTTGGGTGGCTGCAGCTCATCCTGGCTTGTCTCACAGCCCCTGCAGCTGTGCAAACCCTTCCTCTCTACTCTGGCATTATTTTGAGATGGGGCAAAACACTCAAAGCTGTGCATTTGCTGCCTGGCATGGAAGCAGCCACACTGGCAGGAGCAATACACGCAGTGGTGTCCACAGCAGCTTCATGGCCAGCGATGGCTCCAGGTGAGGCTGTGATAAACACAGCTCCAAATTTTGGAGTGCAAGACTCCCAGTCCCAAATCTCACCCATGAAAACCAAACTTGGAAGTTCATGGCCATTTCACCCTCTCTGCATGGGCAGGAGGTCTGCAAAGGCCCATACCAGACATCCAAAACATTTAAAGTATGTTATGAACCAGCTGGATGGAAATACACTTCTCCCCTTTCAGCAGTGGCTCAGGCTTCTCTTTCTCTTTTCCTTTTTAAAAAAACAGTGCTGTTTTTTAAAAGTGCGCCCACCTTGACCCCAGGCCTTGCTGCAATCCCAGGGCTGCATCTCAGACAAGGGAGCAAGGGCAGTTTGGTGCCCATGGCAAGGGTCCATTCCCTGGATGGGTGTGCAGACAGCACTGTCCCAACACTCCCAGCTCAGGGTCAGCACAGGGCTGGTGTCTGGCACCTGCACAAGGGCAGCACCACCACGGCCACAGAGGCTGTGTGGGACCACAGGATCTGTCCTGCAGGGAGGAGGGTGCAGGCTGAGGATGAAGCAGGGCGAGGAAGGGCCTCTCCTGCACCAAATCAGGCCATGCCAGAAAGCAGGTTATTGCCCAGATTTAAAGCCACCCACAGGAGCCCTTCCTGCAGCTCCTGACATTTATTCACACATCACCTGGCTCCCTGAGCACTGAGGGGTGATGGGTGCCCCACTGCTGGGCTTTGCTCGTGTCCTTAAGCAGCCCAGCAAGTCTCAGTCTCATTCCTGATCTCAGAAGTCACATCCTGTCCCCATGGAGCCTTTCCTGCACAGGGATCCATCTCCTCCCACATTTCATCCAGGCCAGGCATTTCCCACCCTGCTCAGCACTCCCCCTCGCAGGCACCAGTGTGAAGGGCAAAGTGAGAGCAGGACAGAGGATCTGCACACAAAGGTGCTTACGTGGGTATTTACTCCACTGCCTCTTACACACCCTCCTGGCAAGAGCTGCTGCTGGAAGCAGTCCAAGGAGATGAATTAGGGAGCTTGATCAAGAGAGAGATGCACTGCCCACAAGGAGGAGGAAGAGGATCACAGCTCCCTCCCAGGGACCAGGCTCTGGCAGGCAGAGCTTTGGGCTGGTTTGGCCCCAGACACCTCCTGCCACGCCACAGCACAGGAGGGTTCAATGCCAGGATGCATCCCAGACCCAAGCCAGAACTTGGACACAGCTCCATGAACTCATGCCCTGTGAAAGTGAACATCAGCCTTAGTGTGAAATGCAGCAGCGACTGCCCTTAGCAGAGCTGGTGGGACCTGCTGGTGGCAAAGAGCTACAGAAACCCACCCAGAGTCAGCTCTCAGACAGGTAGCAGGGCTTGGTGGGTTAGGAAGCTCTGCTCTGGTAGTATCTTTTGCAACAAATAGTTTCCCCCACAAAAGTAATCAGGTCACCAACACCTTGCTGGCAGTCCAGCTCTGAGCTCCCTTGAAAAGCAGCTCCTCAGCCTTGGCTGGAAGACGTGTAAGCCAGGAGTTACAGCCTGCACCAGCCCCTGCCCTGGCACAGCAACCCCAAATCCTGCCCCTGAATCTCTGTGGGAACTTGGGCAGGTGTTGGCATGGGCTCCTTCCCACGTGCCAGCTCCTGGCTCCCGCTGGACTCACCCCTCCAGGTACATGTGAGCTGCTGCTCGCACTGTCCTCCTCACCCTGCCTTCCTCTTCTTGTCCCCCTCCAGCCTCCCTGTGCTGACAGTCACTTCTTTCTGCTCTTGTGCCTTTCTTTTCTCTGTGTCTCCCTTGCTTAGTCCCTTACTCAGGAAATTAAAGATAATCCTCCCTTTTTTTGCAGCCGGATTCCCTGTTTAACATTCGCTGCATGTGCTTGCACTGATTCAAAATGGGATTAGACTTTCTCTTGCTTTGATGTCATTTGGGCTTTGCACTTAAGGCAGAAGGGGGAAAGAAAATGTCTGTTAACAAACCTCTTGGATTCCACCCACCCACTTGCATCCATCCTGGAAATGAAGGTCAGGCACATTTACCTGCAGAAACTGAGCCCCTTCTAGGATTGATGTGGGGGGAATAAACCAGCTCACAACTGCAGCACCGCACTCACAGCCTGTGGACCTTATTCCCTGGAAACACCCAAATTTCGCTCTGGCTCCGTTATCATCCAGCTGCGTGGAGGCTGAATGGCTCCCATGAGGAGGGAGGTGTCATTAATCATCAGAAAACCACAACTCGTTGGCTGTCAGTGGATACTGCAGCCTCCAGCTGCCGTGCAGCAGGAGCACGCGGGCCACCGGCATCGCTCCAAGGGATCGGGGCCGGGAATGCCCGCAGGAATACCCCGAGCTGCTCCTGAGCTGCTGCTGCAGGGTGGCTGTGCTGCAAATCCACATCCTGGGCCGTGACGTTTATGCAGAGGCACGGTCCATAACTTTCCAGGGTATTTCCCTCTGCTTCCTCAGGCCTGAACTTCTCCCCCTTTGGAAGATAAGGGTTTGGGGTTGTTCTTACTGCTGGTCCTTCCAATGCCAGTACGAAGCAGGTGAAGAACATTTTTCTCATGTTGCCTGAAAACATTTTGCTTTGCTTCCAAGACACCACTCCTCAAATCCGTGATGTCCAAAGTGGCACAGTTCACACACAGCTGGAACAAAATCTCACACCAGAAAAGAGCCATTCACAAGGGATTCTGCAGAGCCATGGCCAGGGCTGGGACATGACAGTGGATCCTATTCCTGCTTATCCAGGAGAGTCCACGGTCTCCAGAGACTCACTCACAGGTGGCTTCTGCTGCCTGATGCTCCTTTTCCATTCCCACCAGAGCTTCCCTTCACAGGCAGCTGTGTCTCCTCTGGGTAACAGGCAGATCTGGGGGCTGCATAACTGGAGATGTTCCAATGTCCCTGAAACCATCCCAGGACCTTCTGCACGTTGTTTAGAAGAGCAGAGCAGCTCCATGGATGAGCACAATCCAGCCATGACCAGAACACACCTCACAGCCCTGAGCCCCTAGGGAGGAGGGCTCAGCCAGCACCAGCAGAGCAGAAGTGGGGACACACCTGGGCAATGCTGGGGCTCTGGCAGCTGTGATCCCTGTCACCCACACCACATTGCTGTGCTGCAGCCCTGACTGGCACTGCCACCACGCTGGGCTTCCTTCAGGACTGCCCAGGGACTCAGGACATGCTTCTGCCAACAGCACAGTGTCTAATCCATTTTGCCTGGTGCACACTCACAGACTTGATTAATGTCTGCAATGAGCTCCATCCATCATCAGGGAGTAAAGGAGATTAAGTGTGCAGCACGCCTGCCCTGCGTTGATCCCATTCTCCAGGCCTCCTGATTAATGCTGAGGCCGCCTTATCTGCCAGGCCAGGAAACACGAGGATCCGGTTTGCCTGGGGATGGAGGGAAGCTGTGGGAGCTCGGGAGCAGACAGGGCAGTGCCAGCACAGCCACAGCTCACTCTGCCATCAGGGCCATGCTGCTCCCCACACTGCCAGCCCTGCTCTCCATCCCTATTGATCCCTCCATCCCCACTGCTCCTCTCCTCCTCCTCCTGGCCCTTCCCAGCCATGCTGACAGGAAGGAGAGCAGCAATCGGAGCGCTGATGCATCCATGCAGGAATGCATGGAAACCAAAGTCTGGGGCTCCATTTTCCCTCGATGGGTCAGCAGGGAAGATGTCATTCCCCATCCATAGAGGGAATTCAGATGAGTTGATTTGGAGGCCTGGAATAACCCAGGCAAATCCCGTGCTGGCGTGGGGGCGAGGCTGCACTGACCAGGCCGAGCCCTTCCCGGGGGGATGTGTGTGTTTAGTGGATGCAGGGAATTAGCGGTGCCATCTGGATGGGCTCCAGCTCCTGCCCCTGGCTCGCTGCTGATGCTTCATTAACAGCTCCCTCCTTTCAGCTCCGTCTCCTCGGCTTCTGCTGTGATCAGCTGGGCTGGAGTTTTGTTGTCTTGGGTTTTTTCCAAGTGGAAATTATTTCTCATTTCTTTTAACAATCAGGACAGAGAGAAAGAGACAGGAGAGGAAGGAATTTCTAGGAGATGAAAGGGCAGGATTAAGGACATGGCTTTCACTTTGTTATCCCTCTAGTGTGGCTAAGAAATTCCTTTCAGAAGAAGACTTTAATTAACTATGATTTCTGATGGGAATAAATCCTGGACCTAGAGATAGGTCTGGCTTCTTGGGTCTGCTGACAACCTCAGCTGCAACCTCAGCAGCCCAGATCTGTACACACACACACATGGTGTTACACAAAACTTAGCACATTTTAAATTGCTTTGCAAAGGCACTGACTGCCACCCCAGTCTGGAAAATAAGGATCAGAGGAAAACACTCCAGGCATTAGCAGGCCACTGTGCACGGTGCCAGTGGAAAGATGATCTGAGTGCGCTGAACCATGGGGCTATGGTGGCTCAGGATGTGGGAAGGGGCCTTTGCACAGAGTAATAACCCAGGGCAGGAGGCAGTAGAAATATCTCTGTTGCCTTCCAGACCAACAGCCCTTCTCACACAACAGGAAAAATCAGAGGGAGAGGAGAGAAAGACACCCAGTGGCAAACTGGGACATTTAGAAAGCATCGCAGTGATGTATTTGCATCTTCCACTGCTGCAAAACCTCCAGGAACCGAGTCAATCAAAAATAACATTTGGGGCTGATTTTATCCAGATGAACTCTCTCCAAGTATTTTAAGGCAACCAGCAAAATGGCCAGCTTCTGCTTGTTTAACCCTTCTCCTCGAACCTGCTCTGATTCTGAAAGAATGCACCATTGAAGAAAGCATCTTTTCTGTGAGCCTGACCTGCAGAACTGGATGTGGTACCAGGCCTCTCATCGCCAGCATCACCCTGGTCACCTCCCTGTGCCCTTACTCTGTCCTGACTCATTCAGTGTTCCTGCAGCTCAACTTTCTGGGCAGATCTGGACATGAAAGATAAAGAATCCATGCAGGTTTCCAGAGGAAGCCTCACCTCCAGTTTACACAACTCCTGCCAGGGAGACATCTCAGCAGGTCCCTCTGAGAACCACATTTACCTTTTTCTAAGCCATGTTAAACAGGGAGCTCACACTGAACCCACATCCTGCTCCTCTCCCATCTTTCCAGCTAATGAACTCCCAGCTGATAACAAATGCTGGCTGCTGCTGCTGGAGCATCTGCCTCTGCTCGTGTTTAACAGCCCAAGAGGCAAAGAGCTTTACTGATTATTATTTTCATAAGTGAGCATCATTTTACTTTTTCATTATCATTTTAAAAGGTTCCCACCTCTCCCACTGCCCTGAGCCACTGCCTCCAAGCCCAGCAGATGCCACTGTGCCCTGCAGTGGCACAGGGAACATATGGTTGTTTTCCCTGGGGGGAAGTGGAGAGGAAAGGAACATCTGGCTGCTCCAGCAACCCAGCAGCTGAGGTGAGCAGAGCTTTTCCTGCAGGGGCCTGCAGGTTTGTGTCAGGAGGGTTTCCCATCCCATGCTACCACTGCTAACAGCCCCCTTGACACAAGGCTTCCGTCTCACTTGGGATTTAATGCCTTATTAATTTTACAGATTTTGTGCTTGTTCACATCTTCTGCAAACTAAAAATTTCCTGTGACATGCTGTATCAAATGTTTTACTGGACTTCAGGTAGATTTAAAAAAACAGCTATTACTGCTTTCTTCCCCCCCCTGCCCCTTCTCAGGACTAGGCAGCAGGATTGCAGTCTCTGGTTATAAAACACCACTTTTTTATTAGCTCTGTCACAAATCCTTACACTTGGATTTGCAATTTCATGTGACAGCTCTTTCCAGACTTTGAATGGAGTTTATCTCATTTCCCTGACTTGAACCTCTCAGGATTTTCCCTTTTGCTTCATCTTGGATCTGTAATTTCCATTTCCAAGCTTAACAACATCCTAATTCTCATTGAAAAGAAGGATGGCACAGCACTCATTTTGGGTTGGGCAGACACCAATTCTTGATCATCAACCCTCCACATCAAGCCTCCTGTTCTGTCTCCTCTTGAGCTCCATGAACAGTTATCCACAAGCCACAGACCCAAGCCAAAACTTCAAAACTTTCTTCCCCTCAGTTCAGACTCAGGAGGAATTCAGGTTCCAGCTGCCTTCTCCTTGTGCTAATGCCTGCTCTTGTGAAAGGGAATCAGTGACTAACAACAAATACATACCCTGAGGCAGGATTTGTCTCCCTGAGGGCTCCTGGCTGTTCCTGTCCAACGTCAAGATGTGCTGGCAGCTTCTTATCTCTAACAAGGACTCGGGATCTGCCCATTTCACCCAGCCCACATCCACATCCCTGACCTCAGCACATGGGCTGACCCTGCCCTGGAGCCCCACAGCCTCTCACAGGGCAAGTCCTGCTTAGCCCCTTGTTATTTTTGGCTGTGCCTTTGTCTCTGGGATCCTCTAACCTTTAGCAATGAAAACAAAACCACAGAAGGTGCTGCCCTGGCCTTTGGCTCGCTGAGAGCAGTGGGATGGGCAAAGGCTGAGGGCTTAAACCTCAAATTAGCAGTGTGGGACTGGAATGAGCCAGGCAGCTTGGACCTGTCATTTCAAGGGCAGGAACCAGGAGGGAGAGAGGAGGTCATCATCTGGTTTCAGATAAATGCCCACTTTGTGTTAACTAATTAGAAATCCAGCACAGATAACAGAAGAGCTTAGGTGACCATTTAGCTGAAGAATTCCTGTGAAGCCACATATGGCTATTTAGCAGCTGAGAAAGAGAATTCACCTGCTGCTTTCATTAGAGATGCTCATGTCTAAGAGAAAGCAGAGCCTGGGAGTTGGGAAATCAGGAGTTTGCTCATGGCTCAGGCTCCTTGTTCATCAATAGCAGCTCAGGGCAGAGCTGAATCACACTGTAGCACTGACCTGAATCAAGTAAGGCACCAAGGCAACATCAGCTTCTTTCCAACCTGCCAGACCATACATACAGCTGTGCACATCTGGATCAATGACAGCAGCACCGGAGTCACCACCAAGCTGCTTTCACAAACCTACTCCTCCAAACATTTGAGTTTTCTGTGTTTAGTTTTTTAATCAGATCATTTCATTCAGTACGCATCCCTCTGTGAAGATAAAAAAGTTGAGATAGACATTGCAGGAGGAGGGATAAGATGATGCCTAAACCAGGGCTGTTGTAGAGAGAATTACTGTCAATTTTTGACCTCAAGCTCAGCATGTGGCTTTAGGGAAATTGTTTAAGTTTGCTATCACTTCTCATCTACAGAGAACGAAGATGTTATGTGGCAAAGACCCACTTTCATCAAACGAGATAAAATGAAGCAGCAGTTGGAAACTGTTTTATCAATCTTGCCTGGAAAGAAGGGAGACTGATGTGCAGCTATCAGACAAAGACAGCACTCAGTCAGCATGGATGATGCACCATGTCTAACACATCCTGAGTGAGATCATCCCTATCCCTAAGGCCACTACAAGGACAAAACTTCACCTATTAGGCTACTTGGTCAATATAATCACAGTCAAAGAGCTAAGCAATAAAAATGCAGAGGCCCATTCTGTAAGTCTGGAGTCGTGAGTAAGGAGAGCAGTGAGTTAGAGGGGAGGGTTTGCAACCTGGCTCTTAGGAAAGGCTTCTCTCTCCAGAGTGCAAATCAGAGCAGCAGCCAGGTGCTAAATAAATATTTAGCAAATGAGAAGGTCTCCATTTAATGAGAAATTATTTGGTGAAACCAGCTGGGGAGATGGTTTCAGTAGCACGGTAACAGAAGCCGGCGCTGCTCTCTGCCCCATGGGATGCTGCGGTTCCACTCGTGTTGCGTAAGTCAGGATCTCCAGCTGGGACAGGCACAGGAAATATAACTCATTACTGAAATGCAAGAGCCTTCCAGGGTTAAACTGCTGTTAGACCAGCCAGATTCATTCCCTGGTTGCAGAATTTGCCCAGCAGCAGCTTTGGATGATTACTATCTTTCTTCATAACAGCAATGTTGCAGACAGGATGGTCCAAGTGTAGTGGTGATGCCAAGTTTGTAGGAAGAAGTAATTTTTCTTTCTTTTATGTTCAAGGGCTGAGCTCCATTTCCTCAGTTTTATCTACATCATTAGTCTGTCGAGATGGCAGTTCCCTGTCTAAATGTTAATTACTATATCTCTCTCTTAAGAGGTGTTTTCAAGGGGTTAGTGCCTCAATCTTCCTTGTAATTACCTGCAGTGGTTAGCACAGCTCATCGGCCGTATCCCAAGGTCCCCTGAGAGCTCATCCCTGCTGCAGTTTCCAGCAGATGAACACTCACAGAACCAGTCCTTCAGAGAGCTGCTGTCTCCAAGTGTTCAGGCAGATAATGAGCCGATTACTGAGCTGCTCCTGCTGCCCACGGCGAGCTCTGCGCACAGACAGGCTGCGCATCACCACTCGCTGCAGTTCCAATTCCTCCCGTCTCTCTACCCCTCCAAACTCGGCAAAACTCTGCACAACCAGTCCCTCCCCAGGGCAAGAACGTCCAGATTATTGACAGAGCGAAAAAAAGGGAAAAACAAACCTTGTCAAAGCCTGAATGTAAAAGCCCAGTAATGAAACAGTGACACAGAAATGGTGGTGAGGCAGATCTCAGACACTGAGCATGGCTTTGTCATGTCAGGGACAGAGCTGCTATGGGTTTTTATGCCCCTACAGCTGAGAAGAAGGAATTACAGCTTCCTCATGTGTGAGGCTTTTCTAAGTGAACAGCAATAGCTGAGACTGCAAAGTAAAACTAAATGTGTGCTTTGGAACAACTGCTATATTTAAATGTCAGATTCTTTCTTTGAAAGCTGTAAGATACCACATTCCTCTCCAGGAAAAGTGAGTAGGAGCCTGTCTATGCAGGGAAAATATTTGCAATAGCAACTGCCTGCCAGTTTCCTATGCAAATCCTCCTAATCCATACTTCAAGCCTGCATAAAACTAAATTATCTGAAGGCACTCTGCAGAGGACAGCACTCTGTTCACAACACTCCACCACCCACACACAAACCAGTGCTTGCTTTGCAGCAGTAACCCCATACAGATGAACACTTACATTCATCCAAGATGTGAAGGAAACAGTTTTTAAAGAAAGTATTAACTGAGAAACACCACTTTTCAACAAGTTGTACATGTTCAAAACTTACATACCACAGATACCTGCCATGGAAGAAACCTCACAGGCAAATCACTGACTGAGGCAACTCCAGAGACTCAACAAAAACCTTACAGCAGAGCAGACAAATTGGCCTCATCCTGTCTCAGATTTCTAAGAGTTTCAATGCCAGGGCAAAATGTGCACCAGGTTTCTGTCTGCTGCTGGTCCACGAGAGGACAACCTAATAATGATTAACTCCTTTGGGTTACACAAAAATGGCCCATACTGAAACTGCTGCTGCGAAATCTGCCTGGGATTGCTGCTCTGTGTGTGCTGGGCCTCCCTTTTACAGGTACAGATTGATTCCTACAGAATTATGAAGCTGCAAAAAATTTCTCCTGCAGTTGATTCTAGCCTTTGCAACTACTGAAAGAAAGAGACAGAAACAAGGGAGATTTCCAGGCAGACATATGTCATTGTTATAAAGCAAACCATATCCACTGCACTGTGCTCTGCCACAGAGAAAACCCTGCCTGTTGCTGCTCACAGGCAGAAGGATTTCTCACAGGCTTCTGACATGATACCATGGGTTTTTTTCAGTCCAGGAAGTGCTCTGAGGTACAGAATGATCTGTTTGCCGTGGTAACATGTGATTTATCAAACTGTAACGGAGGAATCCATCTCATGTATAAACAGTGGCCAGGAGCACAAGGCAATCATCAGCTCAAAGCCACAGAAAAGCACAGGCTACAGCTCTGGCAAGGCAAAGAAAAGGAATAAAACAGCTTCTCAAAACCCAAGGGAGTCCTTTCCCAGTATTTTTAAGGCAAATAGAAGACAAATAAAATCTGAGCTAGCAACAGAGCTAATTTCTGGAGCTAGGAAGCAAATGAGCTGTGGCAAGTAGCAGAACAGCAGAAAACAGCAGAGAATTAATTACAAGTGAAGTGTCTCAGGTTAGAATTGTAGTTAGAGGCATCAGAGGGTGAAAGCAACAGTTTTCAGTGGGTAATTTGCTTCCTTAACATCCTTCAGCCCCAGTGGGGCTGTGCCTATGGCTCAGGGACGAAAAGTGCATGTGTCTGTAAAGAGAAAAATACACACTGAAGGCAGATCAGAACTACTTAAAAAAAATAATAAATTTGGTACTCCTCCTGGGGCCGGCGAGCGCAGGCTGGCTGGGTGCGGAGGGCGCAGATCGGTGCCCTCGGGTGTGATGTGCGGGGGCACTGCCCGGCCCCGGTGCCGGCCCCGCGTCCCCTCCCACCGGCTGCGGCGAGGGACGCTCGCCCCCGGCGTGTGTGCCCGAGTCAGCTGCTCCTGATGTCAGAGCCGGCTCCGAGCGCAGCCCGGCTCCGCCGCCGCTCGCCGGCTCTGGCAGGCAGGGAGGAAGGGAGGGAGGAAGGGCTCCCTCCTCCTCCTCCTCCGGCGGGGGACAGCGCGGCCCGTCCCAGCGCGGGGAACTTGCCCAACTTTCCCCGTCCCGGCTCCCGGCGCTCGCTGCCATGGCCCCCGGCAACTCCTCCCGCAACTTCTCGGCGCCGGAGGCTCAGAACGGCTCCGGTGAGCGGGGCTCGGAGGGGCTGCGGGTGACGGGGCTGCGGGTGACGGGGCTGCGACAGGGACCCCCACCCTGCCCGGGCCGTGCCGCCTTCAGCACCCGCGGCCGGACAGCGCCGGGCGGGCGGAGGGACGGGACGGGACGGGACGGGACGGGACGCGCTGGGTCCCCGGCGCTGCGGGACCCCCGGCACCGCTGAAACACCGCCCGGCCCCGCGCCAGCCGCCACCTGTTGGCTGCCAGGCAGCAAAGTCCAGCAGCCCGCAGGTCCTGGCTGCTGGGAAGGGAGGAACCGGCCCGGCTAGACGCGGAGGGAAGCACAGAAAAGATGAGATAGCGCTGGAGAGGGATGCAGAGATCCTTACCAGCATCCCGTTTGCTCCATTCCGACCCTGTTTTCAAATCAATAGTTTAGGGTCGGGCAATACAGTTCTCAATGGCTTAAGCAGGTGAAACTCTTCAACAGAAGGTGGTTTATATATGGTCTGACTCTTTCTGCACCAGCACGCTCCTTTAGAAACCAAAAGTGTGCCTTAGGTACTTCCTTATGAAATGCAGTGAAGATTAAGTCTATTACTCTATATCAGAGTATGGCTCAGTACGACAACCACCTCAGAGAAAAAATATTAGCCCAGTCTTCATTCAGTTCACATAGTGCAGCCCCTTTGGGACTTTAAGAAAAACTATCAGGGCAGCCACAGACCTACAAACAAGGACAAATCAATGCCTGAAGTAGCTGGTTAAATACAAAATATATTCACCTGGATATGCACAAAAGCAGCACCGAAAATTCAGATTCAATGATGTCTCAAGATGAAAGAGACTTTAGAAAAGACAGAACTTTTGAGTATTTGATAGATGTGCTCTTCTGACTCCAGCCCATAAAACACACATGAACTACAGCTCCAAACTAGTGCAGCTGATAATTCATGCAAGTCCTGCTTGTACAGACAGCATCAGCAGGACAGGTGCTACAGCACTGCACAGCCCACCCTCACACAGAGCCTTTGGGCCTGCACACATCCTGCTCTGAGGATGGCTGAGCTCATTCCAAATGTTACGGAATCACTGTGAGCACTGCATCGATTACACAGCAGGAACGGGACATTTTGTCCCAATTTCCAGCTAACCATGTGGCATTTATGTTTCACTTAAACAATCCTTTCCCACCACACTCATAAGGTTTGTGGTTAAAAGAAAGGAGATCAGAATTCATAACAGCTCCATGCAGGACAGCAGGACCAGAATCATCATCTTCCAGTTTCTAGTCCTCCATTTTCCAGCATTAAGGAGGCTTGAGATATCTTTGGATGCTCAAGAGTGTCAGATTTCAAGAGGCTGCTGATGGCTGTAGGTTATCTGCTAAAAAGCACATAACGGGATATTTTCTTGCATTAACGGGTCACCAGGAGGAACAGGGAGCACTTAAACCCCCACAAATGGTGTGGACAAGGCTTTTTTGTCTTGTCAGGCAAGCCTGGCTTCCACCTTCAGGCCCCCTGCTAGCTCTTCTGTGCCTCACTGGCTGCTTTCCAACACCTGCAGAGAGGCTTCCCAATAAAATGGTGCAGGAACTGCTTTATTGGGTTCTGACATTGCCCTTGGACTTGTTCATGCCTAAGCTGCTCCTTCCTAGTGCCAAAAGGACTGAGCCAGTGGCAGCTCATCGTGGCCACTTCTAAGAGCACTGAAACATGGCACACACATTTCCAGCCACAGGCCAGCAGTGTAGCCCCAGTTATCTTGCTAATTCCGTCAAACTTCTCTTCACGCCAAAGGAAATGTGGAGGAGTTTGTACTCAAGAATTCCAGAGGTCAAAGTCAGCAAATACCACTTCAGCAAACAGACACTGCTCTGGCAAAGACTACACCTGCAAGTATCTCTTATTCCACTTAATCTAATTGTCAAGATTTCCCTAGGTTCTGTTGGAGGAGGCTTCCCCACTTCTGCTGCTAAGGAGATGGAACAGTTCAGTGCCTGAAAGCATTTCCAATTAGCAGCACATTGAATCATCTGCAATTCAATGAAAGGCAGCCTGGGCTGAGGGGCTGTCACAAACAGTCCTTGTAACAGCCACATAAATAACTCACACAAAACCATTTCCTAGAAAAAAAACCCCACCGGCTCCCATAGGAGAGGAGTAATGAGTTGAAATGAGATTTGCCTCAGCTAAGAAGGGCTGTCTTAGACTTCAGCACACATGGGAACCCTGCAGAACAGAGAGCACCACCATCAGTACC